>NC_134234.1:255311426-255614456 GCF_965152275.1 Natator depressus
GTTGCAGCAGCTGTTTTCAACCAAGAACTGAATATGAATGACTCCCTCCTCTTCCCAAAGCTCCTCAGTTTTGCATACATTAATCCCACTAAGCCTGCACAATTCTTCGAGACCTGAGGGAGGGTAACATCCAAGAACTTGGCAATAAAGGTTATATCCTCTGGTGGTGTTAGCATTTGGCACTAGACTCAGGACAAGGCATTTGGCTCTTGAAGATAAGCACGCTCTACAGCTGTCCTAGTGAATAAGGAACAAGGTGATAAGGATGCTCTACCTGCACTAGTCCTGTGAGGCTTAAAAGTAACTCTCTCCTTGGCACACCTCTGCCACCAATAATCCTTGGTGACACCCATTCTAATTAGTTGTGAGCTGTTAACCTTGTAGATGACAATGTTATGCTTTAGAGAGCAGGCACAGGGATTTTACTGGGAAACGGTGAATTTCCTCAAATTTCATTCACTATGCTTTCTTCCTCTCCTTGCACAGTCCTGAAGGGAAAGAAGCTAAGTCTCCCAATGCCAGTCTGAAAACAGCACCACACAACACAAGAAGTTCCTGCAGATGCAGTTCCAAGGTCACAGCTTTCTTCTTCTGCCCCACCATCGACAAAAATGGCTCAGCTAAGAATCTCAACTCAGCGCCAGTAATATAGTGAGGCTTGGATGGCTGATAAGCTCTTGATCTGCTTAGGGCTTTTCCTTAAAATGTCTGCTAGTGTTTTTGCTTAAGTGAATTTTGTACTGGTGAATGGTTCTGGCTAGCGACTGAAGTCCTCTATCCTCATCGTAGATCCAGAAGTGCAAGCTTTATTCTCTCTCTCCTCTCTTTTCCTCCCCCCAGCCACTTCCAAAATCTGCCTCAAACCTGACCCTTTAAGGGATCACCTCAAGGAGTGAAAATTTGTTTTCCAGAGCTATTTTTCAGTCTTTCCAAGACTGCCAGCTGTAAAACAGTTGCTCAGTCTTAGCAAACAGGTACCCAAAACACCAAAAAACCACCAGTCGATTTCATACTGGGAAACCAGGGGCAGACAGACCACTTGCAATTACTGCGATTTGTTTGCAGTGTTCTTGCAGCCATGTGATTATTGACACTTAAGCCACTATGAACTGGCAATCAAGAGGTGCAAGTGCCCATATCCCAGTCTCTCCAGGCCCTGTAATATTTTTAAGGGAACATCCTTCCATTAAAACGGCAAGGATTACATGTGAAGATCTTTCAATATTGTAAATATTCAAACATCCTGCTCTAATCAACCCCTTTCGATCACAGTCCCTGATGTTCTACAGATAGCGAGCATTTTTATTAAAATATATTTGGTTGCTGACAGACATGACTATTTCCTGGATTATTTTTTGTTATATAAAAGAGGGGTAGTAAGTGGCGAATGGGGGTAAAACCATTTACGGTCTAGAAACAAAAATAAGTGCTCATATTTTATTGACAGTGTTTTTATTTATACCTACAAAAGAAAACAAGATGGTATCAAAAGGACAATTTACAAACTAAGAATAGTAACATAGCTCTTAGCATCCTGTCTGAACATCACAAATTTATGAATCTCTCAATTCAAGTCTTCGTTAATACAACAGGAATGTGTCCAGAGACCAGCAAAGGTGTGAAACAGAGCACTGATCCCCCACAAAAGCCACTAACCCTTCAGTTGTTGAGAGAAATCCACACAGTACTGTTGTTTCAGGAAGTGGGAAGGGAGGAGATGCCAGACTCATTTGACACTCCCACAAACACTTACAGATTGAGAACAATGCAAACATTAATAGATGTTAACACTGTATCAACAAGGGCTCTTTAGCTGGTATATGGAACAGAACAGCAAGCACCAGGTGAGACAGGGGGCAGGCACATGCTACTGTGCATTCAACAATCAAGTTAACATTCAAGTCGGGCATGAGAGAGACTGGACTGCAGCTGACAAAGTTACAATAAAGAATTGCAAGACCTCAGGATAGCTGTTTTACATCTACCCAAGTCCCTGAAGGAAGAAGTGAAAGCTACAGCACACCACAAGGCAGTTTTGGCTTTCCAGAGACCCTTCTTAAAGCCAGCTAGGCAGTGTGTCCCACCCCATGCCCTTCCACGCCCACAGAAACTCACAAATGAAGAATAGCTCCACGCTTGCTTGTGGGGGAGATAAAAGACAACAGATCAGTCAGTGCTGGGACAGTAAGAGTTCATTTGTGGCCATCATTTAAACACACAAGCACAAACATTTCTTGCCAAAGTACTAGTTAATTTTTTAAAATAGCCTTAACGTAAGAAAGATGGGGATGTTAAGGGAGTTAGCTGTCCCCCTGACATTGTGCTGATAACCTACCTGTATGCTGCACACAAACCATATATTCATCCCACCCCTCATACTATGTCCTAAGGGGAAGATGTCTTAAAAAAAAAGCTTTTTTTAAGCAAGCCCTCTCTCCCGCAGCTATCATATGTTCTGCTCTCCTACAGAAGGTTTGGGCTGCCTTTCAGAAGGGTTGAGATGCCTTGTTTGTGACTACTACAGACTCCCGCAATAGAAAATAAAATCACAACAAACTCTTGTAACGCAAGGATTATGCCTTGCAACATCGGTATATGGCTCTGATTTCCTGCCAAGTTATCCGAATACAAGAGCAGCCAACTCTCACTATGATCTACTGCCCCAGAACCGTCTCCTCATGGTAATCACAAAGTAGACACACTTCACTATTTAAAGGGGAACACCCCCACACCTACCTTAGCCTGTAGAACAAACAAGATTGAATTAAAATGTTTACTAAATTTCCACTTTTTTCTAACATTTCCTAGAATGCTACCTACCTGCAAGGGCTGAGCTCAAAAGGGACTGCCGGGGCTGGGGAAATGCCAGGGAAAGCACTAGGCAGTCCAGGGTATGAAGGAAAAGCAGCTTCAGAATCAGGACACTAACCAGCTCTCTCCTCACCTCATGAAGAGGTGTTTCCAGTTGCGCCTCCCCCCACCCCACCAAATCCCAGTAAGTTTTAAGAGGGAAAACTTTGCTACATTTCACTCAGCACAGCGGCATTCTGAACACTCCCCATGACCAGGTGCTTTGCTCACTAAGAATATACACAAACAGTACTGAACATAATCTTAATTCTGGTCAGTGTTTCTGTGCCTTCTACTGAATAGTTATCTTGGTGACCCCAGCAATGGGAATTTGAGGGCAGAAGCTGATTTAAGAAGTCAGTAACCAGCTTCCATCCATCTGCAGATTCCATCCATTCCTGCATTTTAACAATCATTGGGAAAGTACTTCAATAGTAAATATTTCAAATAGATGTTATATTTTAACAGAAGTTCTTACAGTGATTAGATCTGGGGTTTGAGACACCAAATGAAAACAGGTTTCTGGTCTCTGACACTGGGGCTTTATTCCCCTTCTCCTTACCACAGATCATAGAACTTACTTCAGAAGGAAGCTGCTGCAATCAGGAGCTACAAAAATGCCAACCACAACAGTTTTACACTATCTGTGGGGCAACACTCAGAATGCCTCCAAACTGAGCCAAACAAGCAAGAGTTTTCCTTAGAAGTTTACTTATGCCAGAGTACAAGCATCAATATTCAGTTATTTAAAAAAAAAAATCTTAAATCTAGAAAACAAATGAACACTGCTCCCTTGGATTTATTATGTTAAAGGAAGCGTGCCTTGACTCCCCAGAATTCCCCACCTCCCAATACCTCCTGAAATTAAGTTAGCATGTTATAGTACAGAGGCCTCCCCGGGTCTGCAGTAAGTTTTCACACACAAACCTCAGACACCAAAAAGACTGGGCTGGGACTTATCTGCTTTATACCTATTTTCTTTTAAGAGAAAATAAAAAGTCGTTCCATTTCCTCAACATGCAAGACAACCCCCCCGCCCCCAAAATTTCCAGTCAATTGTGTGTGTTTCTCTCTGTGTGTGTATAGAGATATATATATATATATATATATATATAGTTAAAAACCCACAAGATAAGTAACTGTGGACTGGGGGGCCATTTTTGGTGGGAAGGAGGAATTGGGATGGTGAATGCTAAACCTAACCTGCTTGAGAAAGACAACAAAGTGGGGGAAAAAAGAAAGAAAAGAAAGAAAGAAAAGTTTCCTTTAAATGCAAGAAGTCTAGACTGGTCACCAGCAGCCAAGTGGTCTCATTTGCGTGAAGGAGGAGGGGGTGGAGGGGGGGGTGGATACTGGTATGTGGCAGTCTGTCCCATATAGCCTATCATGTTAGTGGCCGGAGGCTGAGGAAACTGTTGTGACATGAGAGGCTGCGGCTGCTGGCCTGAGCGAGCTATCCCTGCATACTGTGGCTGGGTGGCGGTTTGAGCGGTTCTCCCAGCGGTGGCAGTGCTAGTGGCAGCATAGCCAGTAGCATTGTATTCTGCAGTGCCATAACCACTTGTGCCATAGGCAGCTGCTCCATAGCTCCCTTGGGCATAGCCATATTGGCTCTGCTGCGCCCCAAAGGTGGAATTCGGACTTCCATAAGCACTGCCATAGGTTTTGTTGGCTCCATTGGCAAAACTGTCGCCACGGTCACGGTCTCTCCGGCCATCTTTTACTCCCCGGAGCCTCCGTTCACACTCATCCTGGTACATCAGGTTAGGATTGTTGGCTGAACTGGCAGCAGTACGGTAACGAGAACGACCTCCTGGTAGTGAATACAGTGGGGTTCAGTACTGTGGATAACTCAAATAAGAAAGGTCTATAAAGCACTGAATTCTCGCAATGGTTTTAATTACTCCCTCACCACTAAAGTCAACAGTCCCATGACAACAGGGCCAGAGGCCGTAAGTAACAACATTTTCAAGTGACTGGGTTGCAAATATTCCTGCACAGCTTTGCCTTCTTTTTATCCCAACTGTGGATACTAAATTCAAATCCTGATCTACCCCAATGAGATATGAGAGAGAGCAGAACAGAAACACACTGGCAGAAATATAGCACTGACTTAAAACTGACTTGGTCAAATTTCATTTGTTTCCTCGTGGGCTGGGAGGCAGTACTCCACCCTGTAAGAAGGGGAATGTATCAGACTACTAACTGTGGTTCAATTAGGTGGGAAGCAGGACATGGCTAAAGAAATAAAACTATTTTACCAATTCACAGAGGCCGTTCTCTGCAGGACACTGTTGCTGAGGAAAGAAATCCTATGGCTATGATTAAAACACTGAACGGCCTCCTTCAGTTAGCTAGAAGGACCCTAAGTTGGGTATGTATGCCCCAAATTAATAGATTTTATATCAAATATTTATTACTGTAAGTCTACATATAATAAGCCAGACAGCAGCAGTCTGATGTTGAGATGGTTTAATTATGAAGGTGTTTTGCTCTGCCTCTTTACACCTATCCTCCTTCAAGATGGAGCACCTATTCCATCTTTCTAACCCCTTCCCATTTGCCTTTACCTCCACCACCACCACCTCCTCCTCTGTGGTCCACGAGCTGCATCAGTTTCGGATTGATGGCCTGGTTGGCTTCCTCCAACACTTTGATCAGCTCCCTGGCCTGTTTCAGGTTCCCCGGTGTGAAGAATGTGTAGGCAGTGCCCTTGTTGGTGCTACGGGCAGTGCGGCCGATTCGGTGCACATAATCCTCAGAGCTGTTTGGATAGTCGTAGTTTATCACGAACTTAACGTCTTCCACATCTTGTGAGGTGCCCAGGTAGCGAAGCACAGTGAGGGGGTAGGTGGAGGAAAGGGGAGAGGAAGAGAAGGACGTGCCAACGAAAGGTGGGGAGCACGAATGCAGGTGACAGTAATAAGAGAAAAAAACAAGTTAGTAACGGAATGGAATAAAAACAAGAGACTCATCCCAAAAGAGTAGAAGGTTTAAATTTGAGCCATGCATGGATCAAAGGCCAATGACCTGAAAACTGATGGCAAGTCTTAAAGCAGTTCTCTCCATTCAAATTCACCCTTCCCTTGTACATCTTTGTGCCACGTGAGAGGTTCTTTACACAATACCATCTGAATTTTTTACTGACTTTAGTCCCCTCTCCTTCAAAGAAACATGATCTGGAACAAATAAAAATGCCACCTTTGTTGTGGACACAGCAAGCTAGGGTGGAAGAGGGAGAGATCTGCGACAGGGAGGCTTTTACTCTGTTGGGAGAAGCCTATTAAAGACTAACTGCAATAAGATCACTTACCTTCCAATCAAGCACATGAAAATTAAAAATGAAAGGCTTTTACTTCACTATGAGTTTTAAGGACTATAAAATATACTGAATGACTTCCCCTATCCTAGAATTTATGGCATCCCAGTTACACCACATAAGTCAAATCCTGCCAACTTATTTTAAAAAAATATATCACCACAACTAAGACATTTTACCTGCCTTCTTAGTTATTATGAGAATGCGTTGCACTAACATTTCACCATGCTACTAAGCCCAGTGTTAGCAAACTTTTGAATTTTAGTCATAGAATTTAAGATTGTCCAAGTCAAAACTTCAGATGTTAGACTGAACTGGGTAACTGTGCTCAAAAAGACAAAAAAGCTGTATCTTTTGCAGAAATGCCATTAAACCCTAGGAGATATCAAAATATTCTGTTCTGTGTTGGGAAATCAGATTTTGTAAATTTATGGGGCAGAAACTAAGTAAATGTTAGTGTAACGTTTTAGTTAAAACACCTACAGTAGAAGAAATATTTGCTATGATAAGCAATGTTAAAACAGAATGGTATTACAATAAAAAATGTCCTTACAGTTCATGAAAAAAAAAAATCTGTATTTTAAGAAGAATATACAGAAAATATCCAAGATAAAACACAGATTTTTGTAATTTTTTTTTTTTTTTTTTAAAAGAGAGAAACATTCTCTGTTTGTTACCAGACCGATGCACACTCCCTCCTCCTGTGGGAAACCGCTGCAGCCGATCCCGTCTCTTTGCCTTTTATTTTTGGCGGCCTCCTTTCGAAAACTCCGCCCTCTGACACGGGACCACTGGAGCGCGGGGAGCATGCATCAAGGGTCCATGGCAGCGAGAAGTCCCCACATACGCTCGCTCTGTGAACTGGCTTAGATGCTTCTCTGTAGCCCCATTTGGTTGTGAAGTGCCGGAGAACCTGGGTTCAGGTAAAAATTTCAGGTCCTCCAACGCTTTTTGGCCCCACCCGGGGTTAATAGGGGCGAATGTCAAAAAAATGAAGATACAAAAATTATATCCAAAGGGTCAGACTGCATCTATAGCCCAGACTTCATCAATTTCAAAGAGGGGACAGGGAGAAAATAAAAACAAGGGGTGTGTAGTGGCAAGAGGGGACTTTATGTCTGTTTCTTATTACAGCAAAGGGGTCTCCTTAGTCTTTGCTGACTCCAAAGTCCTGAATCACACCAAAAAGGGAGTGAGAAGGCAGATTTCACAGGGGGCTGCGCGAGTCTCCAACTAGGGTCCTTGGTGCAATAACAGACTATTTTAATGGGAAAAGTGTATGGTAAGGGAGGGGAAAATATGATAGCCACAATCACATCTTCACAGCCAGAGTTTAACTAGAGTCTGACAAGCAGCAGGCTACATGATCCTTAGCCAATCCCGTTCCGCACATCCATGAGCAGCAAAGCGAGTTGAATTACCAGTGGGTACAGGGAAGCGCTTTCCTGGCAGAAAGCACCCGGAATCGTAGCTAATAGCACAGACACTACTGACTTGATTTTTTTTGAGGGGAAGGCCAGAAAAGGCAGGGGATGTTCTCCAGATTAAAAAGGTGGTCCTGTATGTGCACATATCAGGCTGAAGAAAGATCAGAGCAAGTACAAGATTTGGTTTCTCCAGTCTAGCATGCTCCAATGTATTTGGGCACAGTCACAATCTTCCTGCGCTTTTAGAAGATAACGTAGCAAGATCAAGAACAAATTGTAAAAGTGATCTGGCCAGCTGCCTGGGACACATACCCTTTGTCAGACAACCAAAATACCCTATGGCACAGATTGAGTCTCTGACTGTTAATCAGGAGTGATATAAACTAGCAGACATGCTCGTCTAGAGAGCTGCTTCGACCACCAGTGTAGATATGCCCCCGACCCTGCACTGAGAATGATCTGCAGCTGATATCAAAGCTTCTGTTAAAGAAAACAAAACAAAAGAAATTCAATGTTTTTAGTTTAACAGAGTGAAGAGTAACAAAAAAAAAAATCAGTGCAGAGGGAGGACCTCTCTTCTGGAGATTATCACAAAGAAGTCATTATGGGACCCAGAACTTACCTGGAAGGAGCTTTTTGGAAACCAATATTCCATTGGGATGAGGGAAAGCCCTGGTGACTCAGCCAAAAAGCGCGCACCCCTGTTTTAAGTTATTTATGTAGTAGCCTTCACTTTCCAGGATCTTGGAGGAAGTCGTCCAGAAGTTTGCCAGTTAAGTGACTTTATTTTAAAAAGCAGCAAACTCAGGGCCCCAAAACAAGCAGAGATGTTGTTTAGTAACAAGAAACAGACGATGGCACCTTTCCCCCACCGCTTGGGTGAAGTGGGGTGGGGGGGAACAGGGAGTGTTTTCTCGAGAGATATCCAATTGAGTTGTTTTGGGGGAGCATTTTTGGGGGTGGGGCTGTTTTAAATGTCTAGGCAAGATGCACAAAGAAGCTACCAGCACATAGCAAGCCTGTTTAAAAACCACTGCTACAGAAAGCAGCTCTCTTTCATATAAACTAGTTTCCGGCCTCAGTCCCTTCTCCCAACAGGCCCAAGTTCTAACTGCACAGGTCCAGACATGACCCTAGAGGGCAGAGACTGAAGTCCATTTAATCACCTCTTAGAGGAAGTATTGGACAATTTTGGGGGTGGGGGTGGGGTGAAGGTTATGTGAATGAAGGCTGCCAAGTTAACACTAGTTTGCCAACATTTAAATGACCTTGAGATGCACAGTGCAGCCACCCTTTCAGAATATAAAAAAAGGTTTCAAATAACTAAAACTCTTCTGTAAACACAGAATTTTCCCTCTGTGCTTCTTCATGGATCACTTGCAATAGTTTTACTTAAGATTTGCCACAATGGAACAGACCACTGAGGCACTAACTCTGGTATATGGCCCTCAACAGTGGTCTTTGCCAAGTCTGGAAAGTGTAAGAATGCAGAAGGACCAAAACTGCTTTAGAATATTTCTAAACTTACACTGGGCAAATGTATAAGGGAGAAAGGTTAATGTTTAAATACAAAGGTTTCATACTACAAATATACTTATTAAAAGGGGGTGTTTTAACTTATGCATCCAGAAAGATCATTTTCACATCAGTGAAATAAACTATGTAATTCTGATCCAACACCACACTTGGACAGTATATGTTGAAGGCATAGAAGAGAACCTGCCTACAACTAACACAGAGCTGGGAAGGCTATTTGTGAAAATAGAAAATCTGGAGCAATGCTTTCCCAGATGTGAGCACATCTGATGGGGAAATTATGTGTATGAAGGGATTTATTTGTATATATCATCTATGTATTGTAAATTATTTTATGTTGAACTACTCTTCCACACAACTCTCTATTTCAACTTTTATCTGATCCCCTCTGTAAACTGGGAGCAATCCAGCCCTAGCCATCCAGCCGCAAAAAGCTGGAATTGGGGAGGAAGTGGGAGCAGTGGAAGGATTGGGTAGCATAATTGGACGTCTCTTCTCCCTCTTGGCGATCGATTAGTCATGCCTAGGCCTTGCTGCAGACCAAAGCCTGTTCATTAGGAGCAGGAAGAGACTTTGAATATGAAAGAAAAAAAAAGAGTAATGTTAAAAAAAGGTATTTCACATGTGGGGGAAAATCACGCTTTGAATTTTTTAAGAAAATATTTTTGAGTTCAAAGAAGAAAAATATGGAGCAGCAGGCAAGAGAGGCCTGTATGTACAAACCTAGCCCACGAGATGCAACATCTGTAGCGATGAGGATAGGAGCCTTTCCAGAACGGAATTCTGCAAGACAAGAATCCACTGTGAAAACAGACTAGGAGTCACAAACTATGCTGAAGACTGTGGATTTAACTTATGCATGTCCTTTCCAGAATCCAAACAGAATGGGAATTTTTTTGAGAGAGAAACATGGGAAGCACACAAAGACTGCCTGGAAGTTGTCAAATCCTTTTGGGCTAGACACAGAGGAGTGGTTCTCTGCAACAACCTCCCAGTACTGAAATTAACAAGTACAAAGGCTAAACAAAAACCATTTTAGGACTACAGGCAAATCAATTAACACAGATAGTGTGTGCATCTCAGAGAAAGACAACATAGGGGGAAATGTGTTTGCCTAAATCAAGCAGAAGATCTTCAATAGTTCAAGTTATCAGCTCTCCCAGACACTGTACTCACCATTAAGTACCCAGTCTCTTTCTGGCTGACTCTTATCTCCATGGATACACATAGCTGGCCAGCTGCCAAATGGAAGATGCACATTATTTTAGAGAGGTAACAAGAAGCTTTATTAATGTTAAGAGAAAACAGGCAAGGATTAAAATCATTAAGAAATACTTATGCATTCCTTCCCTCCTTTGTCAGTTCTCTACTTAAAATGTAAACTATTCGTGAGGGATCTGTTTCTGTACAGGCTGAAAGCACCCATCATTCTTACAGGTACTAATAACTAGTGCTTAATCCAATCATGCCTACTATACTGAGAAAATCCCTTTGCCATGACAGTCTCATACACGTTGCAGCATTCATTATGTCCCAAGTAGGCCAGCACGCTGTCCCTCTTATATAGTGCTTCAATGTGATGGAACCTTCCAGGAGCCCCAGTACTGCATCTGGCTACAGGGCTGAAGGGAAAGACCACTTCCAAGTCTAGCAACATAAGCATTGCCCCCTCTTTCTCCCCACACTACAGTTTAGGGATTCCTAATGGGAAATAAAAACCGTAAACAAGATACTCACCCATCCCTGCGCATTCTTCGGGTGAGGTCATCACATCGTCTTTTTGTCTCAACAAATATGATAGTTTTGTTCTCTTTCTCAGCCATGATTTCTTCCATCAGTTGAATTAGTCTAAAACAAAAGGAAGAGCCAAGATGTATTTACAAGAACACAGGAGAGAGCTTTCAACATATTATTTTGAGAGAACGCCTGTAATAAGCAACCACTTAAGAGAAAACTGGTTCAGTACTATTTATGAAGAGTTAAATTATCTTACTATTTAATAACATTAGTAAACAGCTATAAGCAACTAGATGACAAGGGGATTAAACTGGTTGGCAAGTTTCAGTAGTGAAAAATTACATGACTGCAAGTAACTGCAGTGGACTGATCATTTTTAAAAATACTCCCGTGCAATGAAGATTTTAAGCCTCCTTCCTCTCCCACTCCACCCCCCCCCCCCCCCCAAAAACTGGGATAGCAGAACAACAGCCATACTTATGGTCCTTCTCGCTCTCCATGCATACGTCCACTATTTGCAGGATGTTGTGGTTAGCACTCAGCTCCAGGTTGCCCACATTGATTTGAACATAGTCACGCAGAAAATCCTCAGCAAGCTGGCGCACTTCCTTTGGCCAAGTGGCACTCCACATTAGAGTTTGCCGGTCAGGCTAAAAGAAAGGGAAAAGATGTTATTTGGATGATATATTTTGAGTGGGAATTTGAAGGAAACTATAAATCAGAGGTTCACGTACCCTTATCTGGTCAACAATTTTACGAATTTGGGGTTCAAAGCCCATATCCAACATCCTATCCGCTTCATCCAGCACAAGGTACGTACATCGACGAAGATTGGTCTTTCCTGCCTCCAGGAAGTCAATCAAGCGGCCAGGTGTAGCAATGCAGATCTCAACGCCTTCAACACACAAGAGGGAGGGGCTTATATTTCTAGTGTCATAAAAAAACCCACACTTCTGGCAGTAAATTTGTTACAACACTTCCCTTATATGTGTGCGTTAGACTGAGTCACTACTATTTTACCAGGAACTCTAGACATCCTTAATCATTTTATTAGCCATTCTGAAGTTACTGTTACACTACCATTAGAACCTTGAATACAGTCCAGGAGCAGACAGCCTCCTCCCAGAATTTACAAGGAAGAGGAAATGTAAAGACTCAACAATAGCAGAAAAGGTAAAATTAACCAATGCTTCTAGTCCAGCTGAATCCCCCTCATCCAAAGATATTAACTCTAGAGAGCTTAGTTTGTAGAGGAATAAAAGTTTAAGTCCCAGCTAAGTTTCCAATACTGTATCTAATCAGCCCCTTAGTAACACAGGAAGCCACACCCTATTCAACAGCTACTGGATAGCTCAACCTTTCATTTTCTCAGATGGCTTTGTATACAGAAAGAGGAAGTGTTGTACAGTATTGTTTAAATTAGGTAATTATTGTGGAAGATGGGCATCTGTTTTCCTCTGTAGCATCTGCTACTATGCAAGATATAAGCCTAAAGAGACTAATGGTTAAGTATGACAATTCTCATGTTCCTAAAAAGGAGACATTATTTCCATTTGAGTCTCACAGTTAAGCCCTCCAAACTCATGGAGCTGTCCAGTGAGCAGTTTAGAGATTGAGGAAGGTAGAATTTTCCTCTCTGAGGAAACTCCATATCCAACAGTCCCTGGCTGCTGGTGGCAGACCAAATCTTTTAGTTCTAGGCCAGGACTTCAGACCAAATTCCAAGAACAACAGCTTCCAAAGCTGGAGGAAAAAATACTAATATACTTAAGGGCAACATATAGAACAAACATTTGTAACAGAGCATTGAGTCCAAGGTCAAAGTAGAGACTCAAGAGAAAGACTCCTCTTAGATCCACTGTATTTAACACACACTGATGTTAATTCATTCCTCCACAGCAGTGTAAACAGTTGGTCATAAAAGAATCCCAAAAAGAAAATTTAGAGCTGAAAAAAGCTTTTCCTTCTCTATACTCTCTATATTTGACAGCGTTTACAGTGAGAAGAGGATTCTCACCAACTATTTACACAAAAAGGAGGGCAATCTGAAAGACTAAGGGCAACATATTCTTTAGCACTTCCCAATCAAATGCTACACTCCTAGAGGAGACGATGTCTACTTTGTAACACCTGGAGAAAGCATGACAAGGGACCAAGCTGTGGCTCCACAGATCTCTTCATGAGTTCTGACCTCTCTACCCAGGAAGTCACTGCTTCTCTAGTGGATTGTGTGAAGATTTTCTTGGGTGGGGCTGCACCTTTGGTCTTTTAGGCTTCTGCTATGCATGCCTTTATCTATGGGAATACTGAAGCTTTGGAACAGGTCTTTTCTTTGACTACAGGGATGTATAAGAGAAACTTGGATTTCCTGAAGAGGTCTGTACAGTTTAGATATACCTTGACAGACCCTCCTCCCATCTTTCTCACGCCATTCTATTATGTTATGATTCTTTGGTTTGGGGCAGAATGAAATTAACCCTACATTCTTGGATCAATGAAGTTGCCCTTGGGGAAACTGGGTGACTCTAGGGCACTATTTTATCTTGGTGGCCCACACAGAACTGTGGCTCTCCGGACAGCATGCTTAACTCTGAACCATCCTTATGGAAGAGATGACAGTTAGAAAGGGTATGTTGACTACGCATAGGAAGAAAAGCTCCCTGGTTGCTGTGCAGGGGATTTGGCCTTAAGTGTTTCAGAGGACACCTCATCTTTCAGAGGCCCATGCAGCCTGTGCATTCTTGCATCCAAGGACTGCTTCAGAAGGATGAGAAACAGTAGGGCATTTATTCTTTCCCCTTGGTGTCACTATTTTTGAGGAGAAATAGGGTAGAGAAGTTCATGCTGTAGGGTATGTCTAGACTTAACATGCTACAGCTGCACAGCTGCGAAGTGTAGCGCTTCACTGTAGGCAAAACGTATACTGACGGCAAAGGTTCTCCCAATGGCGTAGATAATACACCTCCCCGAGAGGCAGTAGCTAGGCTGACGGAAGAATTCTTCTGTAGACAGGGCACGGTCAACACAGGGACTTAGGTCAGCTTAACTATGTTGTTCAGGGGTGTGGATTTTTCACAACCCTGAACAGGAGTTATGCCAACCTAATTTCTAGTATAAATCACACTCCAGAAATTATGCCAATTCTCCCCCACTCCAACTGAAGATACAGTTTATGAAGGCAAACCTCTGAGAACAAAAAAGTCTGAAGGAAACTTGTAGATTTTTTTTAAAAAAAGTTCTGCTATATACTAAGAAATTGAGGTTGACCCTTTAAACAACTTTGGAGGCAGAATGCTTGGAGTTCAACCTGAGGGATAGTCAATCCTAAACCTTGACCCACAGTCAATAAATGTGGTCTCTTCCCAATAAACAGGGAGAAGCGGACACTAAGGGTGACCAGGTGTCCAGTTTTCAACCGGCTGTTAAAAGTCCAGTAGGCGGAGCGGCGGGTGTAAGGTAGGCTAGTCCCTACCTGTCCTGGCTCCGCACTGAACCCTGGAAGCAGCCAGCAGGTCTGGCTCCTAGGCATGGGGGGCCACAGGGGAAGGGGGTGTGGCCTCAGCGAAGGAGCAGGGGTAAGGTGTTCAGTTTTGTGCGATTAGAAAGTTGGCAACTGTAGAGACTGTCATATGGGGAGGGTGCACAGAGAAAAGAGGGGAGGAAAAAGAGCTATCTAAATAAGTTGCAAGACAAATGTGGATGACTGGTACTGTTGTATGCACACCATGGCTCTGACTGGAGGTACAACTGCAGTGAATTGTAGCAGTAGATAGCACCTTCCCAAACAGGTTTTTTTTAAAAAGAAAATCACTTCTCACTATATATTTTACAGTATCATATTTTCCTGCTACCTTAAGCACAGCTCCTGCAACAGTGAATTTGTAAACACACAAGAATACCATTACCTCTCTCCAGGTCTCGAATCTGGGGACCTTTGGGTGCTCCTCCATATATACAGGTACTCTTAAGTCTTGAGCATTTGCCATAATCATCAGCCACCTGCTGGACTTGCTGGGCCAGCTCTCGGGTAGGAGCTAGAACCAAACACTGCGGGGAGGAAAAAAAAAGAACCCGTCCAGGATAGCTGAGCGGAGAACACTGTTTCAAGCTAAGATAATTAATTATCTCTGTTCAGGTATCAGAGGCAGAATTGACTAGATTGTCGCATGCAATTACCTAGAAAACAACTAACAGCGGCTCTAGTACATGCCGATAATCATCACTGGGCTTTTGATACACGGAACGTGCTACCCACACTGCTACAATGAACAGTTCTCAACTTTCTCTCTATGGCACTGTGGTGCAAAATTAACCTACACATTTCTGTTAACTGTATATAATACGTGTAAAAAGGAAAAAACTGAGGACCACTTACAATTGGACCGTCTCCCCTCTCCAAATATGGCTGGTGGTTAATGTGAACAATTGCAGGCAGCAAGTACTGAAATAGAAGAAAATTAATGAAAATTAAGAGACAGGGGTTTTCCATATTAGATCATGCCGAAGATTATCATATTGGATCCTGGTAATGGTGAATTTAGCTTAACATCGTTCCTCAAGCAGTGACAAGTACCACATGCTTTAGTGTCCGCAAAATAAAGCTTTCAAACTTGGATGTCTATATTTAGGTACATAATAGAAGACAGCCTGACTTTCTGAATTAACGAGCACCTACAACCTAAGTTCCCTCTAAGCTGCGCGGCCCCACAGCAGCCTATTAAGCGCCACGCAGGCACTCAGGGCTGCAGCAGGGAGAGATTCTTCTCCCCCAGCCCCGGACGCAACCCAGCCCAGTCACAGACCTGTTGCGGCTGGGGGAGAGGCATCTCTCCCATGGCCCCAACCCAGCCTGTCCCGAGGCTGCCGTGGAGCGCCTTGTTCAGCCAAAACGCGTTTCCAAGCCCCGTTCACGCCAAGGCTTTGGCACAGTGGCAGCAAGGCGACTCAAACACGTCATGCGTGAAACGGGAGGAGCGTCTCTTTGCCATTATGTCCCATGCAGCAGCTCAACATGCTCCCCCAGGCAACAGCCAGGGAGTCACCTAATGCGTAGCGAGCGCTGGGTGTGCTCTGGGCCGCAGTGGGGGGAGAGGTGCCTGTCCCACAGCAACTCTGGGCCAGGCTGGGTTGTGGCTGGGGCGCTTCTCCCATGGCTGCGGCAGCTCCAGGCCAGGCTGGGTTGGGTCCAGGGTCGTGATGCCCCTCCCATGGCCCCAACCCAGCCTGGACCTGCCGGGGCCATGCAAGCGGCACCTCTCCTCCCCAGCCCAGGTGCTGCTGAGGGGGGAGAGAGAGCTGGGAGGAGTCCTCTCTCCCTGTCACAGCCTGCACCTCAAACCCCTCGTCCCTGGCCCCACCCCATAGCCCACAGCCCCAGACAGAGCCTTCACCCCCGCCCACACTCCAACCCTCTGCCCCAGCACTGAGCCCCTTCCCACACACCAAACCCCTTGACCCCACCCCCGCCACAAGAATTTTGTTATGTGCACCAATATGGAGATGTGTCACACATCACCACAAATTCATTCTGCACATGGGTGGCAAAAATTAGAGGGAACATGCCTACTACTCCTGCCTATGTCAGTTGGAAGTACGAGCCTGTATTAGCCTTTGTGGTTTTAACTTGTGTAACTAAGTCAACCAGTAAGTGAGGTCCATTTAAAAAAAACAAACATATGCTCCCCTCTAAAAAATGGAAACATTGGCTGTGTGACAGCCAAGCAGAAAATAGACAAGATCAGGCACACAAAACAAACCACGTGCTTGTTACTACTTAACTATCCCACCTACAACACAGACAGAACATATTTTAAAACGCTATCACCCTTCCTTTGCACATGTCTGAATGACCAACCAAGAGATGCAAAGCAAGAAGAAACTCATACAAAGCAACTAAGAGGAAATGGTCACAAACACGTACTGCCAATGTCTTCCCGGAGCCTGTCTGAGCGATGCCCACCATGTCTCGGCCACTGAGGGCCAATGGGAAGCCCTGGCACTGAATTGGAGTGGGTTCTGTGAAATTCTGATCGATCAAGACATCCATTACATACTCTGCAAGTTAAACAAAAAAAGTGAAGAACACAAACTATGTACATCTGAGTAAAAGCCATCAGTTCAAAGACAAGTGCTGGGGAAATTTTCCTACAGAACCCAGTTTGGGAGCAATTTCAAGTTTCTCACTTTGAGAGTCTCGGGTATGACAAGCAGGAGGATTCCTTAAAGGTTAACTTTTCTGATTAAGATCTCTAAAGCTACAGTAGATCTGACAAAATCTTTCTAGAACCAAACAGGTCTGATCGGAAGGGTGTTATTCCAGCACTCCTCCCTTACTCCAACAACAAAGCTGATCAGCATCTTGAATGACAGAATACTCACGTGGGAAGTTAGCATGGTGGAAGGCAAACACAGGTTTGGGGCAAGCATCTGTCCCCCTAACTGTAATCTCTTTCTTTCGTCGCAGTTCTTCAACTTCATACTAGTTAGGTAGAGGGGGAAAAAAAACAAAAAACACAAAGTTCCAGGTTGTCAGAAGCAACGTAATACACGTTTCTGATGTCAACTATTAATAAATTCCACAAATGCTTTAGCTGACAGCCTGGTTGAGAGGTCTGATTGTGTAAGGAAGCAAAATAGATTTCTACTCACTAAGGATGAAGCAGGGCGGTCCCTCTCTTTCCATCAATGCAATTAAATGGGAGCTCCGTGCAGAGCTCCGTGCTATAGCAGCTATCACCTAGAACTGCTGCTCAGAACCACTTGTGAACTAACATTTCCTTTCTTGTGGAAAACATTACTCAGAAACATAGCAATGATAAATTAAGTCCCAATTATTTTTGAAGTAGGACACTGACAACATTTTCTAAAACATTTGTACCTCTTTAATTATTATAAGTAACATCCCAGGTTAGCTTAACTGAAGGATTAGGAAAAATATTTCTCTACGCTTCCAGTTTACTTTGCACATTTCACAGTACTTTGTGCAAAGTCAGTTTCACTATTTCCCCAGTATTGGGCCTAATCCAAAACCTAGGGAAGTCAATGGAAAGACTTCCATTAATGCATGTTTTGGATTAAACCTATGTTACTTTCCCATTTGTGAGACCCCTTCACATAAACACAGAGGAGAGGGAAAACATTCTGAAAATACATACAAAGGGTATTCATACAAAATACATACAGAAAATTCAAAATGTATTTGTATGTATTCTGTATTTTCAGAATACCTCAGAAACTAGGCTGAAGAGAAAGGGCAAGGAAACATTCCCAGGAAACTGGGATGGTGGAATCCCCCTCCCGCCAAAGCACAATCTTGTGCAAAGTAAGAGGAAATAAGTACAATACAATACAGGCTGGAAAGAGCTTCTAGGAAGCAGTGGACATGCATCTGCTCTGTCTAGAGCTGCAGATGTTTGAAAAGGAACTGCAGCAGCGGCATTTCTGTGCCTCCCTACATACCCTCGCTTGAGATTGCACAGTGTGAAGATGAGGACCTTGCTGATTCAATGGTCCGACTGAGCACACAGGCGTGTGCATCCTACAACTGAGCACCTATATGAACATATGGTCAAAGAACTATTTCCTATTGAGGGTGTATTTGCCAAGAAAGGAGATTAAAAAGATAATTCAGTTTATTATACACCTTTTATTTTCTGTATATAGAGGGGTCTAAAGGAAAAAACCAGGAAGATGGGATTAAAAATAAATGATGAAAAGGGCAACGGACTGTTCCTAAAATTTCTCATCCATTAGCAGCAGCATCTGTGATTCAAACAGACTATTCTGTTTTGTTTTCCGTCAACTGTTCAATTTGTTCAAAAACTTCCCTGATGTAGAGTAGCTCATATCCACAATAATAAATCATGGCATCAGATATGCCTCACTGATAGAACCAGACAGGTCAAGCAAGGAGATGATGGATTAGAAAAGAATGATATTTTAAGTCTTGTATTTAAAATCCAATTTTAACAATGGGGGAAAAGGAAATTTAGAAGCACACAAGACAGATGAAAAAGGCTGGTATAAAGGATTCCGCCAACCCACAGCTCCCTCAGTTCCTTCTCGCCAGCTAACGCCAACAGAGGGACAGGCGGGGGGGTTGGAATGGACATGAGCAACACATCTCGAAGAACAGTTATGAAAGGTTAGTAACCATTTTTTCTTCAAGTGCTCTCTAATATGCGGATTGTAACACCACTTGGCCAAACCCAGCATCATCTCTAGCCTGCTGGGTGATGGTATAGTGAGATGCGAAAGTGTGAAGTGATGACACGATGCCTCTCTACAAACATCCTGGATAGGAACTTAAGCCATAAATGCTGCCAAAGATGCTTGGGCCCTTGTGGAATGCACCATCAGGGCAGGAGGAGTGGGGACTTTTACCACATCTTAGCATGTATGGATACAGGAGGAGATCCATGATGAAATTTTCTGGGCTGAGACTGGAAGACCATTCATCCTGTCTACAATAGCTACAAACAGCTGAATAGATTTCCAAAATGATGTAGTCCTTTCTACGTTGAAGGCTAGGGCACGTCTGATGTCCAGCAAGTGGAGCCTCTGTTCCTCCCTATTGGCATGAGGTTTCGGAAAGGCCAGTAGGAAGATATCCCAGTTACTATGGAATTGTAAAACCACCATAGGGAGGAAGGCCGGATACAGACGCAACTGGACCTTGCCCTTGAACAATATCGTATGGAGTGGTTCTGAAGCAAAGGCCCGGATCTCTGAAACACTCCTGGCAGAAGTAATGTCCACCAGGAAGGCCTCCTTCCAGAACAGGTAGAGCAGAGAGCATGTTGCCAACGGTTCAAAAGGGGTACTGTTAGCCTTGCCAACACCAAGTTGAGATCCCAGGGAGGGACTGGTTGCCATACATGGGAATACAATCTCTCAAGGCGCTTAAGTAATCAACTACAAATGGAGTTTGAGAAAACAGAACAGCCGTTCACCCATGGGTAAAAGGCCAAGAATGCAGCTAGATGGACCCTAATAGATGACACGGTTAGGCCTTCCTGTTTCAAGTGCAGCAAGTAATCTAGAACGAATGTAATGTTATCTGTGTAGCTGTAGCACCTTTCTTCGTAGACCAGATTGAGAATCTTTTCCACTCTGCCAGTAAGTGGCTCTAGTGGAGGATCTTCTGCTCTCTAAAAGCACCTTGCGAACCAGCGCTGAGCATGCTAGCTCTACGAGGTTCAGCCATAGAGCTTCCAGGCCATGAGAAGAAGGGACTCGAAGTTTGGATGACCTAGATGGCCATGATCCTGGGAGATGAGGTCTGGAAAGGGCGGCAGACGGATTGGCGTTTCCACCAAGAGGTCTAGGAGCGTGGTGAACCAGTGCAAACATGGCCAGGCTCGGGCTATCAGGATGAGACTCGCTTTGTCCCTTCTGACTCTCAGCAAGGCCTTGCGTACGAGACAAATGGAAGGGAATGTGTAAAAAAGATGGCCCATTCAAGGGAGAAGAGAGGCATCTGCGAGCAACTGCGGACTGTGAACCAGGAAGGAGCAGAACCGGATACACTTCCTGTTGTGCTTCATCATGAACAGATCTATCTGGGGAGTCCCCCACTTCTGGAAAATGCCCTTCACAACATCTGGACGGATGGACTGCTTGTGATGGTTGGAGAAGGATCAGCTACGGTAGACCGCTAACTCGTTCTGCGACCCCAAGAGATAGGCGGGTTTGAGGTCGATTGAGTGGGCTATGCAGAATTCCCACAAGCAAAGTGCTTCTTGGCACAGGTGAGAAGCGCGTGCTCCACCCTGCATGTTGCTATAGAACATCACTGTTGTGTTTGTGAGAACTGACATGCACTTGCCCACCATGTGGGGCTGGAATGCTTGGCAGTCCAGGCGAAAGTTCCCTGATGATGTGTAGTGAGCTCTTTTGGAGACCAGAGGTTCTGAGGGACCCCAAGTGAGCTCCCGAGCCCATCCCAGAAGCATCTGCGATGAGACACTCTTATGGTTGGGGTCCTGAAAATGGACTCTTGCAAACATTGCCAACCACCAAAGAAGGAAGGTGATCACTGATGAGGGAAGTGTGATAACCGCGATGTTGGCCCACTAAGTGCCAGCCACGCTTGAAGGTGTGCTGTGGTGATGGGGTGATTTCTGAGGCTCTCTATAAGCATCCCTATTGCTGGGAATCAAGCTTCTGGGAGGAAGGCTTTGGCTGGGACCAAGTTGAGGATCGCCCCAGTTAATTCTGTGCTTTGAACCAGGGAGAGAGACTTCTGCACATTTATTAGCAGACCTAATTCCTAGAAAGTTGACTGTATTAAACGTTATATCGGATTCCACCTGGGCCTTGTTCTGATCAGCCAGTCATTGAAATAAGGGTAGACCTGAACCCCTTGTCTCATCAGGAAGGCTGCCATAACTGCCATGCACTTCATGAACATCTGAGGGGACACCGATAGGCTGAACGGGAGCTCGTCCTTCACAATAAATCTGAGGAACCTTCTGTGTCCCTGAAAGATTGAAATATGAAAAAGCATCCTTCAAATTGAGGGTGGCGTACCAGTGCCCTGGATCCAGGGAGAGGATGATGGAGACCAAGGAAACCATGCGGAACTTGAGCTCTTTCATACATCAATTGTGGTTTCACAGGTCCAGAATCGGTCTGAGACTGCCATTGGCTGTAGGGATTAGGGAATAATGGGAGTAGAGCCCCCGGCCCCTTAACTCCTGTGGAACCTCCTCCAGTGCTCTCACCCTTAGGAGAAACTGCACCTCTTGGGCTAGAAATTGTTTGTGAGAAGGGTGCCTGAAGAGGGAAAGGGAGAGGGGGTTGGAAGGAACTGAACGGAAGGGTGTATCCCAGTGCTATTTTGCGTAGCACCCTGAGATCCAAAGTAATACAGGCCCACACCTGATAGAAGTGGGATAATCGGTTCACAAAAAATGAGGAAAATGGATCCACAAATTTTTCTGGTACATCATCCCCAAGTGTCCTATCTAAAGGCCTGCTTAGACCCTGCCAGGTGTCATGAAGGGGTGCGGAGGCAGTACACCCTTAGACTGGGGCGGAGATCCTCTCCTATAGCCCCTGCTCCTCCCTCTTATTATAGTCTTGCTGGGCAGTTACCTGTTAGAAACCAGTAGCTGGTTGGGGCTTGAAGTATTTCCTAGAGGGAACTGGTGTATGAAGCCCTAGAAACTTGAGTGTGGCTCTCAAGTCCTTCAGGCTGTGCAGTTTGGAGTCTGCCTGCTCCAAAAAGAGTGATGTATCCTGGTAAGGGAGGTCCTGCAATGTCTGCTGCATCTTGTGTGGTAGGCCCGAGGATTGAAGCCAGGAGCTTCTCCACACTGCCACCACAGATCAGGCTGCAGAGTCTGCTGCATCCAAGACTGCCTGTAGGGACACCCTTGCCATGGATTTTCCCTTTAGGACTGCAAATTCGCATCTGGACTCCTACGGTAATAATTCTTTACATTTTGCCACACAGTCCCAGGAATTAAAATCATAGTTGCTCAGGCGCGCTTGCTGATTTGCGATCCTGAGCTGGAGGCTGCCAGCTGAATAGACCTTTGTCAAAAAGGTCTAGCTTTTTGACATCCTTGGCCTTGGACCTTCTGGATCCTGTCACTCCTGCTCGTTGACGGCTGATACTATACCAGTGAGGCCACTGGTGGATGAGCGTACAGGAGTTCAAACCCTTTAGCTGGAAAAAAGTACTTTTTCTCCATCCTTTTTGCCATTGGCTGACAGGATGTTGTGGTCTGCCATAAGGCCTTGATGGGGTCCATAATAGCCTCATTGAAGGGCAAAGTCTCTCTTGAGGGGTCCAGTGCAGCTAGAATATCCACCAGAGCATGGCAGGACTCCTTTATCTCCTCTAACCGAGGTTTTGTGCTATTCTTTTGAGGAGCTACTTATGCGCCCTGTAATTAACCTGGGAGGACACAATGTCCATTCCTGTCACCGCCTCATCTGGAGAGAAGGAAGAGAAAACCTGCATATGCAGGGAGCACTGCTCCTTGCTCTCAGCACAGGACAGGTCTCACAGTACCAGGTCTTGATATTCAGCCCCAGGCTCAGTACCAAAACCTGGGTCCTGCTCCGAGGAGGGCACTGGAGGTGCTCTAGACTCCGATACAATAGAGTAACACCTTATGGACTATGACCCCTGGACTGGAGGAAAAGCCCAGGGGTTCCAGAATGGCCACCACAGTGGCACTTGCCACTGTGCTTGAGGCCAAACCGCAGGTGGGATGCCCTGGCCCAGGTCTGTCAACAGGTGATGTTGGCCAGAGTGTTGATGCCGGCTTCTGTAGGAGACGTATGACTCCACCTCTCAGTCCGTCTCCAAATATTCCCTTCTAGGCAACCAGAGTGGAGTGGTGCTGGCAAAGAGCGCCAGCGGAGACTGGGGCTGCCCCATGATGACCGGTTTCCCTTATGACGGCACCTGTGGCCTTGGTGCCAGGGGAGCTCTTGCCGCCACTGACATCTCCCATACGGCAGGGGATGGTGGTAGCAAGAGACAGAGTAAATGTCTCGTGGCCTCAAAAGCCTCTGGCACAGACGGTATTGCCAGGGCAGCAGAGCTCCGACGACTCTCGTATGGTGAAGAGTCCATCGGTGCCAGCCTCAAAGGTGTCCATTCTGGGGCCAATGTCAACGGCACCAGGTGAGTTGCAAGGGTCTGAGTGGCCCAGCAAGGGTCACACACTGTTAGTGTCTCTTTGCCTCACGGACTTCGGACAGGGTGCGATCCCTAACTCCGTCGACTTCTGTTTCTTTCTCAGCACCGGCAATGGAGAACGATGCCGAAAGTCCCTTGCCGGAGTGATCTTCTTTGGCACCTAGGATGATGGATGGTGCTGGGAGTCCCAAGAAGCAGAAGTGTCCTTCTTCAGCGCCAGAAATGTGGAATGGCACTGAATCTTCCTAACAGAAGCCAGGGCACTTCTTATGGAGGCTGAAGTACTCGGCGCCAAGTCGGAATGACTACGCTCTGAAGGAGGACAAAGTGCTGCCTCCATGAGGAGGAACCTAAGCCTGGTGTCCCTTTCTGTTTTGGTGTGGGGCTTGAAGTCTCTGCAGATTTTGAAGTGCTCCCACATGTGAGAGTCCCCCACGCACTTAAGGCAGCTGGAATGGGGATCACTGACAGGCTTCAGTTTGTGGCACGAACCACAAGGCGTTCCCCACTGCCAGGAGGGACTAGCTCCGCTGAGCGGGGTTTGCTAATCTAACTAATTTAACAACTGAAACGTAACTACTACGAATAAAGATAACTATGTACAATCAAAGTCCACTGAGAGGAGTACTTGTGGAAAAAGCAAGAATGAACTGAAGTTCCAGCAACCGCAACAGTCAGTAAAAAGGAACCACGGGGGTTGCAGGTCAGCAGAACCTTTATACTGGCACTATGAGCGCACGACTCCAGGGGGCACCAGCGCCACCCCAACAGATACCACCAAAGGAAAAGCTTTCCAGTGGCGGTGCTCGGGGTGAGCACACACCTACATTGGAATGAACATGAGCAAGCACTCAAAATACCTTTCTGCAAAGTGTATATACAAAACAATATAGGGAAAGGGAGAGTATAAGTAGAATACAGTCTCATATCCCGTTTTCCCACTTTTAAAGATTCTCTGGTGCACTGAAAATGGAAAGGACAGGAGAAGGAAACTTACAGGAGTAAGCCTGGCCACTTCTGGATGTTCCACATAAAAGTTCTTCTCAAATTTGGGCAGCTCATTCAGGTCCCACTTCTTTTTGCGCAGACGCTCCCCTGGATTACCAAATTTCTTTGGGGGCAGAGGACTACCAAACCTGGGGGTATCAACATAAGTTTTTTAAAAAGCAATTTATAAAAGGATTTCAGAGCTCTGGCATTTGTAGATTCCTCAGATGCTTTCACGGTTATCTTTAAGCTAAAACAAATACTGAAGTTTTAGTTACTCTGAAAATCCCCTTAAAACATTGCTAGACACAAGGGTTGGGAAGGTCTTCTGTATTCTTGCTCCCTTCTGTAAAGTCTATCACCCAATTACCACTACTCCAATGATAATGTTACTTTTAATGTAGAATCTAACTATTTCACCATTCCTTTCACCTTTTCTTTCCCTCCTCATCAATATGCCCCAGTCAACGTACAAATAAAGCACAGAGAAAAGTTGACGTCCATATCAAAGTTTTTGCTAAGCAGATCTGAAGCAATTACAAAGCAGCCACAATTTTTACCAGGGTCATAGCAGAAGTATTTGGATGGGGGGGAAAAAACCGAGTCCCATTTCTTAGACACTTCTGAGAAAGTCTCGAGAGAAAATAAAATGTCAGTTTTTATTCTTTAATACCTGGCAGAGCTAATAAAATGTCAGTTTTTATTCTTTAATACCTGGCAGAGCTACTCAGAAATTAGTACAATGTATCCTCCACATAAGGAATACACTCCACCCTGCTTTTAATTTTTATTTGTTTATTTTTAAAAGAGGTGGGGATTTATATGTAATGATTCATTTATCCAAAGGAGAATAAACATGGTTTTTCTGGCCTACAACACAGTTGGGAAGTATTGAAAACTGAAGCACAGACTGGCATGAAGAGTTTAGCTATTATAAATGTTCACTTAATAGTACATCTTTTAAATAGTTCTTTGAAAAACCTGTTATTGTTTCACTATTGTGCCAGATTTCAATAGAAGCTGCTATTTTAAATAGTGTCAGGTCCAACACTGCTCTAACTTTAGATATGATAAAGAATAAGCTTTTGAAAAATCTACAGGCAAGAAAGAGTGTCTGATTTTTTTAAAAACTCCAGTTGAAAAAAGACTTCTGAAGTATTTCCACTGAAACAGAACATCATGCTAATGCACGAGTACCAGAAAATGAAACTAATCAGAAACTATCAACAAAAAAGGTTTACAATATCCAAGCTGAGAAAAATTTTAAAATGTACACTCTGGTCAAAACTAAATTAGATTTAAGCGTTTTTGTTTTAATAATCCATGGTTTTATTTGCAATATTGGCAAGGAAATGTTTTAAATGTTAAATAAGTGTTCTCTGAAAGTTATTTCCCAAGAGAAGCTAGAGTGACAATAAAGAGTAAAACTCAGAGAAAGCAGAACAGGAAAGGGGATTACACTTGTAGAATGCAAGGTAAATTTATAGTTAATTTGATGCTGGTTAAAACGTTTAAGTTATAGGTTCAAAAATGTTGGTTAAGCTGCAGTCTTGACATCCCTTTTCTCCTTTCTATAAATGTAGTTCTATTCTGTATCAGATTGCTAAAACGGGTGCTTATTTACTTTTATCACATTTAACACTATAAAACATATAAAAGTAATTTACAACCACCTGTAAATAAAAATAGTGACTTGAATCTTTTATGATTTCTTAGGGCTGTCAATGCAAGTTACTAGTTACAGGAGCATTTCACAATCGAATACATTCTTCAGACTATGCTAGTTTAGAACCCTGAAGGTGTGCACCTGAGTAATTTTACTGACAAAGGCAATAGGAGTACATAGGTGAGTAAAAATTAAATATATGCATGAATGTTTGCAAATTTGGGGCCTTAGATATTTGGACATTGAGTGTTTGCTTTATTGCCATCGACATAAAAATACAATGCAGTTCGCAGAATTTCAGTTCCATGTTGCTCTGCTTACACACAATATAGCTTTAGATTGGCTTTCCAAAAAGTGAGTCTTTTAGAATTTATAATACCCCAATATGTATCATATTTCATTCACTGATCCTGACTTAATTGACATTTTACATACTGATATGGAACAGATTACAATTCCAGTTACACTGGTGTAAATCTAGAGTAATTCTATTTACTTGCATAGAGTTATTTAGTTTTCCCTGGTTCAGTGGTGACTGAATCCAGATTGGTCTTAGATATTCAGTGATCACTTCACCAGCAACTGAAATGCAGCCACTTCCAGAAGTGAATGCAACAGCAGCTTATTCAAGTGCTGAAGTAAAACTGCACCATCCCAGTCCTAAAAAGTCATCTCCAACTCATTCAGGACAAGAAGCAAAGAAAAATTCCAGATCTAGTTGGCCCTACAACAGGAATGGACAGTAAACAGAATGTAAACATACAACTGGAGTTTGTCCAGCACACTGGGTGGAGTACCCAACTATCTTTCAAATACCACCGTACAATTTTTGATGACTGCAATCATTGGAAACATTGTTTTACATCTCAGAAATGATTTTTTTAAGAAGAGTCATGATGTGCAGAACTTCTGGTATATAACTGTCCATGTATAGAGTTTTCAATGTCAAAACAAATTTACAATATAGATATACACACGTGCAACCCAGTTTTTGATATTACAGAAACTAAGTTTTGTGAGATTTTTGTAGCAGTTCATAAAGATATGCAACAAAGCCAAAGTATTACTTGGAATGAGATCAGGGTCAAAGCCCATTACTTATGCCTTTATGTGAACTAAACTTTTTTTTTTTTTTTTTTTTTTTTAAAGATCCATTGTCAAGTAGTTTCCCTACTCCTGATTCTGTCCTTTTCTATTTGACTAAAATATTTTCTCCCCCCTTCATTTAGCATGGAGATGAAATAAGATTTTTAATTCGTTTCCTGTGGTCACTCTAAACCAGGGGTGGGCAAACTTTTTGGCCCGAGGGCTACACTGGGGTTGCAAAACTGTATGGAGGGCCAGGTAGGGAAGGCTGTGCCTCCCCAAACAGCTTGGCCCCCACCCCCTCCCACTTTCCACCCCGACTGCTCCCCTCAGAACTCCCGACCCATCCAACGCCCCCCCCCCCGGCTCCTTGTCCCCTAACTGCCCCCTCCCGGGACCCCACCCCCATCCACACCCCCGCCCACTGACAGGCCCCCCCAGGACCCCACCCCTATCCAATCCCCCTTGTTCCCCACCCCCTGACCCCTTCCCCACCCCCAACAGGGCCCCCGGGACCCCATGCCTATCCAACACCCCCCCCCCGTTCCCCATCCCCTGAATGCCCTCCCCCACAGAACCTCTGCCCCATCCAACTGCCCCCTGCTCCCTGACTGCCCCCTGGGACTCCCGCCCCTTATCCAACACCCCCCCCACCATGCGGCTCAGAGCAGCATGTCTGGCAGCAGCACCAGCCAGAGCTAGATCCTACCACTCTGCTAGACAGGAGCTTGCAGCCCTGCCCATCTGCAGCACAGTGAGCTGAGGCTGCGGAGGAGGGACGACAGCGGGGGAGGGGCTGGGGACTAGCCTCCCTGGCCAGGAGCTCAAGGGTTCAGCTCAAGGGTCCGGCAGGACAGTCACGCAGGCCATAGTTTGCCCACCTCTGCTCTAAAGCCTGTCACAATACATTTTGATGATGCAAGGTATATCAACGATATCAGCATAATTCTAAAGAGAACAAAGTATTGTGCTTTTGAAGGTTCTAAACCAATGATGGCTTAAAATCTGAAAGCCAAGTTCTTAAAAAGAAGAAACATCTCTTTACTCCAAATGAGATCATGTAAATGTCAAGGCAGGTCAAATGCTCATGCCTTAAAATTTGGTTAATGCCCCTTTAAATACCTGTGTACAGTGGGGCCCTCTTCTCTGCAATATAACTGACAGGATCTTTTTATTTCCTAAGGGGGTTGTTTGTATGTATGTAGGATGCAAATATAAAATTAGAGTGGAACTCTTAGCCTCTCCTGCTCTATTGGGAAAGATGTTAACAAGTACTTCCATGTGCAAGGAAAACATTCTTGAACTTCACCTGAGTAAAGGAGGAAATAAATTTAAATGTGGGAAGCTGGCACTTTTCCTGACTCAAAAAAAAATCAAAGAAGAAATAAGAGGAACAAGTATATTTTATTATTTGCTCTCTCTCTCTCTCAGGGCCTGATTCCTCCTCTTTAATCCCCAGTACTTGTCTTTTCCAGGAAAAACTTGGGGTACTGCCATTACTTAACCTCCTTCTACTAAAAAGAACACTCAAACAACAACCCTGGACCATTCACATGCTTTCTATCAAGCATTTTATATTAGATGCTTTCTTATACTTTTGTTTTGTTCCACAACATCAGAGCTCAACTGAACCTGATTCTCCTAAACAGAATGAGGCCCCATGATGAGTGATACCAAGAATAATAAAAAGAGCAGGAAACCAAATTGTTAGGCCTTTGCACAGTAATATGGAAGATTGTGGTTTGATTGCAGATTCCCCCCCCACCCCCAAACCCTAGACAGACTCCTGAGGCTTAATCCAGGGCCCTGGTCCCTGAGATCAGGGCTCCACTACTACACAAGAGGCCCAAGTTCAATTTCCAGGTCTGTTTCCACTCTCTCCGTCAGCAGGGGCCGGGAATACTGCAGAAATATGCACGGTTATTTAAGAGCAATCTTTCTGGTCATTTGAATGGTAAGGACATTCAGAGAAGGAGTCAGGTCCAGTCCACTCTACAAGTTACGTGTGTCCTCCATGGTCAGCAAGGGCTTCTGAAGCGAGATTAGCAGCGGGAGGGAGAGGGATCCTTATGGCTCAAAGTGGGAACAGTGCGGAGGACGGAAAGGCAAAGTGAAGTCAGGCCTAGTGACAGGTAAAGCGTATCTGCCAGCCACCGGAGAAACTTCCCTGTCTTCTCGCACCAGACACCGCCGAGCAGGAAGAACGGCGTGCGGGGGCGATTCCTTCCAAACCTTGCGGCTACCTAAGGCCCCTCACTTTCCACCCCAGGGATCCCACCGGGCTCCTCCCCTCGGGGGCACCCCAGCTCCGGGGTCCCAGCCCGTCACTCAGCTCCTCACAGGCCCGGACCCCGCCCTACTCCGGAACCTTCCCGTGGCCCTAGGACGTGACCCTGACCCCAAGGCCCCGACCTAGGCCCCCCGCCGCCGCCGGGGATCGGGATCGAGCTCGAGCCGCCCCCCCGCCCCCGTCTTGGGGCCTTGCCTGGCTACTCCGCCCCGCCCCTCCCCCACACGGGGCTTCCGCACCCCCGCCCTCTTACCCGCCGCGGTCGCGGTCGCGGCCCCGGTCTCCGAAGCCTCGCATGCTCCCGTTGAGGGGGGCACCGAGGGGCGCGAGCTGGGGGTGGCGCGGGGCGGGGGGGCTCGGCCGGCGGCGGCTGTTGTGTCCCGGTGGAGTCGCCCGTAGCCGCCTCGCTTCCCGGGGGAGGGAACGGGGAGGCTAGAGATCCGGTCGGGATTGGTGTGCGGGGCCGAGAGCGGCTCAGTTAGGTTCAGGGCCCGTCGGGCGCGGAGACAAGACAGCGTCCTCTTCCTCCGGGTTCCCGGCACAAAATGGCTGCCGCCACCCCAGCCCGCTCTACTTACGTTAAGGACGGCTTGAACGTTGCGTAAACTCCGTCTCTGAATAGCCGGGGGGAGGGGGACGTGAATGCCGCTGCGCCTATTCTCGAAATCCGGGTACGTACGAGGCCGAGGCCAGAAAACCGAACCCAAACAGAACAGTGTACGCAAATTGCGTAGTGCCCAGGAGCTGAGTCGGCTTTTTGCGTGGGGAGACAACGCTCTCCCTATTCCCGAAATTCGACTGCGCAAAACGCCAATCATGTAACCCACCTACGAACTGTGAGGAAAACCCTGGCCAAGCAGCATATTAACTAAATATTATACGGAAGTTTCGTAGCTGTCGCTTGTTCCATGGTGGGTTTAGCGTAAGTAGGGGAAGGAAGAGCCTTCCATTTTGCGTAAAATTCTTCAGTTGCTTTTTGCTCAGCTGGGGGGAGGGGTGTGTGCAAGATTACATGCATTCTGTAGCGTATTGTGTTTGGAGAATACAGGAAAGTCTTTTGCCTTAGCAGCAACTGCATGTGTGGGAGGTGGCAATAGGCTGGAAAGACAATACTTCTCTGTGGCAAGCTGCAGAGTTTAGGGCCTTAGTGTGCAATTAATCTTCGCTGTCCAAGGAATCTCCCTCCTGCTGCCCCCTTTGCAGGAAGCACCCTCAGACACAACATTTAAGCTCAGTGTCTGCTGGAGCACACAAGGGGTTGCGGTTGAACAGATGCCATAAAAGCGATCTTGCCGCAGTGCACACACAGCACAGGCTCAGTAGCAGTAGCCGCCATGATATTTACTCTCTCCTTATTTCCAGTAAATGGAAGGGGAAAGGATATTTAGCTAAATTAATGTAATTATTTGCGTGAAGTAGTTACAGCTCCTTCAATAGGAAAGAGATTCCTTGTGACCTGTGCAAAAACCCAAACTACAGAAGCATTTAAAGCACTTCTACTGCCCAGACTTGAAGAAGAGCTCTGTGGAGCTTGAAAGTTTGTCTTACACCAACAGAAGCTGGTCCAAACAAGATATTACCTCACCCTGTCTCTCAGGACAACACGGCTACAACAACAGGGCAATGTTATTTTGTGTGATAGTATATTGTGTGCTTTAAAGTGTTCTGTTGCAATTAAAAAGTTTACATTTTAAAAAGTATGAATAAGGACAATATTTTAAAGTGTTCCACAACCCTGTAATAATAATTGGCAAAATTCTGCCTTCTATTACATCTATGTAACTCCACTAGTATCAATAGGATTTCATAGGTTTGTAAATGTGAAATGAATTTGGCTCTGTATATTGTATTCCTCTGCTCCTCTTATGCTGAAGGATTCCTAAGTACTTTACATGGTCCAAATCTTTTCTATGCTTCCACAAGTGGAAGGCATGAAACTCCACTGATCTGAGCGGTGGGGGAAGTTGAAAGAGGTAAGGTAATGTCAGCTCTGCAGTGTCATTCCAATCCTTTAGAAACACTGACTGAGGGCAGGGTGCAGGGCTAGGAGTTGTCTGTGCTCTGCAGCAGCATCACCCCACAACACCTCAACTGTGAACAGAAGCTCCAAAGGGGAAACCTTGCATAATTTTGGTGCCCTGCGCAAGCTTTTTCCCCTCATAGAGGAGGGGAAAACTATATTCAGGCATCACAATTCATACACCTCTCAAATGCCGTCACCTCTGGTGAAGAAACACAGCTTGTATTTTTATACAGTTAAATAAACTTTCAGATGGAATGTAAATAAAAATGTGTCTATTTGAAACTACAGGGGAACTTCAGCTATCCACCTGATTTAGAATATGGCCAAAACACTGGGATTACTACCATTACCTTTGTGAAAATGGACAAGGGATGCTGCATGCACACAATCATTTTTATGCAGTGGCTGAATATACAAATACAGGTTAAAAATGTTTCCATTTCCTGTTTAACAGTTAAACTAGTTTCAACTCTGTTTAATAAACAAGAGTTCATTTAATCTGAACACCATTTTAATTTTTTTTTATTTATTATTATTATTATTATTTGGAGTGCCTGGAAGCCCTAGCTGTGCTCCAGGATCCCGACCCCATTGTGCCAGGTGGGAGTTGACATCTTGATAGTGAATGTGTGATAATAGGTAGCTTGGGCATATATAGGCTGGGAGGGCCTTGAAAGTAAAATACAAGTACTTTATGTTTTTGAAGTAATAGAGAGAGAGAGTGCGCTCCTGTGGAAGGACACAAAGATAGTGGTGACATAGTCAAAGCAACAGGCTAGGAAATTTTTTTTTTGCAGCAGCAGCATTCTGAATGGATGTGAGCAGGGCAAAGTTCCATTTGTCAATGCTAGGGAGAACGATGTTGCAGTAATCAAAATGTGAGATGAGAGCCTACAGGAGAGTTTTAGCTGTGTGGATAGTAGGAAAAGCTATATCTTAGAGATGTTAGACAGAAAGAAGCTGCAATATTTAGACATAGCTTGGATGTGAGAATCTAGAGAGAGGTCCCAAGGTTATGGACCTGAGTGAAAGGCAGGATGGTGGGGTTGTCCACAGTGATCAAGATCCATCACTCCCTTTGTGGGCTATGGAAGGAACAGGAAATTCTTTGTTGCCTTCAACATGCTCAATAACATTTGAAATTCTGCATTAAGACAATTACTATAATCACATCTCATGCTTCAGGGCTTCAGCTGATCACCTTCAGGGGCCAGAAAGCATTTTTTCCCCTGATGCACAATTGGTCAGATGTGTTCGGGGGTTTTTGTTTTTCCCCCCACCTTTCTCTGAAGTATCCAGCTTTGTATCAAGCTCTGAAGTATCCAGTATTGGCCAGTTGGAGAGAGGCACCAGACAGAAAGGACCAATGCTCTATGGTGGTACAGAGAATCTTCTTTCCCAAAGTATGTTTATACTGCAATCCAAGGTGTGATTGCAACTCAGGAAGACATACCCATGCGAACATGGCTAAAAATAGCAGAGTAGATGTGGCGGCATAGGTTTCAGTGCAGGCTAGCAATACGAGTAGGTGCCCAGGGTTCTTGTGTAGCCTGTGCTGAAGCCTCCACCAGCACATCTATACTGCTATTTTTAGCCATACTAGCATTGGCATTTTTACCTGCGCTGCAATCACACCTTAGACTGCAGTGTAGACATGCCCTTAAATGCTTGGCTGGTGAGTCTTGCTCACATGCTCAGAATCCAATTGATCCCCGATTTGGGGTTGGGAAGGAATTTTCCTCTAGGTCGGATTGGCGGGGACCTTGGAGTTTTTTTTGTTTTGCCTTCCTCTGTAGCATGGAGTACAGATAACCTGCTATGATCATCTGGTCTTATCTAATCAATTCTCAATTGGATGGGCTTTGGTCATTGGTGGCCCCTTGATCTCTCCTATTCTCTGTCTGTGGTACTTAACAACGTTGTCTCTGAGGACTGAAATACTTTAGTCTAATACAGATTATTGTTTCCAAAAAGGGGTAATTGGATGAAATATAAGGGGCTGTGATATACAGGTCAGATTAGATGATCTAGTGGTTCCTTCTTGCCTTAAACTCTATTAAATCTATAGAATCTACCAGGAAGGTCGTGGGGGGGGGGGGAATAGTGAGATTAAGAGCTCTGTTCTAACCATGTTGAGCTTTAGTTGACAGCTAGGCACCCATGACAAGATGTCAGAGACAGGCCAAAATTTTCATTTGGACAGAATGAGGCAGGTGTGGAGTAGAGAAGATGACCTGTGAGTTGCCACCATAGAGATGGTAGTTGAATCTGTGACTGTGGATGAGAGAACCTAGATATAAAATGCAGAGAGGGGAAAAAGGAAACCAAGGATAGAGCCCTGTGGAAGAAATGGTTACTTACTGTAACTGGTTCTTCTGTGTTCTTCTACTGGTTCTAAGTTTTGGCTAGGAAGAGGTCATTAAGAGGACATTTGTCATAGATCAGTGGTTTGAGCATTGGTCTGCTAAACCCAGGGTTGTGAGTTCAATCCTTGAGGGGGCTATTTTGGGATCTGGGGCAAAAATTGGGGATTGGTCCTGCTTTGAGCAGAGGGTTGGACTAGAGGACCTCCTGAGGTCCCTTCCAACCGTGATATTGTATGATTAGAGACTTTAGTGAGAGTGGTTTCAGTGGAATGCAAGGGGTTAAAGCAGGGGTCTCAAACTCCCGGCCCGTGGGCCATCTGCGGCCTGCGAACCTCCGCAATGTGGCCAGCGGGCCTCCAGCAGTTTTGGGGCTGGGTCTCTCCCTTGGCCTCACCTGCCGCCCCTGGGCGCTTCGCCCCTCCTGGCGATTTAAAATGGCCCAGGGCCCTGGCAGCGCAGTGGAGCTGAGTGGTCTCTGCCTGCTCGCTCCACGTGTCTGCTGGACCTGCCCTGTGGCCCCGGGGCAGGGCGGGGCTGCGCCTCCATGCGCTGCCCTCACCCCGAGCGCCCCTGCGGCCAATGGGAAGCTTTGGGGACAGCAGCACGCAGAAGGCCCCTGGCCCGCCCTGCCTTGGAGCCTCAGGTAAGTGCCACACCCCCCGACCCCCTCCCAGAGCTTGCACCCCCACCAGCCCCCAAACTCCCTCCCAGAGCCTGCACCCCCTCCCCACACACCCCCAGCTCCCAAACTCCCTCCCAGAGCCTGCACCCCTCCCCCTCCTCCCTCCCAAAGCCTGCAATCCCATCCCCTCCTACTGCAACCCCTCCCCCTGCCCCAGCCCAGAGCCTGCACCCAGCACCCAAACTCCATTCCAGAGCCTGCATCCCAGACCCCCTCCCCGACCCAAACTCCCTCCCAGAGCCCAACCTGTCACCCCTTCTGCACCCAAACTCCCTCCCAGAGCCTGCGCCCCAATCCCCTACCCCAGACCTCCTCCCACACTGAAACTCCCTCCCAGAGCCTTAGGCAGGTGGGGGGCGGAGTTTTGGGGGGCAGGTTCTGGGCGGCATGAGTGACATTATTGGCCCCCTGGGAGGATTTGAGGACTTGCACTGGCCCTAAGGTAAATTGAGATTGAGACCCCTGGGTTAAAGCCAGTCTAGAATAGAAGTTGAGGAGAGGAAGAAATGGTTACTTACTGTAATTGTGGTCCTTCAGAATGTGATGCAGAAGTGTATTCCACTTAGGTGTGTGCATGCACAGCACGCTGGAGACTTCTAGCTAGCAGTACACATAGAAGGGCAGCGCTCATGCCTCGTGGCTGTGTGAGGCGGTGCCCCACCACCCTGCCCCCCACAGTTCCTTTGCACCAAAAGCCCATTAGAGGAGACTGTTGCAGAGGGGATGGCGGGTGGGTGGTGGAATACATGTCATCATCACATCTCAAAGAACCACAGTTACTGTAAGTGACCATTTCTTCTTCTTCAAGTTGATGCCAATGTGTATTCCACTTTGGTGACTTACAAGCTACCCCATTCAGAAAGGGGGCTCAAAATCTACTGAAATAGGGATTGCAGAACCACCTTTCCGAGGCCTGAATCCGCTCTGGAAGATGTGGTAATAGCATAATGGTCTGTAAATGTATGTATGGACCACATGGCCACCGAGCCAATGTCCAATATGGGAATGTCACTGAGGACTGCTATTGACATTGCTTGCACTCTTTCGAAGGCGATCATATCCGCTGAGGAGGCATAGCCGAAGCTATCTCATATGCAGTCTTGATACAGGATATTATCCATCTAGAGATGGTATGTGCAAAGACCGCTTGTCTCTTCATGCGGTCCGCATAAGACATGAACAGACGAGGCAAAACATGAAACAGTTCAATCCTATCCAGATACAAGGATAGATATTGCCTGACATCCGAAGTTTGGAGGTGCTGTTTCTCAGGGGATGAATGCGGCTTAGGGAAAAACACAGGTAAATACACCACCTGGTTCAGATGAAATTGACAGACCAATCTGGATAAAAACTTTGTTATAAAGTTACTTTGTCTTTGAAGGACTGTGTGCAAGGAGGCCCTGCCATCAGAGCCTGCAATTCAAACACCCTCCTTGCAGACATAATGGCTACCAAGAACGCGGGTTTCTGACACAAGAGGGGCAGTGGACACTACAGGATGCATGGGGCTCGAATGGAGGGCCCATTAGGGCCACCAAAACTATGTTTAGGTCCCACAAAGGGACTGGTTTTCAGACCAGAGGGTATAAACGGAGAAGCCCTTTTAGAAATCTCGTCACCATAGCATTGGCAAAGACCGATTTTTTTCCCCCTAAATAAGGGGATGATACTGCAGTCCAATGCACCCTCAGTGAACTGAGTGCACATCCAGATATCTGAAGATGTCCTGAATGGAAGTCCACGTTGGTTGGTTCCTGCGAGCCAAGGACCACACCAGAAACCTTTTACACTTCGCTAAGTAGACCATCCTGGTAGAGGACTTCCTACTGTTGAGTAGGACTTGTTGGACAGCTGCTGAACAATGCTCTTCTTCATTAAACCGTGCAGCAGCCACGCCATGAGGTGCAGGGAGTTGAGTGCGGCATGGCAAATACGGCCGTGGTTCTGAGTAAGCAGGTTGAGATGGGGAGGAAATGGTATGGGAGGCTGAATCAATAGCACAAGAAGGTCAGAGAACCAGCACTGTTTCGGCCACACCAGGACTATGAGGATAAGCTTGGCCCAATCTGCTTTGAGCTTGAGGATGATCTATGTAAACTCACAACCTTGCAATCAGTATTAGCGTTAGTGGTTTAGTGTTAGTTAGTTCTAGTAGTCCCGTCCCCCCCCCCCCCCCGTGATGCCTTCAGTGCAGTTCAAACACTGTCCTTCATGTGTGGGAGCGATTCCTAACAGCAATCCCCACACACACCGCCTGCTTTGGAGCTCAAACTCCAGCCACAGGTGGTAAGAAGGAACGGAGGAGAGTCAGGGCCATGCCACCTGATATAGCCAAGGGAGGGGCCACAGTCACGAGATGCAAGTACCACACCTTTACAGGTACTGCTAGGCAAAAGTCTCTGGGTCCAGTGCATTGAGCACACACACCTAACTGGAATATGTCTGCATCTACTTGAAGAACTGCAGACACCAATTGTAAAAAGCACACTCAATGAGCTTGGAGATGAAAGGAAGGAGGTGTGACACTGTATGGAATATGAGAGACACTTTATGATATTATTGATATCAATATTATAATCTTACCAGATATACCATGTAAGGTATCAGTGAAAATGTTATGATTTGCAAAGTATGATAATCTTTTTTATATTTGTATCATCTTTGTATTGTAAGTTATAAATATGTGTGGTATATTTGTATTTCAAACTTGTGCTGTGTATCTGGGTGACACCCCCAGACAGAAATGCATCAGCACTGCCTAGCTTGTTCAATGGCCCATCAAGGGCAATCAGTGACAATGAACCCATTGAAGGAAGCCAGAGGCTACACCTTATGAATCAACAAGACTTGTAGGGGCATGCCTGTGAACAGAGAACTCTAAGGCTTTTCCATACCATGTGCTGTGAAGCTTGTGTTTGGGACAAAGGATGTACAAGCCACATGGCAAAAGATATGAAAAGGCAGCTGCATCATTCTCCATTTTGTCTTCAATCCTGCTTCTTACCTCTGGAGTAACTTCTCTACAAACTGAAGCTTTGAACAAAGGACTGAATGACCTATCCAAGCTTTGGATGTGTTCCAGAGGGACTTTCAAGTCAACAAACTCACCAGTACTGCTAAGAAACAGATATATGGATCTGGAGACTTATATATGTATCTGATTGCTTTACTATTTAACAACTCTCTTCTTGTTCTTGCCTTTTCTTTTCTAATAAACCTTTAGTTTTAGATACTAAAGGATTGGCTGGCAGCGGTGTATTTTGGGTAAGACCCAAACTAATACTGACCTGGCAATGTGAACTCTGTGGGGTTCAGAAGAACATTTTATATAGTGGGCAGAGTTTTTCAATAACTCCTGACCTTACTGGACCTATGTGCTAGTTGGGAGCCAGAGAACTGGAATGTAATAAAGAGGATTGTGTGATTTCTTTTTTCAGCTTCTTGATAACCAGTATGGGGGATCAGGAGCACAATTTTTGACTGGTTGGTGAGTCTAACTTCAGTGTTAACCACCCATTTTGGGAGAATCTGCTCTCCTTTTTGCAGCCTACCCTGATCTTGGCATTTTCAGTGAGGTCTAGCCTAGGCACACTGGGTCACAGAAGGGAAATGGGGCAGTAGATGGAGAGGTAAATTGGGTCAAGGGTGGGTTTGTTTAAGATGGAAGAGACTAAAGCATGTTAGTATTGTGAGAGGAAAAAGCCAGAGGAGAGAAAGAAGTTAAGAGTAAGGGAGGGGATGTGTATAGGCAGGAGGGAGATCAGAAGATGTGACTGGATGCAGTCACTAGGGCAAGTGGACTAGTTAAAGGACGAAAGTGGACAAGAAACTTCTGCATCCCTTACAGGGAAGAAGCAAAAGAGAATAGTAGGAGGGGAGAGGGGAAGAGAATGCAAGCCAAGGGGAGGGGGAAGGTCATATCATATTTTGTCAATTTCCTCTTAGAAGAATGTGTTGATGTGTGTTCTTTGTGGGCCATCCATGAGACTGTGAGAAAATATTATTTTCTCATGTATTGAAGCTTCTTTCATTGCTTGTTTATGCACTATAAATGAATTGCCTGCTTTGCATTTAAGTTTATACTTTAACAGATACATTTAATTAGGCTGATCATCTAGAGTTTCATGTGGATATCAAGAGCTTATATTTTGCCAACTTTCGATCCAAACACAGGACCAAACCCTGTAGTCTAGTGGCTCTCAATTTTTTTCCTGTTTTGGTTGACATCTTAAGAGAGAGAGTGTCTAGAGTGGACTCTCCGCAGCTTTGTGCTCAAGGTGGTGTCCCATAGGCTCCATGGAGTCTTCTATCTTGTGTTTCATGAGATTTGTTATCACTAACTCATCACCTGATGCTGAGTCTCTTCCTTGTATTGTATTGAAAGGTGGTAAAAAAATATATAACATCCTAATATTTTCTAAGAGAGCAATTGCTGTTATGGCCACAGGGATATTATGTGATTGTGAATGGAAAGGAGGTGGTCCACAAAATAATCTTGCTTATTAACATGTTCTTTACTCTGAAAAAGTTTGGAAACCACCGGCTTAGAGCAAGTGGAGAAGCTGTGTTGCTTCTGTCTCATTGGTCAATCTTAATAGCGTTGTCAGTCACCAGTTAGCCCCATCCCATCTGGCTCTCCTCAGTTGCAGAGAGGATCTCTGCAGCCTGGGACCCTCATAGATAGCAGCTGAAGTAAGATGAAAAATTGAAGAATCCCCCCCGAAGTGTTAAACATAGTGTTTCTTAATATTTTAAATATTTTTTAAAAATAATAATGTTGGGCTATATCCCATTTAGTTTACCCATGCAAGTTCTCACAACAAAATCAGCAAGACTACTCACAGGGTAGAACCAGGGTCTCACTCAAACTATGTGTTGGCTGTATTGCAGACGAGTATAAAGAAGAGAGACATTTTAATTTAGCATTTTTCATAGATATGAAAAATAGACAAGAGCTTTAAATATTCCAAAACAGAAATACAGGCACTTTAAAAACAAATAAATAATCTAATCAAGATTTCTAAAAATCTTTTCAAGCAACTATCAATCCTCTACTGTCAATGAAACATTAGTAAGTTCACCTATTCTTATCTCTCTTTCACTGCACTTTCCCTCTGTGTACTAGTTACTCATTATTTTGTAAAAACTATGTTTCAATGCTGTTCCATTCCATGCCATTATATTCTATTCCACAGACATTCCTTTCCCGAGAAACTATAAAAAGTGCACATTAAGTCCATGTGACAAAACAGCTTTGCTTCTCCTGAACAATAAGGAAGGTATTCCTTGAATAAGTCACATTTCTGTGCTTTTTCAACTTCTGGCTGCTTGAAAGATCATTTTAAAATAGCACTAAGGTGAACCAGGAACTGTTAAGATTATTGAAATATGATACCTAAAAAGCTCTTCCCAGCATCCCTCTAATTCTAAACTTTCCAAATTGTGTATGAAAAACACTAAGTAACCAAGGAGTCAGGCCTTGGATATCATGGCTTCATCTGAGGTGCACGGGCTGTTTTCAAACGGAGATTTGCACCAGTTTTCCATCTACTCTTTGGCATCCCCAATCCCTCCAGCAGTTATTGCAAATGTAGCTTCATTTTCAGGCATCTCAGGGCTGGGAAAAGAAAGAAGCAAGAAAATGGCTGTTCTCTGTGTAAAATGTAGTCATGATGCAGTATCCAAGATTTTATCAGGTAGAATACCTCAAAGCTCATGTTCTTAGTTGTAAATTATAGAAATTGTCCATCAGGATTTATGACCAAAAAGTGCGAAATCCATCCCTGTGCAGAGGGTAAACACCAAGTCTGTACACCACTTACTTTTATTTTAAACGTTTCAAAAATACAGACTGGAGCGAATTGCACACAAAAGTGCATATATTTTTGTTTAGATTTTCTGTTTAGAGTGGTTTCCAATTTTTTTTTTAAGTGATGTGGCAGAACCGAACAGTTTTGGCTATGGAAGTTTCCCTCCATATCCTAGGTTTGCCACATCACCACCTTGAATCTCCACACATCTCTGCCCAATACAACTAAGGCCTGGTCTACACTACAAAGTTATGTCAACTTAAGTCACCTTGCATCAACCTATTAGTGCTTGCATTACACTAAAATTTATCTCCGGCTGACATAAGCTCCTTGTTATGGCAATGCAGTAAAATCACCTCCCCAAATGGCACAGAGCCGTGGTTGACCTACTGAGGTCAACACAGTGCAAATATACACACTGCATGACTTTTGTCAACCCTAACAGTCTCCAGCAGCTGTCCCCGCAATCCCCCATTCCCTGCAACAGTGACCGCTCTGGTCACAACTGTAAGTTCCACTGCACAGGGGGCAGAAACTCCAGAACCTGTACAGAAGTGGGGGGAGGGGGGCCACTGGCACTATGGCCCCGCCCCTGCTCCTCCTCTTCCCCTGAGATCCCGACCAGGCCAGATCCAGGCAGTGATACCTGCCCAGCATGAGCGGCGCATGAACCGCCAGCTGGGGGAGGCTAGCCCCAGCCCTGCCCCTTCCACCTGAGGCCCCGCCCATTCCACCCCCACTGGAGCCCAGAGGACACCCCCACCCCCGGCCCAATCTCGCCCCGGGCTAGCCCCCCAGCCCTGGAGTGCCGGGAGGCATGCAACCACAGCCTCCCCAGCTCTGGAGCTTGGGAGGGCGTGCGACCCCAGCCTCCAGAGCGGCAGTGGTGCACGGCCCCAGCCCCAGAGCATGGGAGGGCGTGGTGGGCGGCTGCAGCCTCCCCAGCCCCAGCTGGAACACTGTGGGGGCTGGAGCAGGACTGGAGCTGTGGCGCTGCCGCATGCAGGGAGCAGGGCCTCACCTGGCTGTTTGGGGAGGCACAGCCTTCGCCGGCCTATGTGACCCGCTGCCCAGGGAGCCCAGGATGCTGTGGGAGCTCTGGACCCTCCACCTGCCCTGGGCAGGGATCCAGGGTGCCTGAGAGCAGCCCCCAGCCCATGTCCCCGACCCCAGGATGCGCTGTCCGGGGCAGGTGGAGGATCTGAGGCTGCCCACAGCGGCCTGGGCTCCTTGGGTGACTCTTAGCACAGCCGGGTTCCAGCTTCCGGCCTGGCCAGGGAGCAGGGCCTCAGGAGGAAGAGGAGGAGCAGGGCTCCATGGTGAGGGGGGGCTAAAGCCCAACTCAGCCCCCCTACTGGGAAGAAGCCGGTGCCACTGGCAGGGGCTGTGCTTCGCGGCAGGGGAGCCGATCACCTTATAAGCTCCCCCACTGCAAAGCGCAGCCCCTGCTGTGCCTGCCTAGGTTACTACACTCATGTTAAAAGGTGAGCGGGTGTGGCCCTCCCACTGGTAAAAGTGGGGGGTGGGCATGGCCCCCTTGGTTCCAGCACCACTGCCAGGGGGGTCACAGAACCTGGAAGCCACTCCCCCTTTTAAAGCTCCCTGAGTATTTTTTTAAAATGCCATTTTCTGATTGCCCAGCTTGGACAGCAAACCTAGCAGCTCTCCCTTGCATGCAACCACCCAACCAACCACACCAGCTCCATGCACTAGACGTACTTCTGCCTGGAATAGACAGCAGGCACTGGATCTCCTGGGCCTGTGAGGAGAATAGGCTGTGCAACATGGGCGACACATCCAATAGGCTGGGGAAGGCTGTGCCTCCCCAAACAGCCTTCTGTGGCCCCGCACATGCTCCTCCCCAAAGCCCCCTCCTACTTGCTCTTTCCCCCTTGGCCCCAGCCCAGACAGGCTGCTCCTTTTCAGTGCTGCTGGGGCTAGGGAGGCCAGGACTTGGCTGCCTTATTTCTTCCTCCACAGTAGGCTGCTTTCCCATGCCAGTCTGTGATGAGTTTGGCTGGCACCACTGCAATAAACAGGCTAGCAGCATATGGGCCTGGGTGGCTTTGGGACACCAGGAGCAGCTGTGTTCTCTATGCGCTTGTGACCCTCAGAAGTGAGAAATCACTACAGCCTGTGAAAAATAGTGCCAGTGTTCAGTGCAATTATCCTATATTCATACCCAACGAATAGGGACTGAAATTTTATAGCTTCACACAACAGAAAATCCTTCCCTCTTTTGTCGTTGGTGGACCTTACTTACCACAGGTGGGGCTGGAAAGCAGTGTTTTGCCCAGGCACTCCAAAGCTGAAGTGTCCATAAGCATTTCTTATTAAACATATTTATCAGAATAAGGGAAGGGAGTTGGGAAAATGTATCTTTCCCTGTCCCTTGTGACTGTAAATCCAATGGTACATTTGCCTGTTTTTATCACAGCTTCTGGTGTGACAGCCTTGAGGGGTACCCCCTCCACGCCTGGAGAATGCCTGACCTTGATGAGGAGGAAGAGAACTAGGGAAGACACTTATGCAGAATCCTGCAAGCCAGTGTTGCAAGCGGCTTGGAAGGCCAACATCGCCAACACTATGGAGAGGACAGGGGAAAGGCCCAAGAATCCCCATAGGACAGGGAGCAGGAAATGCACCTGTACATAATGGGTCTTCTCAGGCAGCAAAGCCAAACACTGCCGACCCTAGTTGACATACAGGTTCAAAAATCCTGGACTCTCCACCCTTTGCAGGCTTGGAGAATTCCATGGTCACTGCTCCCTGCACCCTCAAACATATGACATGGCATCATGGGGCACGACATTAGCCTACCAGTTCACGCTGGGGGTCTGCAAGGAAAACCACAGCTTCACATACATTGACCTGTGAGAACCACGACTGGTGTACATGTAGCCACAACAGACAACATTTGTTTATTCAAATGGACATAAATATTTACCTCCTCTCTAATTTTAAATTTTCACCCCATTAAGTTATGTTAAAAATGTGTATAACATTGCCTATGGTTTTATTTGCACATTGATTTTCAGCACGGTTTTTTCCCACTCAGTAAGTTCTATTTTTGGAACTTTATTAGTTTACAACAAATATTGCAGAATTCATAGCAGCAGTCAAAGCAAACAGTACTTGTAAATGCACATTAAGCACCACAGAATTCATAGCTTCAGAAAAACACCCAGTCATATTTATAAATGTGCAGTAGCAAGCATTACACAATTCTTAGCAGCACTCAAAGCTCCAGGCTCAAACACTCCAGCACAGAAGACTACTGTGGCTGACCATTAAAGTGCTCTTTCAAAGCCTCCTTCAATTGTATAGCTCCATGCAGCAGTCTTGTAATAGCCCTTGTGCCTGGCTGGTCAAAGTCAGTGTACAGTCGTTCCACCTCCACCCAGGAAGCAGCTTTTCCTTTTGCTCCTTTTGCATTTGCCTCACTGATATTAAGAGGACCCAACAGGCAGTTATAAACATTGGGATATTTTCTCACTGAGATCCAATCTAGCATGTAAACACAACCAGCATCCCTCCAGTCTACCAAAAGCACATTCAATTGTCATTCTGCACCTACTGAGCTGGTAGCTGAATCTTTCCTTGGTGCTGTCAAGGTGACTAGTGTTTGGCTTCATGAGCCAGAGGAGCAAGGGGTAGGCTGGGTCCTCCAGAATCTGGAAACTACTGGCATTTCAATATTTACAATGGTAACCAGCCAAATGAGAAAGAATGTCCCTGCTTGCAGCTTTCTGAACAGTCCTGTGTTCTTAAAGATGCAAGCATCATGCACATTCCGTGTCTCTAAGGTGCCACTAGTACTCCTTTTTGCGAATACAGACTAACACGGCTGCTACTCTGAAACCTGATTCCCTGACTAGCCAACACTGGTATTGGTGACGTATCCCCAGTGATCCACCAGAGCCTGTATAAACAGAGAAAAGTAGCACTTCTATCGATGTGCTCTGTGGCAAGGTGGGATTGGGCCAAAACAGGGATATGCATGCCATCTATCACCCCACCACAATTCAGGAACTCCACTGCTGCAAATCCATCCACTGTGTCCTGCAGATTGCAAAGAGTCTCAGTCTTACACTGTAGGAGGCGATTAGTGGCCCTACACACTTGCATGATAATAGCCCCCAGTGGATTTTCCAACTCCAAAATGATTTCCCATTGACTGCTAGCAAGCTGGTGTTGCAAGCTTCCACAGTGTGATCACCACTTGCTTCTCCACTGTTAGTGCAATTCTCATTCTGGTGTCCCTGTGCTGGAGGGTGGGGCAAGCTTGGCACATAGATCCAGGAATGTGGCCTTCTGCATCCAAAAGCTCTGCAGTCACTGCTTACTGTTCCGAACGTGCACTACAATGGGAGCCAGTCAGTGCTCATTTCTCAGGACCAGAAGCAGCATTTCACGATCTGCAGCTTCTCCATTTACACCCACCAACAACCTTGAATTGTCTTTGGCTACATCCCTAAGCAAACTGTCCTAAAGGAAATCCTCATGTCCCCAGTTGTTGCGGTACTTCTGGAGGTTCTGCAAATACAGGAGAATTGTGCTGTCCTGTATTTGCAATGTTCATGAGAATAGTGCAGAGCTCTGCAGGCGCTGTGCTTCTGTCAAAGATAACAGAGACTGAAAAGTGCCATGGGGGTGTGTAGGATTTCTAAAAAACAGCATGGAAATTATGGGATATGAATGGCATTATGGGATGCAGAAAGTTGCATGCTGGGAACTTGATCCTTAGCTCCCAGAGATCCCTGCGTGAATCATTACTATCCACAAAACACTGCAAAAATATCCCAAAAGGCATTGCCCCAGATGATGGCACAGGACACACTGCAATATCTACTGGTGGTGCACTGCACTTTACTTTAACACATGCACTCCTGATGAGTATGTGCAGGCCAACACAAGCAGCCAAGTATGTAGACGCCTAACCAATATACAAACTTTGGTGACTGTTCACCGACATAACTTGTGTCGAGCAAAATACGTAGTGTACACATGGCCTCAGTCCTGACCTGCCCCCTTCATGGGTGACCTGATTTAAATCCTGATCCACAGAACTCTCTATTGTTCCAGTCCTGGACATCCTCTGGGCAGAGATTGCCAGTTATACCAAATTGTTTAGTAGTTTCCTAATAGAGACAAATCTCTACTGGCAATTATGATGAGACCTCTCTAATTTCTTTTACTTGTGACTTAGGTCACAAGTAAAGAATTTCAACCTAGGTCTCCTAGTTAATTTTCTTGTGCATTGTTTTCTCAAGATGTCATTCAGAAGCAGGATTCATTTGGAACTCAGCAACCAGCTACGATGCTATCATGTTCCAGTAGTATGAGCTATGTCAGCCATTAACCATCCACCCAACATAACTCCTGTCCCACAAAAGAGAGGTCTTTACCTGTCATATATCTTGGCAATACGCAACTCCCCCCTTCCCTTCCGCAAACTAATCCTTGTGGTTGAAGCATGAGCAAGGATGTGGCCGCCAATGGGCTTCTTAGGGTCTGCCTGAAAACTAAATTAACAAAAAATAATAATTAAGTTTCTCTTGGTGAATTCCATAGGCTAACAATCATAATAAGTCATCAGACAAGACATGATGATATCAGATGAATGGATGTGTAACAAGAGGATTTAGCTAAGGGCCTCTCTATACTTAAAACAATGCAGTGGCGCAGCGACACCGCTGCAGTTGCTCCACTGTAGTGCTTCAGTGAAGACACTTCCTATGCCAACAGAAGAGGTTCTCCCGTTGGCATAGGTACTCCACCTCCATGAGACAGGAGAATTCTCCCATAGATCTAGCACTGTTTACACCAAGGTTACATCAATTTAACTGCATCGCTCAGGGATGTGAATTTTTCACAACCCTGGGGCAATGTAGTTATACCAACCTAATTTCCTAGTGTAAACCAGGTCTAAGTTTTTACTACAGGTATGCTCTTAGGTGTGGTTTTCAGAAGTGCTCAGTGTTGGCCTAACTCTGCTCACATGGACTTCAACAGGCGTAAAGTTAGGCCAACACTGAATGTTTTGAGAAATCCCACCCTTAATCTTTGCACCTAAACTGGTTCCACAACAATTCTGCTCAAAATTTTCAACATTTCTTGTGATATGTTTTCTAAGTTCAATTCATGGTGAAAGGGGTCATCAAGACAGACAGGGCATGGACAATGAAAGGAAAAGAATTTAAAGACTCAGAGAAACCCATGAGTGTAATTTGTGAATGATCTGTTGCCCCTTTTTGACCTGAGTGGCTAGTCAAACTTCAGGCCCTGGGGTTGTCTCAGTTGGAAGTAGAAATTAATGGCATCTGGTATTCTCTTTGATGCAATCTTCTTTATTTACAAGTAACATACAAAATCCTGCTTCTCCAAATGCTGGACAAACCAAGAACAAATGGAGCACTTTCTTAGCTTACAGCCACAAGCCTCCTTAGCCAACACCAAACCTAAAAGCTCTCTCTCTAGCATTTTTCCAGGTTCATATATAGTACTTACAGGCTACGGCTTCAATTTCTTGCTTTTTGCCTCTGCCTCTCTCTCAGTTTTTCTTTGTTCTCAGTTTCTGAATGTTCTGCCTTCCGTCAGCTGTCTGACTCAAATATTTACAAGACAATGGACAACCCTCAGATATCCACTCCAAATACATCACCAAACTCTTCCATTACATCCTCACCCATAATAATTTTACACTCAACAACAAATACTTTGTCCAAACCATGGCACAGCCATGGTTACTAGGATGGCTCCCCAATACACCAACCTCTTCATAGGCCACGTTGAAGAAGAATTTCTGGACAAATGCACCACGAAACTAATGATATACCTGAGATACATCAATGATATTTTCATCCTCTGGACACACAATTTAAACTCACTCACAGATTTCCACAACAACTTCAACAACCACCACCTGTCCATTAAGCTCTCTCTGGAACACTCCCCCACTAGCATCAACTTGCTGGACACCACGATCAGCTTCAACAATGGAACCCTACAGACAGCTAGATACAAGAAAGCCATGGATCACCACACTTATCTACATAGATCCTGTAACCACCCCAAACATACCAAGAAATCTGTTATCTACAGCCAGGCACTCAGATACCACAGAATATGCTCTGAGGAGAAAGTCTGGGATATACACATTAACACACTCAAAACCACCTTCACCAAAACAAGAACACTCCACCAGAGAAGTAGATCAAATCATGGAACTGGCCACCCAAATACCCCAAGAAAAGCTGCTTCGATACAGAAATAAAATCTCCTCCGACCGCACACTCCTAGTTGTCACCTACCATCCCACACTGGAAACCATACAGAGTATCATCAAACTACAACAACCATACTCAATGGGGACCCTATCCTGAAATAAATCTTTATTGGACCCCCTCGTCTGGCCTTCAAACAACACCTCCAACCTCTCCAAGCTCATCATCAGAAGCAAACTCCCCACAGACCAGGATACACCAACTCAAAGCAGCACCAGACCCTGCCAGAACAACAGATGCAAAACCTGCAGACATATATCCACTGCTATAATGATCAACACACCCCACAACACACCTTTCAAGATCCATGGGTCCTACACATGCTTATCACAATTTATGGTGTATCTCATCCAGTGCACTAAATGCCCCAATAACAACTACATGTGTGAAACCAGACAATCACTACACTCTCGAATGAACTCCCACAGAAAAATGATAAAAGACAAAAATAGCCTATCGCCTGTGGGTGAACACTTTTGACAAAGTGATCACTCTATGTCTGAACTATCAGTCCTCATCCTCAAAGGAAACCTGCACAACACCTTCAAAAGATGAGCCTGGGAGCTTAAATTCATAACTTTACTAGACACTAAAAATCATGAATTGAATAGAGGCACTGGATTTATGGTATTTGTCCTTGTATTTAGTTGTGATACCCCGAGTACATTTCCCTGACCTGACAAAGAGCTCTTGTGTAAGCTCGAAAGTTTGTCTCTCTCACCAACAGAAGTTGGTCCAATAAAAGATATAATCTCACCTACCTTGTTTCAATCCCCCCACCCCCACCCACACCACACATACACTAAGTGATACTCAGTAAAACCCCTATGCTCACTCAGTCTGCACTTCTGGGCACGTTCCACAGCCACCTTTTGTCTTAGGTGGGGAGTTTCTTATAACTCACCTAACAGCTGTTATTTGAAGAGTTCATTCACACCCAATCTTAAAGTGTCTTGTGATCGATGCAGCCAGTACCTCTCAGGTCATGTTTATACTACCACTTATGGTGGTAAAATGTTATGTTGCTCAGAGGAGTGAAAAATATACCCCTGAGCATCATAAGTTTCACTGGTGTAACTGGGAGTGTGCACAGCGCTATGTCGGCGAAAGATCTTCTCCTGCCGACATACCTACCAGTGCTCATTGAGGTGGTTTTATTATGTCGACAGGAGAGCTCTCTCCCATCGGCATAGAGCGGCTACACAAGCAATCTTATAGCAGCGCAGCTGCATTGATACAGCTGTGCAGTTGTAATCTTGCTAGTGTAGACATGGCCTCAATAAATCACAGCCCAGTATTAAACCTGTTTAAAGATGTAGGGTGCATCTTCACACCTGAACTTGCCCTTCCCAACGAAAATCCATTTCCCGTATCTATTAAGTGTTTAATGCAGAGGTGGCCAACCTGAGCCTGAGAAGGAGCCAGAATTTACCAATGTATATTGCCAAAGAGCCACTGTAATACAGTAGCAGCCCTGCATCAGTTTCCCCCTACCCCAGCTCCCAGCGCCTCCCGCCCACCGGCAGCTCCGCCGATCAGCACCTCCCCCTCCTTCTCTCCCTCCACACTCCTCCTGATCAGCTGTTTCGTGGCATGCAGGAGGCTCTGGGGGGAGAGGGAGGGAGGGAGAGGAGCAAGGGCATGGCAGACTCAGGGGAGGGGGTGGGAAGGGCGTGTGGCAGAGCCAGGGGTTGAGCAGTGAGCACCCCCCAGCACATTGGAAAGTTGGCGCCTGTAGCTCCAGCCCCGGAGTCGGTGCCTCTGCAAGGAGCCGCATATTAACTTCTGAAGAGCCGCATGTGGCTCCGGAGCCACACGTTGGCCACCCCTGGTTTAGTGCAAGAGGAGAAGTTTAAAAGAAAAAGAGAAGAACAAGTGGCTTACGTCATAGTTGCTCCTGGATCAGCAGTCATCTGATTGGTCACAAACACAGCCACATTATATTCTGCAATAAAGAACAATATAAAGACCTAAAGGAAGGGGAAGAGATCACACTAGAATTCATGCATATTGTCCCATGAGTGCCACAAGTTTCTGATTGTCAGGTCCAGCACCCATATCACAAACAACAGAACACTCCTGCCTATCTTTCTGATGGCTTGGACTAATTAGGGATGGAATTTTTAAAAGCGATCAGAGCTAGCTTAATTCTTCTTCCATTTGAACTCAAAGTGGGAGCAGTTAGGCCAGCACTGAGCTCCTTTGGAAAACCCATCTTAACCTTTTTTTTTTTTTTAAACTGTTAACTTTTTAAAATTTATTGTATGGAAAGAACCTCTGTCACTCCCTTCACCAGTTGTAGTGAAACATTCAAAAAATGTGCGAAAATGTAACTTCCTACTCAGCCAGTAATAAACCATCACAACATTCCAATATTGCTAATAGATTGTGACAATGGGTAAGTCACTTTACCCCTTCTGCTTCTGTTTTTCCTTCCACCATTTGTCTTTCTTGTCTGTTTAGACTGTAAATTCTTCAAGACAGGAACTGTCTCTTACTATGTTTGAACAATGTCCCAATTCTCTCAACTGGGGCTTCTACGTGCTACTGAAATACAAATAAGAATAATTCTGAGATGCCTCAGAATGTTGAAGAATCCTGGAGGCCAATTGGTCAAATTGAAGTCACATGATTTCTAACTAAGTATCACATTTTTGTTAGTAAGTGGTTGTGTAAGGCAAGGAAAGATTAATTGGGCAGTGTCTACCATTAAATTCATTGGGGCTACCGTGTGGTAATGCTGGGCTACCAACTGCCTTTTCACAGTAGTTCCAATACATTTTTCACTTTTCCTGCAAGGTCCCCCCTACCTTCTGAGATTTTCTGAAGCCTTGATAGCATCTGAGCAAGTTTCTGTTGTCGTTCAGCCAGCTCTCCACGGCCACTGAAATCTACACGGAAGAGCGCCATTATGGAGTCAATGATCTGCATGGTAAAGATACAAAATAAATAAATGTAGTGAAAGAAAAGGAAGGAGGAAAAGAGGAAATTATCCTGAAAGCATTAAGCTGATGCAGAAGAGTAAAATGACCTAAAGGCTCATACCAATAGCTTGAAGATGCCAGCTTCCTCATGGAACTTGGCTGCTACATAGTCAAGCAACTCCATCTGATGTTCACCTGGTGGGAAGTACAGTTGGACAATGAAATTAAGACCCAGAAGGAGCCGAGGCGTGAGGTAACACTAAGGCCAGGTTTACACTAGAAACCTTTGCAGATGTAGTAATGTCAGTTAGGGGTGTGGGGTTTTTTTGGCAACATTTCTATGCTGGCAAAAACCCTAGTGTGGACACAGTTATACCAGCATTATTTCATTCATGGAACCAGTATAAACTATACTGGCAAAAACAGGTTTTGTCAGTGTAAGTGATGTCTGCACTAGGGCCAGGACTACATACAAACTTTTGCTGGCATAGCTGTGTCAGCCAGGGGTGTTACTTTGGCAGTATAGCTTATTTTGCTCAGGGGGTCTGGAATAAGCTATCCCACCAAAAATTCAATATTGCCAGTAAAAGCTGTGTCCACACTAGGAGCATCTTGCCATGATACTATACTAGCATAGCTATACTGTCAAAGCGCTCCTAGTGTAGACCTGGCCTAACTCTTAAGGTGGAGGCAAAGGACAGTAAACTGAGTGTTCATAAACTATGCCCTATGTATTCCATGGCTGCAGAATTTTCTACAGAGCCCACCACATGCATGGAACTGTGCATCATATTAGTTTTCATTCTTGAAACATTAAGTTCTTAGTGTTTATGGTTAAAAAAATTACAAAACAATTTAAAAATGTAAATCAGCGCAGTTGGGAGGGGTGAATTGCCTCATTCATATGAAATTAACTATGAAACCTAAGATGACAATTTAAATGTCAACATTGTTTAGTATTTCACTACTAATAGTTTTACTCGCAATTCCAACTAATGCATTTACTCCCCCACCCCCACCAAAATCTACAACTGCCTCTCATGCCTCCGCAGGTTCCAAACACTCCCTATCCAGTTACCAAAACCTTCAACTTCCCCAAGACAATTTCTACTATGCATCAGGACATGACTTTGCAGAACAGTGCAAATGGAGGGACAAAGTGAAATAACACAAGGAATATTATACTAACTGCATTATTCATATTTAACTCAATAAAAACTCCCATTTAAAAAACGTAACTGAAGCTGCCACAGAATTTTGAGTCTGTTGCACCGCAATGCTGCAGGATATAGAGGCCTTGCCACATAGTGCATGGGATCATGCCTATAAGGTTCCATTCACAAAACGACAGACTTTCTCAATGTTGTTTATACTGCCCACTTACATTCAAGCACTCACAATTAGTCTCCAACAAATATACCAGTTTCCATAGTGCTTCAAAGAAAGCAAATTCAGATATCATGGTGGTACACAAATATTATAAGATATGGAGTTCGCTTAGGGCTTGTCTACACAGAGGATTTAAACCAGATTGATTTGGTGCACATTATTTAACACACAGTATGCAAGCCACACTAATAGCATGCACACAGGATGGCTGGACTCTCTTTCAATTCTCATCATTGCATACACATGGCAGCAGCTTGCTGCATAGTAAGCACATGACATTCTCAGAGGGTACTTTGTTGAGCAGCATGCATTCTGGGATTTTTCTCACTGTGCACTGGAGGAGGCATGGGGGAAGCCAGGCAGGTTCAAATTTTAAAATAATTCCTTACACAGGACAAGGAAGAAGAGGAAGACACCAAGGAACTGCTACTAAAGGAGCTGTTCCTGGAGCAGCTTCACAACATGCAGCATTGTTTCTGGGCTTGGAAAACCAGCATGAATTGGTGGAAAAGGATTGTTTGGCAGACCTGGGATGACCTGCCGTGGCAAGAGAATTTCAGGATGGGGAAGGCAACCTTTTTTGAAATATGAGCCGAACTAGCCCTGGAGCTGCAACAGCAGCTTACTAACATGCAGCATCTCATATTCATGGAGAAGCAAGTTGCCACTGACACCTTGAAGCTGGTCACCCCCAAATGTTACCATCCATAGCCAATCAATTTGGTGTAGGGAAATCTACTGTTGGGGCCATTGTCATGCAGGTATGTGATGCCCTGAATAAGGTACTGTTCCACCAGGTTATAAAGCTTGATAATGCTCAGGAGATTATTGATGCCTTTGCATATATAGGGTTCCCACACTGTATTGGGGCAACTGATGAGACCCATGTGCCTGTTATTTGTGTATCCCCACCACTGCAGGGCTCAGAATTTATAAACAAAAAGAGATATTCCTCCATGGTGTTCCAAGGGCTGGTTGACCATGGAGGCAGGTTTACAAACATAAAATGCAGAGTCTGGAAGGCTCCACAATGATAGTATCTTTTGGAATTCAGCTCTATTTACCTTCATGAATAAAGGACTGTTTTCCCCCAGGATCACTATGGACATGAACGGTGTGGAGACTACTCCAATTATCCTGGGAGACCTGGTTTATTCTCTGGTTGCCTGGTTAATGAAGTCATTCACAGGCCACGTGGACAGAAGGAGGAAACTGTTTATCACATCAGTACATAGGCTCTGACTCCATGTGTGCTCCGGGGCTGGAGCACCCACAGAAAAAAAGAGCGGGTGCTCAGCACCCACTGGCAGCACCGCCAATCAGCTGCTCCCCCTACCCCTCAGTGCCTCCCGCCCATTGCAGATCAGCTGTTTAGTGGTGTGCACGAGGAGTGAGGGCACTCAAGGGAAGGGGTGGAGCAGGGAAAGGAAGAGGCAGGGTGAGGTGGCGGTCTGGAGGAAGGGACAGAATGGGCCCTGGGGCGGAATGGGGGTCAGGAACCCCACAGTAATTCATAAAGACAGCGCCTATGCCTCAGTAGTTGCAGAATGGCAGTGGAGCGTGCATTTGCCCGTTTGAAAGGACAGTGGTATTGTTTGTGGAGTAGGTTGGAAGCTGCAGAAAGGTGATCGCTCCATGTTGTATTTGCACAATATCTGTGAGAGTAAGGGAGAAAGCCTTAATGATGGGTGGGAGGCTGAGGTGCAGGGACTTGCTCAGCAGTTTGAACAGCCAACAAGGAATCCAATAGAAAATGGAAACAGCCAGGGCAATACTGTCAGGGATGCCTACTGTTCCTACTTTGAGTATGAGGCCTGAAAATGTACAGCTGTACATCCAGCTGTTAACCTGCGGACAGGGTTGAATGGAATGAATTGTGGGCAATGCAAGTCTTGTTTATGGGCAATGAAAGTGGACCACTGTGACAATCCTTATTTTACCCTGTGTCTGTGACTCAATATTTTGGAAAACCCTATTATTTAAAATTTAGGGATTTTCTGATTAAAATGCATTGACAACTCTATGTATAATAATAAAAATAGTTAAATATTCAATCTATTACATAGCAACCAGAAATAAACCGTTAATTAAAACAACAATGAAAACAAAATTCAAAGTTACACAGTGCAGTGGAGGGCAGAACACAAGGGCAGGGGGGGATTCAAGTCACAGGTGAGCATACGCCTCAATTCTGCATCTTCCTGTTCTTGAGCCATCTGGTGTTGAGAGGTTAGCAGAGGGAATCTGGGGGAAACTGGGACAGTAATCTTCTCTACATCCCCTTTAGGCTGTCCTGATTCTTTATGACTTGACACTGAGGTGGGTGATTAGGAGGCAGAGAATGGCCTTATTCAAAAAGGAAAAGGGCAGAACAGTCAGATACACTGTGAAGTTATTCACCCAGGAGGTCCCCCCCAGCAGTGTTTCAGGAGTGGTAGGGCGTTGCAAGCTATACTGGGGAAAATGACTGTGCAGCTATCCCTCACGTCTGGACTAAAACTGAGACACTTCTTAGTCTTAGGCCTGGTCTACAGTACGCAGTTATTTCGGAATTAGCCAAGTTACTTTGAAATAAAACTGATTCCGTCCACACGACCAAACAAGTTTTTTCGATTTAAAGGGCTCTTTAATCCGATTTCTGTACTCCACCTCGGCAAGTGGAGTAGTGCTAAAATCAAGATTGCAGTTCCGGGTTACAGGTACTGTGGACGCAATTTGACGATATTGGCATCCGGGAGCTATCCCAGAATGCTCCCTTGTGACCGCTCTGGACAACACTCTGAACTCCGATGCACTAGCCAGGTAGGCAGTAAAAGCCCCAGGAACTTTTGAATTTCCTGTTTGGTCACCATCAGCACAGATGACCATCAGCACAGTCCACCATCACAGGCGACCATGCAGAGTCCACCATCACAAGAGACCACGCAGTCCCGGATTTGCAGATGAGCTCCAGCATAGTCCAAACGGGAGGTACTGGATCTCATTGCATGTTGGGGAGATGAATCTGTTATGGCAGAACTACATTCCAAAAAAAGAAACACAAATACGTACGCTAAAGTCTCAAGGGCCATGACGGAAAGCGGCTACTCCAGGGACACAGAGCAGTGTAGTACAAAAATCAAGGAGCTCAGACAAGCGTACCAAAAAGCCATGGAGGCAAACGGGCGCTCTGGGTCACAGCCCCATACATGCCACTTCTACCGTGAGCTGCATGCAATTATGGGAGGTGACGCCACCACTACCCCACCACTCTCCGTGGACACCTGCAAGGGGGGAGTAGCACGGAGCGAGGAGGATGAGTTTTTGGAGGACGAAAAGGAGGAGGAGGAGGACAGTGCGCAGGCGGCAAGTGGGGAATCTGTTTTTCCCCCTAGCCAGGAACTACTCTTAACGCTAGAGCCAATAGCCTCCCCCCACTCCCAAGGCATGCTCCCGGACCATGACCCTGGAGAAGGCATTTCTGGTGAGTGAGAGCTTGATCGGAGCCACGCGGTGGGGGGTGGGAGGAAACCCAGCCATGCTGGGCTGTTCGCGTTTAGTTTAAAGGGCTCATCCCTGCTCAGAGCCTCATCGGAGCCACGCGGTGGGGGTGTGTGTGTGTGGGGAGGGTGTTGTGTGAAGCGATCATCCCACCAGACATTGCTTGTTATGGGAAAGGGGGCCCAGCAGTTTGAAAGTATTGAAATGAATGCGGAAGAAGCGGAAACCCGCATGTGGAAACCCACATGCCCCTAGGGCTTACCATGGCCGCCTGCAAGCTGAATTCTGTTGCCCGGCCGCATGTGATGGCTTACTCACACGAAAGTGGCAGGCACTTCAGTATAAGAGGCAAAATGAGACCTTGTATAGAAAGAACATGTACTGTGTACTATGAATTGCCTGTTTCACTAAGAAAGAGTGTCCCCTTTGTTCTCTAAAATGTATCTTTTAAAATACTACCCTCCCTTTTTCTCCTCCCATAGCAGGTGCAAATGTTTATTTTGCCTTCCAACCCTGATATTCTATGATAATTCTGAGTGGAAGCTGTAGTTTTGCCATGCAATGTCCACATCTACCTCATGTAAAGTGAGAATACTAACCAAACTTCTTTTTCTGCAACCAGTCTCTCAATAAACTGTTTCAGAGTAGCAGCCGTGTTAGTGAGTGGATGTGTCGTTACAGAGAGTAAAACTATTTCCCCATGTTTATTTTTCCCCCCTACTGTTCCTCATACTTTCTTGTCAACTGCTGGAAATGGCCCATCTTGATTATCACTACAAAAGGTTCCCACCCCCCTCCTGCAGGTAATAGCTCACCTTAACTGATCACTCTCGTTCCTGTGTGTATTATAACACCCATTGTTTCATGTTCTCTGTGTGTGTGTATATATATATATATATATATATATATATATCTTCCTATTGTATTTTTCACTGCATGCATCCGGTGAAGTGGGTTTTAGCCCACGAAAGCTTATGCTCAGATAAATTTGTTAGTCTCTAAGGTGCCATAAGTACTCCTGTTGAATTTCACACAATTGAATGTTTTCATTATTTGCATCCGCTGCAGTAGGCAGTTTGGGTACAGGCTGAGGTTGCACCATGTTAAGCTGGTGAATAGGATTGGGAGGAGGGATTTTGTAATGAAGGACAGATGCAGGGAAGGAAAAATAGGTTAATAGTTTTGTGTCCTCCATGGCGTGGGCTTCAAATTGGTTGATGGTCAGGACATTAGCATGACACTGAGGCTGAATGCCCAGCTACAGCAGCTGCCATTTTGAAGAAGTGTATGGGAGAGATGGTGGGGGGAGGGGAATGGGAGAGGCAGCTTGAGCCGAAGGAGACAGGGGGCTGGATAAACATCTGTCAAAAATGACTGCGGCCACGGGGCACCTGGAACAGAAGCTAGCACAGCAGTATAGCATAATAAAATAAAATAATAAAATAATAATAAATTTTAGATATAAATACTTACATGCTCTTGTTCCCTGGATCGGATCTACCTCTTCAGTACCATTTTGGGTTTCTGGCTGGGAATTGGCTCATTCCTGCATGGCAGGGATCAGGCTTGCTTTCTACCCAGCCATCCTCAGGGTCTTCAGTCCCGAAAAGCTCCTGGCTTTCTGGAGACAGTTCTTCACTGGCCTCCTCGTGTTCATCCTCCAATGACTCTTGGTGCTTGTCCTGGAGGGAGGTGGAGCAGCAAACTTCTTGGTTTCTGCAGTGGTATAATTGATCAAAATCCTGTCCAGCTCCTCATAAAAAGGACATGACACCTGTCGATTGCTGGACCTTTTCCTAGCATCCGTGGTTTTAATGTACATTCTCCTGAGTTGTTTGTTCTTTATCCTGCACTGTTAGGTATCCCAGCTGTGGCCCTTCATGGAGATGTACTTATCCATGTCTACAGAAAGATTTTTATTCTGGTGACTAGCCACAAGAGCTTCCTGCATCAATGTTTCTCTGCAGGGGGCGATGAGATCTAGAGTCTCTGCATAGCTCCAAGAGGCTGCTCAAGGCATACTATAAGGCTTCTAGAGTAATATCACAGCATGGCTGATATACTTAAATCCAGGAGTAAATGAGCTAATTCTGGCCAATTTTTATATGGGGATGTCTGATCAACAGCAGAACAGTGGAGGGCTCTGTGACTCAGGAACCTCTTGGTGTCAACTGGCAGAGGGCACAGGGAGTGCATGGGGTTTTGCAGGTATCCCCTCTGTCAGATATATTCATACTACTACACCAAAGGGTAGCATGCAAAGTCAATACCAAGAGCCACCATAATCACTGGTCATCGTCATTAATGCACAATGTATGTATGGATAATATTTAAGAAATTATGTATCTATATTGAAAGTTACGTTCTTAAGGTACTAGAGAGTTAAGGCCAGTCACCAAGATGTGACATGCTCAGATGTACTCCTTTGAGGCAGGAAGTAACAGATGCTTATCTTGCTCTCTGGTCATATGTGTACTGTGTATTGTCTGCATCACAATGGAGGTCTATTTGCATACTGAGCCAGGTGCCAATTGAAAGGGTGTGAAATCTACAAGAGACAAAATCTACAAGAAGAACCAAAACAGCAGGGGGTGTCCTGTATATGAATGAAGACAAAGGATGGAACTTTTATATCGTAGGAGGCAATGGAACACAATGGGCCAACTAGGAGACAAGCTGACAAGCATGTCTGTCTCATGAAAGGAAGTTCATTGCCAAGCCTGGCTATAAAATGCTGCAAGGACATTGGGTGAGCATTATGCTTAAGACATCAGAGTATCTAGTTAATTAAATCTAGGTTCTAGAATGCATATTAAGATTTCATTTTATATGTACCCATTTGTTTCCAGAACTTCTGCATACTATTACTTGAATCTCTATGCTTTGTTAAATAAACTTATACCTAAGAACATAAGAACAGCCATACTGTTTTCACTATAAGCATATCTTAGTGCTGTTTGTTAAGCAGAGAAGTGATCTAAGGTGGAATTGGTAAACTGGGGTTTACTGATTTTTAGGAAGCAGGTGATCTGTGAATCCTGCAAGTGTCCACTGGACCAGGGACTGGACACTCCAGGGAGACACTCGGAAGAGTTGAGGGTTGGAGTTTGCCTATTGTTAACCAGTGGAGAGACAGCAGGGTCTGCAAGGCCTAGTGGGGAGTGCTTGTGTTACCCCTGGCCAGTGGAGTTGGGGAGCTGACTCCCTGCAGACACAGACAAGGTTTTGTCACGTTAAGGGCAGGTGGTAGTGAGATTCCTCACAACCCTGGGTATCCCCAGAAAACATCACAGCCGCACAGGTAAACAGACAGGTCAGTAACAGTTGCCCACAAAACAGTGTGGGACAGTAGCTGGAGGACTGCCAAAGTAGCATGCAGCAGCATTGTGTGCATATGGACAATAGACTGAACTAACTCAACTGCATCAAACTTAGTTCACTTTGAAAGAGGACTCCAGAGTCTGAGATAAACGCAGAGTTAATGTGCTATAATAAATTACGCTATGTGTATGCAAGCATTTTGAAAATGGATTAACTCTATTTAGTCTGGTTTAAACCTTGGTGTTAGACAAGCCCTTAGTATTTCTGGAATTTGCTAAATAGTTTACAGAATGTAACTAAGTAGGACCACTTATCCTGAGCAAATCTAAGGCAGCAGAGGACCACAACAGAAAACTGAAGCAGGCTTGTGACTCCCCACATGCAGAAAAATGTTAGTGATCCCCAGGAGAAGGTCTTAGCCAATAAGTTGAGAACTGCTGGAACAGTAGTTTTAGAGGTGGGGGGAAAGGGTGTTGTGCCCATTCCAATGATGATCTTACTGGTATATGCACGTGCATACAGCACATTGTCAAGCACTGCATCATGGTCTACGTTGAAGCGATCAGCAATGTCACGAAGACGATCTGGACGGCTGGAATGTGTAAGATTTAAGGGTTCTCTTTATATACATCATGCAAATTATGAAAATCCATAAAACTCAAGTCCAAATCCAGAGCTCCCAGACAAGGCCTTGGCCTCTCTGTTGATATTGCCAACAAGAGGAGCAATTAGTGCTTATGGTGATGTGTTTTGTTTTGTTTTTGTGATACACAATAACTAGACAGAAAGCAAACTCTTTACATAGTCCATCAAAAAGCTGTGAGATAGTAACAAACAGTGGAATCACTTTTGAAGCAGTAATTTGGATATGAAAAGCTTCTATCACCTAGATATTAAAAAGATGAGCACATTAGAACTACACAAATAGAAATATAAAATAAGTTCTGTATCTTAACCCCAGCCCTATCCCCCATTTGGGTTGGATTATAACAAATTACCTAGAGATAAAAAGCACCATGTCCAAACTCCAATACCTAAACCATTTTGGCGTCTTGCTTTAGTAATTTATAATAAGAATAAACTGTTGTGGACAGCACTGACTTTGTTTTTCTTCATGATGCCATGGGCCAGATTTAATAGACAGTTCCTTACTTTTATCCATGAATGGAGCCATTTAGAGCATCTCATCTGCCTTCTGCAACAAAATGCACTCCATCAGAAGATTATGAGGATGCTGTACTCATTACAAGATGCATCAACATCCCTTTCTATCATACCTACAACTTGCTTAAGTAAAAAAGATACAAAGTGTTTTCAGTATCAATGAAGATAATTTTTCCTCCTGTGTAGCGATCTGCTCCTGGAAGCTGAGCTGTCACTAGAATGCATCATAAAGAAAGGATCAAAATGAGCAGAGGGGAAAAAGCCCCTTCCACCCCTCCAACTCTCTCTGCTACTACTTTTAACAAATAACAGATCCACCAGTTTGTAAACAACACACAAATGATCCAGTACTAATAACCAGAGTTGCCTTTATAGCAAGGCTGATTTGCCTCCACAGCTAGCTTAAGAAGGAACCAAAGTAAATTTTCTCTGTGGGATGTCAGGTCAAACTTAATCAAACTTTATGTTACTGAGCACCAACACTTACTTTGCATCTAAATTTGCATAATTTTATTAAAAATAAATATTTAATGAAAACAACTAGTAATAATTAATGAAGAAAAACATCTTCCTGGCCTTCTCGCTAAGATCAATGGTAATGCTCTAATAGGGCCTTTCCATCTCTTAACTACTACGCTTTTACCTCACTTTATTTGGATATATATCTTTCTTGGTAGATGAATAGATGCCGACTGTTGTTTGAGTTTATCCGCAATGAACAAATTCAAATGATCAGTTTTGTCCTCATCCTACATGCAAAAAATTATTATTCTGTACCAAATGTGGCCCTCAGGCTGTAATCTGGACATCCTTGGACTAAATGAAAACATGCTCATTTTTCAAGGAAGAGCCTCAATATCTGTCATAAAGGGAGATCAGACTGAGAAATTGTTGGTTCTCCACAATTTTTAGTAACTAAATTCCAATATTATTAACAACTACATTATTTATTATTATGTATCTGTACTGTGGTAGCATCAAGAGTCCTATTATATTTTGCACTGTACAAACGTATTACAAAGAGATGGTCCTTAACCAAGATTTTACAATATAAATTTAAGATAGGAGACAATAGGTGGATATGAAGAGACAGACTGGGGAGAGCACAAGTTAACAGCAAAACAGTTAAAACAATATAATAAACAGCAGTCTCAGTGGTTGCAGCACATCAGCTGCCTAACCATTTTGTAGGCATTGTGGCAAAGGTGGGTTTTAAGGAGAGATTAAAAGGAGGATAATGTAGTGGTCTCACCAATTATTACCGAGAGCTCTTTCCAAGCATAAGGGGAAGCATGAGAGAATGTATCATGGTGCTTATCCAAAAATTGGACAAATGGGCAATCGCGGGTGGCACTGTTGGCAGAGTGAAGGTGGGAGCCTACATTTCTACAGAGTATAAAGATGAGAGGTAGGGTAAGGATAAGCTATAAAGAGCCTTATGCTCTTGTGCTTGACGCAGTGGAAAAGAGGGATCCAGTGGAGGGATGCAAAGAGGAGGAAAAAGTGGTCAAAGCAACACACTGTGAAGAATATTTTTGCCACAGCATTTTGAATGGATTCAAAGAGGATGTAAACACTATCAATAATGTTCTGAAGCATAGAATAATGGCAAAGGAACAGATGTAAACAAAGAAACTTACAATTCATATACATCTGAATTAATAGAAATAATACTCACTGAAGTCTTTACTTCACAACATTTCTAAAGGTAACAGAAGATGGCATATTTCCACTGCTCTAAGACAAGATATTTCCTTCTCATGTATCTAAGAAAGGAGCTCATCTTTAGGTATGTGTACCCAAGCTACATGCAGGCAGGTCTTAGCTCCTAAATGCTGTTTAGTAGGTTGGTAGCATGTTTCTTTTAGAGAGCAAAGACTGATATTGCCATAGAACTCCTTGATGAATGAGATTACAGAGGGATATAACTGTCAATATTAAGACATTGTGTACCTACCACAAAGGGTGTGGGCAAGCTGGGTTTTGCCTGTTCGGAATTCTATTAAAGAGAAAAAACAAGGGGAAAAGTTTTTGCAGTTTGTCAAATACATGAGTTGTTTCAATAAGAATACACTCTCATTTATAAAACCTCAATCACCTGTATTGCTTTCTGTCTTTCAGTCCCCACTCATAAATCATATGAAGCATAGTGCAAATTGTATTTATGAACAGCAGGGCTTAGAAGTGCTGCACTGTGAGAGGTATCATGCTTGACAATTTCAGAGTGGTAGCCGTGTTAGTCTGTAATCAGCAAAAAGAACGAGGAGTACTAGTGGCACCTTAGAGACTAACAAATTTATTTGAGCTTTTGTGGGCTAAAACCCACTTCAACGGATGCATGCAGTGGAAAATACAGTAGGAAGATATATACACGCACAGAGAACATGAAACAATGGGTGTTGCCATACACACTATAACAAGAGTGATCAATTAAGGTGAGCTATTATCAGCAGGAGAAAAAAACCTTTGTAGTGATAATCAGGATGGCCCATTTCCAACAGTTGATAAGAAGATGTGAGTAACAGTGCGCGTGGGGGGGGGAGGGAAATAAGCATGAGGAAATAGTTTTACTTTGTGTAATGACCCATCCACTCCCAGTCTTTATTCAAGCCTAATTTAATGGTGTCCAGTTTGCAAATTAATTCCAATTCAGCAGTCTCTCGCTGGAGTCTGTTTTTGAAGTTTTTTTGTTGTAATATTGCGACTTTTAGGTCTGTAATCGAGTGACCAGGGAGACTGAAGTGTTCTCCGACTGGTTTTTGAATGTTATAATTCTTGACGTCTGATTTGTGTCCATTTATTCTTTTATGTAGAGACTGTCCAGTTTGAAGTGAGCTGTAGCTCACGAAAGCTTATGCTCAAATAAATTTGTTAGTCTCTAAGGTGCCACAAGTACTCCTCCTCTACTTCCATAAAGCAGCTTAATGTCTTCTTACAACTATCTTAAATGAGGAGCAATGGTTATACCCAGCCCATAATAATATCAACTCCAAGACACTGTTGGAAAAATGTTAGATGTTGCTGAGGGCGTTGGGTTAACTCCACTGACCAGGCTTAACTTTATTTTCAGTCAAATGGGTTCCAATATCAGAAGCCATGTGAGCAATCCCAGAACCCATTATAGCCACAGCTTTGCTCTCCAAAGCTGTTTGAGAATTGCACCATTGTAATTTACACCATATGGTCACTATGGTGCAGTGTGTCTACACTAGGCATCTTGTTCTGGTTGTCCACAATATATGTTGTCCACAAAGAGCACTCACTGCAAGTACTGCAGAATCTATGGATTGTTGCATCTATCCCACAGTCCCTGGCACAGCTCCCTGGAATAAGTGAATAATGTCTAGAGAATTTAAAAACAAAAACAAAAAACGGGGGAGGGGGGAACATGTTACATGTTTTGTAAATTTGTATTTTGTATTATCTTGTTGGTTGTCCACTGTTATTCTGAGGGCAGGGGTCTCAGGAGAGGTGCCTGGGAATACCTGAAACCATCCAAATACTGCCTCATTTACTTTTGGCCAGTCCTGAAAGGAAGAGACATGTGGGGGGAATTGTGGGTCCACATAGAGCCATAACTGCTGTTGTGCCATATGGAGCCATCTTGACAGGTGCCAAAGGCACTGCCATGAGCTGTCAAAGTTATTAGTAAAGGGTATACTGGAGCATTCTGTGACTGTACTGAGAGACTAGTTGCATTGGTGCAATGGCTACACCAGTGCTTGCTGTTCCACTGGCATTGCACCAGTGAAAACTGACAACACAGATGGGAAATAGCCTTGCTCAGAGTTAGTACAATAATACTAACAATCCAAATGGTGGTGTGATTGCCATTCCCACTTGTGTGTAGGATCCAGCAAACCTAGCACACATCAAGACATCTTACTGGAGACAAGAATGATGAATGTGAAACCGTTTCTCAAAAAAACAGATAAACACTGCAATAATCATGACAATCAACCTACAAAGAATTCCATTTACTGCAGAGGTATGTTGCACTCAAATGGAAATATCAGCATCGATTTTAAATGGATACTATCAATTAAAAAAAACATACTTCCGTCCAAAATATTTTAACTTACTATTTTTACAAGTAATACCTAAGTTTGCAATAGCTAAAAGCTTTAAAAAAATATATTTCAGTTTGCTTACTTTGTACATTTGACAGCACTTTGTCTATAGTTATTTTTCCTACTTCCCTTATACACTCAGATAGTTATTTTCCACTATCAGTTGTGTGTGTCTTCCACATAACAGATGAGAACAGAAAATCAAATTTTAAAAATGTTATTTTAAATCCATAAAAATTGGTCAAGAGACTCAAGGGTGGGGGTAACACCTGAAACAACTTTTATCTCATTTTTATCTAGATTTCAAGTTGGTGGTATTACTTTGAAGACCAGGAGATAATATTTGAAGACAACGTGTCCAGAAAATCTTTCATCAAACTGTTCAAGCCCCAAGGACACTTTTTAAAAGGGGAGCGTGCTCTATTTGATAAACTGTAGTTATTGCTGCTGAAGTCTTTTGATCTTGCTGATTGACTTTTGCTATAATAATAGCTTACTATCTAAATCTGATATGAAGGGCATTGCATTATTTGCTCATATCTCATTGTTTGAATTCTGTACGGTGCTGCCAAAATGACATATGTCACATCCGTGGATCTGCATACTTTATATTGCTTTACACTGTGACTTTTGCCTGTAGTAAAGCTAATGAATGAGAGAAGCTGGGTGCAAATATTTACACATCTCTTGAATTACAATAGTCTATTTTGGGCTGAACTTTAAGTTTTGATTCTTTGTGGAGAAGAGTATGTATCAGCAGGAAATCTCACATCAAGGTTTCATTACTGGAAAGAAATGGGGAAGCAAAATGGGGAAATGTTTCCTGAGCAACATTGTTCATAATGGTATATCATACTGAACCAGCATGCCTCCAAATGTGAGTGTTACCCAGCTCAACCCTCATCTGCAGCAACTGAAGAAGAACAATGGCAAAACACTGACAAAGATGGGATTATTTCTGCTTACGTCCATTACAGTTGAGCCTCAACCTCCATCTTTTCAGGTCCAGTGTGATGAGAATTTGATAGAAATAATGTAGCTTGCTTTAAAACCTAAACATCTGCTGCAGCTCTCTACTGGTAATCCACTCAATAAAATCCATTTAATATGGTTCACTCACCTCCAAAGGCCTCTGTGATTGCCATGCTTTCAATCCCACCACCCAATAGTTTACTGGAGGGAGAGAAAGAGTTAAGCATATTGAAATGCCCACAGTCATGAGAGTAATGTCAAAAGGGGAATCTTTGCCACTTTAAGAAAATCTGTTCTCATCCAAAAGGCCCTGCACGTAACTCATGATGTGATAGAATGCAAGGGCACCACATGATCCCTGGTATAGAGTGCGCTAATTCTGTCTCAGCTTCCCCTTCTACAGGTGCTCGAGTGGCCATTTGGTAGATAGAAGAGAGAAAATATTTTTTGAGAAGATAAGGCTCCACCAACAAGTGGTCATGGGATTGCTAAAAATCCTAATCTATTAATTGACCCACATTTTCAATTTATTTTCTGCTTATGTTTAGTCATTTTTCACTTGTTTTTCCACCAAGAAAACAAATCCAGAAAGTACCTTTAAGGCACAAGTCACTGTTAAGAACAGTGTTGGAGCTGCACCAGCCCAGAAAGAACTCCTTTAGACCAGAGGTTCTCACAACAAATTTTTTGGTGGCTTCAGTGTACGGCCACCAACTCTTGCTGATGGCCACTCTGACAGACCCGTCTCTCTGTCCCTGCCTCCTGCGGCCCTGCAGCAAGAACCCACCCCAGGGAAGGTGGGTTGGGAACTCACCAGCCACCTGTGAAGTCCCAGGCTCCCCGTGCCCTGGCTGGTCAGGAGTGGGGGGGCTGCTCAGGGGAGAATCCCAGTGACCGAATACCACAGCCACCTCCACTGACAAGAGCCACCTCTGGCACCATACACACCAGCCCCATGTATCTCCAGAAGCACTGCCTGGAACCCCCAAGAAGGCTCTGTGGTGCAGGGTGCCAATCCCTGCTGGTGGTACCAATCGCAAACACTAAGGCATTGGTAACAGCTATTCAGGAGCAACAGCTAGGCACTGCAGGAGGGGCCGCTGCTTTTCCCTCCATCCCAATCTCCGCCCATGCTTTGGAGGTTGTCGTGGCCACAAAGAAATCCACTGGTGGCCACATTTGAGAAACGCTGTTTTAGACACAATGCTTCTTAAAGCTCCCAAGCAGGTTGGGGAATGCACTTGTTACACTCAGTGCTGGGTTTATAATGGCGCCAGTGGCTCCATGGAGCTGGGCCCATGCTCAGAAGGGGCCCTGGACTATTCTGCTTGCACTGTGGCCCGAGATCCTGCTGGCTCCCCCTGCCCACCACTTGTTCTTCTCCGCCTGCATGCCCATTGACCAAGGGCTCCTCTGCACCGGCTGGCCTCACCCCCTGCTCCTCTCCGTCCCTGGCCGGACCCCAGTGTATCCTGGCTCCTGGCAGTCTCTGCTTCCTACCACTTGTGGGGCCTCACCCATCTCCCTGGAGCTGAGCCACTTGGGACTGGTGCAGAAGCTTGGCCAGTCTCAGCCAGGTCAGGGGGATGGGACAGTGTGGGGGACTTGGCTGGGCCCCTCCAGGCAAGGCATCTTGAGGGAGCGTGGCCGGGGTAGGCCCTGGCCTGGCTGATCAAGCCACTCCTGAAGGGACGGAGCAATTCCTGGCCCCGGAACCAGCCTTAGCTGCTCAGCCAGCTCAGGCCCGGCAGACACAATCGCCTCCCAGCAGGGCCGGTGAGTGCAGCCAGGAGACAGGGCTTGGAGGAGTGGGTCTCTGGGAGGTCAGAAGGGGCGGGTACTGGGCTGTGAGGGGGCGGGGAAGATGTGTGTGTGTTGGGGCACTAGGGAGTGTGGGTTCTGTGGGGGATTCTGGGCAGTTGTGGTGGGGCTGTGGGCAGGGGGGCACTGGGCATGGTGCATTTGTGTGTGGGGGATCTGGGGGAGGCGATGAGCATAGTGGGTCCAGGGGGGCTCTGGGCATAGGGAGTCGGAGGGTGTTGGGCAGGGGGAGCTGTGTGGTGTGGCATGGGCCCGCCCCAGAGGGGAAGGTGTCCGCTGGCAGCACAGGGCCGGGCAGGCCACTGTGCGTCTGGCAACTGCCGGTTTGCAACTAGTGCCCACGTGCTGGGCTGGGTGGAGTGGGGCTGCCCCTGCCATGCCATGCTCCATTGACCCTGGCTGGCCCCTCTGTCTGGGGACTGACCTCCCCACGCCATGCTCCATTTCCTCCATGGGGGCCCACAAATATGTTTGGTGCTGGGCCCACAAAAGATTAATCTGGCCCTGGTTACACTACCCCTTAGAAGGGTGTAAGGAGTGCTGCCTTGCACAGTCAGCTATTCTACTGTCTGGTATGAGACAGTGTGTAAAGACGCCCACCTCCTCTTTGTCCCCTGTAGGATGGTTAACAAACTGGGGGTGCTTGAAGAAGTAGTCATTGCAGTCAAGACAGTATCCGGATTGTAACTGTGCCTGGCACCTCTGCAGAACACACAAAGGAGGGAAGCCTCCTTGTGCATGCGCATGCAAGAACCAAACAGTCTGCTCCTACATTTTGAGGAAGAGTCCTTTCTGATTCAGATGGGGGTTTTGCTGCTGAACCATTCCACCATATTGCACATATATTGTGTCACTTCTGGGAAAGCGGATGAATGTGGGGAATTTTTTTCTGGTTTTCCTGCATAAACCTCAAGCAAAATAAACAGGGTCAGCTAGTACTTTTATTTTTTGAAATTAGATTTGAGGTGCATGTTATTGACATGAATCTATCATGTGTGTGAGCTTGATTAGCATACAAAAAGGTTGAGTCTACTCAGGCAACTTTAGGTCCTACAATTCACCACCATTACAGTTACACAGGTGGTAGCAAGAGTGGAGACTGCAGAGTAAGCAGGAATCAGGCTTGTTATCAGTGTCACCCAACCCTACTCTGAGCAGGGTTAAATGACTCACTTCCACTTGCTTTTTTGCAAGTGCACCCACTGTGTCCTAATTGAACATGTGTCTCTAATAGTTGTTTTGTAGCCAGTTGGAGAAAAAGAATATGATTACTTTTTGGGCAAAGCTCAGGCAGGGGTTAAGTAGAGATAAACTTACTCAAATTCCTGGCTCCCAGTGGTGATATGGAACACCATCTTCCGTTTCTCGCTGTACTCAAAGGCAGTCAAGAATCCTGGTTCCTAGGGGAACACCAAAGGAAATTATTCAGTTTGGTCTGATACTTAGGAAGAATGTGATATCCTCAGCCAAGATCCATTTCTCCTCATTGACCTCTCATCCGGCTGAACTTGTCAAGGGCCATCACACTTGTCAGTCTGGCTGCTATTGACTATAAAGTAGTATCTCTGACTTCAGACTAATAAGCACAATCACTTGTAAGCATGATTGTTCTAATGCTTGCAGTGGAAAATGCTGCAAAGTATCTTAGCAGGGGAGGGAGGGTGGGCTTCTAAGTTGAAAATGCTAGGTATGTGATTTGCTTACAATTAGTTTGTTGGCTGCTTCTTTGATCTTGTCCACTTTGGCCTCTGAAAGCCCTTTCACATTGCACAATGCCCGCCTCGTTGTCATCTGGATCCCTTTGACGGTACAGATTCCCACAGACTTCAGCTTTTTAATATCAGCCACATTCTGTGAAGAAAGTTCACATTCTGTGATCACTAGCTCATGAAATGCTACGACTGGAAAGTAAAGAAAGCTTTTGTAGCCCTTTATATTGTACGTTCACATGTATGTTTATTTTCACTAAGAAAAAATAGATATAACTGCTTTGTTGCTTCTGAATGTTCTAAATATGTCCAGGGAAGAATACACTTGCTTGTTGTCAAATGTTACAGATACTCCTGGGTGGGAATGCATTCGCTGTGTTTCTGAATAATGGTTGTGCCATGACTTCAATGGAAATGTAATGGAACAGAGGCAATGTAGTGGGTTACTTAGATAAAATAGTAGCAGAAGGTTTAAAGGACACTGCTTCAAACTGTCACCCCCAAACAAGTCCCTTCTTTGGGTAAAAACTTGAATGTGTCTCTCATTTATGCACAGGAGCTGTGTGCAAATGACACGAGGGAGAATAATGAATAACTTAATTGCTTCCATTGAGAAGCTTCTGTCTTCTCCTTGGGTTTATCTTGTGCATATTATGATGACAAGGATGGATGAAGAAAAGCCAGTCATGAAGAAGAAAAGTCTTATACATAAAGGGGTATAATAAGCACTCACTTAATATAAATCATTGAGTTATTTTTTCCAGTTTGAGAGAAGCCTACTGGTGGAGTTTACTGAAGAATTTTTAACTAGTAAGAAAACTGCTCTCCATTTCACCAGCATTCTGAGAACAGCATAACAAAGCCACTCACAGTATAATGTAGGGGCTAGAGAAGACATTGGAGTAATTATAGATAGTTATTGGCTAGTGCAGAAACTAATCTATGGCCAGATTTTCAAAAAATGCTCACCATCCAACTGCTCTCACTTAGGTGCTAAAATAAGTGGCCATATTTTCAAGAGCTGCTGGGTGGTAAGCACTTTTGAAAATGTGGCCCTTAATATGTAAACTATCAAAGACAAAACTTGCCCAGTGTAGATGCAGCTAGGTTGACAGAAGAATTATTCCGTTGACGTCGCTACCGCCACTCATGGATAAGTGGTTTTTGGTAACTTTCCTAAAATAACATCCCATGCAGAACTGTCTAGATAATATCTATTACTTATACTTACAATTCCATGTTTCTGCAACAGGTCAATATCCTGAAACAAGGATTCCTAAATGAGGCAGGAGGAAAGATAGAATCTTGGTCATTTTTTTTCACCACCTTTGTTACCTTTACTGACAATTTAACATGTGTCAGTTTTAAATCCTTAGACCTGGATTGCTTTTCATAATAGTACATGTCCTACTACCTACCAATATAGGCACAACAAAGAAAGAAGCGAAAGGGTTTCAGCATTTCCTCTTGTCCTCATACTGCGTAACCATCCGGAGAAACACAGCCACCAATCATGCTGAGAAACTCTACTAATGAAGCCATATAATGATACTCTTCCCTCTGACCCTCTACTATAGTGTTTCTCAACCTTCTCAAGTTGGAGACCCCTTATTCAAAGTCAATTTTTTGTGATCTCTTTTACTCTAAGAGTAAAACATGTATTGATGATAACAATAAGCCTACATAATTTATTTGGGTGTATGTGTTTTGAGACGTTGACAAAGAACAATTGATCTTGAAGGATAAGGGTGTGCAGGGAGCAGGGAAGCAAGATTTTCTTTGCTTTAGATTGTAATCAAATGTACCACCCTGCAACATATTTTTTCACAATCCATAAATACCTCGTCATCCTGGTACCCTACTTCTTCTTGCACTACTTGATCCTCCATGGCTTTCATTGTGAAAGAGCAGGCAATAAGGCGTCAGTCAGTACTAAAAAAGGCAAACAAACACACCATCAGGGTGGAAATACATAAAGTAATTATAAAGTACTCTTAATAGGGGTTCAATGGCATAGTGGGATATCGATCCGCCATCACTTAAGAATCCAAATTCAGATTCTAAGCTTGGTCCTTCACTGCACGTGCCAGCAGGGGATGGATGTGTGGCAAAGGTGCTTAGCTCCCCAATAAAGGAGGGAGAATCTTGTTTTGCTCTCAGAAGACCCACTCTGCCCAAATTGGCTTAGGCAAGGTTTCCCTTTCTGGGAGGGAGGACTGATGTGACAAAGAGCCTTCCTGACTAGAGGAAATGGAAATAAAGGAAGAAAAAATTGGTGTAATTTCACAGGAGTTCTTTGGAAGTAAAAATAAAATGGAATGACTTATCTTACTTTCTAATGAAAAATATTCAAATAAGTTGTTTCTGAAACCTCCATATGGCACCACAATGTATTTCTTTCCTCAGGACAAATGGATGGAATCCCTGCCAGTTTAGTCATCTGTATCAATTTTCTTTTAATATATTAATAACAAGAGGTGAAGTATTTCCTGAAGTAACATTAACAAGCTCCTTGCCCTCAGATACTGACAGAAGAAAAATTAATATAAAAGGTAAAGGGCATGTTACAGTCCTCTCTCTGTACTTTTTAAAAATAAATCCTCCCTTCCCTGTCCTGAAATGCATATAATCCTGCATTCCTTGCATTCAAAAGGGCAAGGGGACTGCTCCCCTTTGGGCAAATGGCAACTCAAAATTGGCAGAGTAGGCAGAGCCAAGGCTGTACCTTCCTACTGGCCAGCAACGGATGTAGGAAAAACTATGCCACGCCCTGTTAAGAGGTGTAGCAGTGTAGACACTCCCCTGTTCTCTGGGGAGCCTTCCACTGCTCCTACTGTGGTAATGTGTCTCTGCCCCACAGCCAAGTTGGAGTTGCATCTAAAAACTTATATAGACCAACTCCAAAAATCAGGCACAAATGCACCCAGAGGATGAATTTATCTTGAAGTATATTTTTTGTCTTTACATGTGTGTGACATGCATTATTGTGAGTCTGGTGCACTGAGATAAGGAGGATTCCAAGCACACAGGACAACATGGAACAGGGCGTGGAGACGGGAGATAAAGGGTTGAGACAGAACATGGGGCTGTGCGTGGGGTTGGAGGAGCCTTGAGAAGGAAAAAGCGTGAATCCTTCCCTATTACTCCAACCTTAACCAGAGTTACTGCCCCGCTATGTTTATTTCTATACCTCCCAAGATACGTGTTAAAGAAATAAAGGGGCAAATTCTACTTGTCTTCTCAGGGTATGCCTACACATTACAGCAGCTGTGCCCCTACAGTGCTGAAATGTAGCTGCTTCCTACACGGATGGAATGGGTTTCTCCACTGCTGTACTTAATCCACCTCTCCCAGAGGCTGTAGCTGGGTTGAAAGAACAGCGGGGGTTAGGTCGACCTAACTACAGCATGACCCTGGGCTTGGTTACACTTGCAGATGTGGAGCACTAGGAGTTAAACCAGCCTTCGGAGACCGCAGCAGCAAAAACGCTGCCATGTGTTTACACTGTCAGCTCCAAGTGCACTGGCGTGGCCACATTAGCAGCTCTTGCAACGCCACAAAGAGCAATGCATGGGGGTAGCACTTTTACCTGCAGCTGATTTCAAAACAATGAGAAGAGTGGCCACTTGACTTCAGGGGATTATGGGACGTTTCTGGAAGCTGATCAGAGCGCAGTAATGCAACACCTCGTCCACACGGGGGGGGGGGTGTAGCAAGCTTTATGCTGCTCGTGGAGATGGATTACCGGGAGCGCTCCAGCTGCAGAGTCCAGGCGCTCTACGTGCCTTGCCAGGTTGGACACCTCAGGAGTTAGGGTGCCCGGGGCTGTTTTAATGCGCTCTAACTTGCAAGCGTAGCCAAGCCCTCTGGCGACACAGCGCCCAGCCCCCTAGCTAGGCCGCTCTAATGTTCAGTTAGCCCGGGACTCAGCCGAGCAGAGGCCACAGTAGCGCTACTGCTCCGTGCGGGGCAGAGAGGCTCTGGCCAGGCGCAGCGAGAGACGGCTGGAAGCGACGCCCACTGACCTGGCCGCTCTCAGCCCCCCAGCAGCCGGCGGGACCCATCCCCCGCTCACCCCAAGCGCAGCCCCCGCCGCCTGAGAGCGCCTGCCCCGCCCCGCCCGTTATTCGCCGTTCGTGGCAGAGGAGCCAGGGAGAAGCTCGAGTCGCCTCCCCTTTCCCGCCTCAAAACTCCCACTAACAAGGGCTGGCACTGAACCGAAGAGGAGGTGGCGGTTACCCGAGCGCGCGCGTGCGCTCGCACCCGGACTCGGAGCCATCTTGCACAGGCGCACTGGTAGGTATCCGACGCCCTCAGCCGTCTGCGGCGGTAGAACGTGACCGCACCGCCTCGATGGAAGAGGTTAGGACTCTACCACTGGGGATCAGGGAACCGGTAGAACGTTATTCTGTATAAGGGCATACGTTAAAGTACATCCTCTCCCCAGGGCTCTACTCGTTAATGGAACGATCCATATTTAGCGCCCCTGGGAGAGTTTCGAGATATGAGCCGGTATCAGATGTCAGACCCCCCCCTTCTCCAGCCCGGAATGGTAGTGTCGGGCTCGCGAACGGTCACGCGGAGCGGGACTGGGGGGAAGACTCTGAAGCTAGGCAGTACCATGGAAGGGAGGGCGAGTCAGCGACGTTCTCTCCGTACCTCAGCGTGGCGCGGCCCCGCCCGTGCGAAGCCGGGGGGGTGTGTGACGCTGCGCCCCCTAGTGGCGTCAGGAGGCGCTCGGGGCCCGGGCGGGGCTGCAAATCCCTCCTGGGCTGAGGCTCTGCGCTGCAGCCGCTGGCCGCCCGGAGGCGCTCTAGGGGCCTCCCGGCTCCGAGCTGCTCCAGGGGCTGACGGGGAACGTGGGCAGCCCGAGGGCTCCGTTCAGTCCTGACAGGGGAGGAGGCGCTGTCCCAGTGCCCCCTGCACCGTGGGGCCTGTGTGTACTGCTGCTGCCCGGTGCCGTGCCTGGGCCGGGTCATTTCTCCCCTGCTGGCCCGCCCGCCGCAGGGGCACCCGAGTGTAACAGCCCCGGTCTGGCCTACAGCGGCGGCGGGGGTGACACAACCAGCCCTGCCATGTCCTAGTCACTTCCCAAGAAGATGTGCTTTTGGGGAGTGTGGTGGCGTAGCCCTGTTGGTCCCAGGGTGTGTGAGAGACAAGGTGGGTGAGGTAATAGCTTGCGTTGGATCAACTTCTGAGGGTGAAAGAGGAGACCAGCTTTCCCGCTCGCTCCTCTTGAAACCTTCAGTTCTGGTGTTGATCCAAAGCCCGTCTTCTCTTTCAGCAAGAGAAGTTGGTCCAGGAAAAGCTATTACCTCACTCACTGTGTCCCTCTTTTAAGGAAACTCATTGCTATCAGGACAGTGGGCCACTTCTGCACCCTTCCTCCTAACCAGCTGCTTTCCCAGATTCTCAAATGGGAATTATCTTGGTCGATGTTTTCATACAGGAACTTTTGACAAGCCTGCTCGCTGCTCTTTCGCTGGTGGAAGGACCAGACATCTTGCATTGGCACATATATTTATATTAAAAATTGCATAAAGCCCTAATAGTTATATGTAACATACATAGTACATTTAAATTGCTTTTTGTCTTCAAAGCATTTTAATAATTCATCTTCAGCTGCCTGAGGCTTGCAGTTTGCGGGGGCAACACCACCTCCCCCCAAACCACAGCCATGTTTAGACCTGGTTTTCAAAGGTGCCTTGCACATGCAGCTCCAAATAAGGGTCATGGTAGTTCCAAATTAGCTGGCAAAAAATTGACATGCAAAATTATAGACCTCTTCTGACTATGTTGATGTAAGTAACTTGTTTAAGGTCACAAAAGGCAGAGTCTGAGGAAGTCACATGCATAATCCATCAACTCATCCTGCCTCTTCATACTGTCAAAGCAGTTACAAAAATTGTATTCTTACTTGCCTGGATCAGTGAACAGAAATTACTTGTTCAAGTTCAGTTTCAATACTGCAGTTAATACTAGTTCGCTATAATTCCATAAAATATATCCTTACTGCTACAGGTGTGATAAATGAAAGGGGGAGTGGGGGATAGCTGGAGCTGCAGCTAACAAGAGATGTCAAGAGTAACAAGAAGGGTTTCTTCAGGTATGTTGGCAACAAGAAGAAAGCCAAGGAAAGTGTGGGCCCCTTACTGAATGAGGGAGGCAACCTAGTGACAGAGGATGTGGAAAAAGCTAATGTGCTCAATGCTTTTTTTGCCTCTGTCTTCACTAACAAGGACAGCTCCCAGACTGCTGCGCTGGGCATCACAACATGGGGAGTAGATGGCCAGCCCTCTGTGGAGAAAGACGTGGTTAGGGACTATTTAGAAAAGCTGGACGTGCACAAGTCCATGGGGCTGGACGAGTTGCATCCGAGAGTGCTAAAGGAATTGGCGGATGTGATTGCAGAGCCATTGGCCATTATCTTTCAAAACTCGTGGCGAACGGGGGAAGTCCCGGATGACTGGAAAAAGGCTAATGTAGTGCCAATCTTTAAAAAAGGGAAGGAGGAGGATCCTGGGAACTACAGGCCAGTCAGCCTCACCTCAGTCCCCGGAAAAATCATGGAGCAAGTCCTCAAGGAATCAATCCTGAAGCACTTACACGAGAGGAAAGTGATCAGGAACAGTCAGCATGGATTCACCAAGGGAAGGTCATGCCTGACTAATCTAATCGCCTTCTATGATGAGATTACTGATTCTGTGGATGAAGGGAAAGCAGTGGATGTATTGTTTCTTGACTTTAGCAAAGCTTTTGACACGGTCTCCCACAGTATTCTTGTCAGCAAGTTAAAGAAGTATGGGCTGGATGAATGCACTATAAGGTGGGTAGAAAGTTGGCTAGATTGTCGGGCTCAACGGGTAGTGATCAATGGCTCCATGTCTAGTTGGCAGCCGGTGTCAAGTGGAGTGCCCCAGGGGTCGGTCCTGGGGCCGGTTTTGTTCAATATCTTCATAAATGATCTGGAGGATGGTGTGGATTGCACTCTCAGCAAATTTGCGGATGATACTAAACTGGGAGGAGTGGTAGATACGCTGGAGGGCAGGGATAGGGTACAGAGGGACCTAGACAAATTGGAGGATTGGGCCAAAAGAAACCTGATAAGGTTCAATAAGGATAAGTGCAGGGTCCTGCACTTAGGACGGAAGAACCCAATGCATAGCTACAGACTAGGGACCGAATGGCTAGGCAGCAGTTCTGCGGAAAAGGACCTAGGGGTTACAGTGGACGAGAAGCTGGATATGAGTCAGCAGTGTGCCCTTGTTGCCAAGAAGGCCAATGGCATTTTGGGATGTATAAGTAGGGGCATAGCGAGCAGATCGAGGGACATGATCATTCCCCTCTATTCGACATTGGTGAGGCCTCATCTGGAGTACTGTGTCCAGTTTTGGGCCCCACACTACAAGAAGGATGTGGATAAATTGGAGAGAGTCCAGCGAAGGGCAACAAAAATGATTAGGGGTCTGGAACACATGACTTATGAGGAGAGGCTGAGGGAACTGGGATTGTTTAGTATGCAGAAGAGAAGAATGAGGGGGGATTTGATAGCTACTTTCAACTACCTGAGAGGTGGTTCCAGAGAGGATGGTTCTAGACTATACTCAGTGGTAGAAGAGGACAGGACAAGGAGTAATGGTCTCAAGTTGCAGTGGGGGAGGTTTAGGTTGGATATTAGGAAAAACTTTTTCACTAGGAGGGTGGTGAAACACTGGAATGCGTTACCTAGGGAGGTGGTAGAATCTCCTTCCTTGGAAGTTTTTAAGGTCAGGCTTGACAAAGCCCTGGCTGGGATGATTTGACTGGGGATTGGTCCTGCCTTGAGCAGGGGGTTGGACTAGATGACCTCCTGAGGTCACTTCCAACCCTGATATTCTATGATTCTATGATAGCTCCCTTTTATGAACACCCAGCCAGCCAGTTAGCTACACAATCCCTGTTAGTAGCTGTTCTCTGCTTGCTTTACCTGTAAAGGGTTAAAAAAAGCCAATAGGTAAAAGGAAGGGAGCAGGCACCAGACCAAAGGAGCCAATGGGAGGCCTAGAACTTTTTAAAATTGGAGGAAAAAAACTTTCCCTTTGTCTGTCTGTCTGTCGTTCCCCAGAGAGAGGGGACAAAGCAGGGCCAGAGCTGGGACTATGCTGTAAAAAGCTTTGAGCCAAGTATGAAAAATCATCAATCATACCTAGAAACTACTTACTGAAAACCCCATATATGTAAGTAGATCAGGAAATGTCTAGGAAGATGCGATAAGGTTTATTTCTTTGTGGCTTGTGGACTCCTCTGTGCTAACCCCCAAATGCTTTTGTTTTGCTGTAACCATTAAGCTGGACCTCAAGAAAACCATTCTTGATGCTTGATTATTATATTTCCTCTTTTTAAATCTAGCAATAGCGTAAGTTCCAGATGTTTTCTTTCTTTTTGTTTTAAATAAAGTTTACCCTTTTTAAGGACAGGTTTGGGTTTTTGTGTCCTAAGAGGTTTGTGCATATGTTGTTTAATTAGTTGGTGGCAATAGCTGATCTCCTTTGTTTTCTTTCTCAGCTCTTCCACGGAGGGCTTGAGGGTACCCCACAGGGAAGAATTCCCAAGTGTGCCTTCCTGGATTCAAAGGGTTTTTTTTGCATTTGGGTGGTAGCAGCATCTACCCTTCCAAGGTCAGAGAGAAGCTGTAATCTTGGGAGTTTAAGAGTGGCCAGTATTAATTTTTAGAATCCTTATGGGCCCCCACCTTCTGCACTTGAAGAGCCAGAGTAGGGAATCATCCTTGACAACAGGAAAGGAATGTCTGTATATCAAAGCTGTTGGCTTTAGTTGTGGTGAGATTTTTGAAACCATCTGAGTGGAAAGAGCACATATCCCAATGACTTTCAAAATACCACTCTCAGTCCCCCAGGGTGTAGGAGTGTATGTAGGCATTTCTAATATTTGCCATGTGAGAAAATGAAACATGGAAAGGCAAACTGTGATCATCTTCCTCAGTGGGAGTGTCTGGGTGCTCAGCACTTTTGAAAATCAAGCCACGTATTTAGGTACCTGAATGTGGGTTTAGGAGCTTAAGGCTTTTGCTACACAGAGCTCTTGTTGAATAAGCTATTCCCCATATGGACACTTCCAAAATAAAAATGACGTTATTCTGAAATTACTACTTTACTCACATAGCTCACTTTTATTCTGGAATAGTGTGTCCATGTGGGGGAATTATTCTGGAATAGCTAAATTATACCAGTAAAACTGGTATTTTCCTGTGTAGACAAGGCCTAGCTTTAGCCTCCTATTTTAAAAAAACTTGGCCTGTTTTTCCTGTTTATAGACAGGCTCTTCCAGGAAGCAGATGAGTGGACCAAGCTGGAAAGGCTACCACTCAGCCCAAAGTGCTGCTAAGATGATAATGCTGATACATAGAACTTAAACTTCACATCTTCAAAGTGCTATACAATCCTTAACTAAGCTTCACACCACCCATGTGTGGCATATAAAATATTCCTATTTTATACCATGGAAAACTGCGATACAGGGCTGGATTCATTGCAGGTTTCACCAGCACAGTGAGCCTCCCGCAACTTTCCTCCTGTCTGGGAGGGTCTGCAGCTGGCCAGCACAGCTCCACTACTACATATTGTTGGCAAGGGGATGCACTGAGGCTGAACTACACTGCCTTTCAGCTTGGGACCAAGTCAATTCAGATAAAAACAACTCAAATTTTTGCCAAAGAACCAAACTATGAAAACTATTAAACATATTCAAGTGACTTTTTATCCTCATATATTACTTCCATTCTTGCAATCTTGTGAGATTTTTCCAGCCCAGTTTTACAGATCAGTGAGGTCAAACTTTTAAGCTCAGAGCACTTCTGTGAACTGAATCTTCATATTTTTTCAGGTTTGTCTGTTCCTAATTGGTGGAGAAAGCTTTGGGGTGGGCTGCCCAAAATATACTGTTAAGATGCATATGAAGATCTGAATGGACATTTATGTTGAGGGAGTCATGAATTCTGGTTTGCTCAGGGTGCTGTTTCTGGATGAAGACACTTCTTTGACAGTCTTGAACTCTTGTCAGAACTGTAGAGTACATCCAGGTGAGGAGTCAGTAATTGGTTCAGCTTCTCTCCTTTCTCTGACAGCAATTGTTTCTCTTTTCTGTGGAGTGGGGAAGCGAGAGAGCGAGAAAAGCAATATAAACTGTTCAAAGGTATTTTCAAGTAGTAAGAAAAATCTTTTCTAACCTTAAATCACCTAGAGCAATCAAACAAAGTTTAGGAGAGGATTTCTTCACCACTTTGGAACTGACATTAGCTAACCCTTGTATCCCCAAATCCATAAACATTGAAAGCTCTGCATTCCACAACCCCTCCAAACTCACTCTCTTAATCACCCTGTTAACCTCACCAAAATTCGTGATCACCCTTCCAAAACAAACTATATTCTCAAACTCCTTTGGATGAACATTAGCTCACAGATTCCACCTAAAGCAACGTCAGAAAAACACCACACTGCATCTCTGTACGCCCCTGGAATAACTAGCTGCACAAAGCCATCCCCATATTTCCTCATGCCCCAAAACTCCTCTAGAATCAATGTTAGCTAACAGGTTTCGCCTGTAGCAGACAAGGAAATCATCAGTTGGGTTCAGATCATCACAGAATATGCTAGAATGAAACTACACTCATTTTTGTACCTGAGGAATTCTTGCTTCTCCTTCCACTGGTGCTGGTCAAAATCCTTCATTTCTCTGCAGTGTCTCTGGTGCACTGTTTTGAAGGCATCATCCAGATGGCGAATATTATTAAAACCTTGTTGGATCACATCTGCATAGGTTGGAGTGGACTCCGTAGTTTGAAATGTAAAAGAAAAAAATATTGTCTGCTTTGTTTTTTCTTTGCTAAATGACATATGAGAGGAACAATAGGGGATGCATAAGTTAGGACTGAGAAGAATTGGTAGAGCTGTAGCAGGTAGGGGATGGGGGCTCAGGACTGGAATAGCACAGGACGTTTAAGGTCAGGATTGGGGCGTACTGGCAGAGCTTTATGTCAGAGAGGTTAGGATTAGAATAGCAGGGATCTTCATTGTTAGGATCAAAGGAGCAAGGGTGGTAAAGGCTGAGCCTCCTTCCTGGCATTGCTCCCTTAAGTTTTATAAGCACACAAACTCCCCAAGCAAGAAAAACTTGCATTTTAACCCCAATCTAATTTATTCCATGCCTTTTTCAATTAGACAGCATTTTATCTCCCATTTTTATTCAGGTGCTCCCTCCCATACTTGTTTTCTTAACCTTTCTGTTCTGTTACTGAGAGCCTGTCAGCCTGACTCTGTTCAATGCAAAGCAGTCCCCTTGAAGGTTACCACCAGTATGGTTATACATTGGCTCCACACTATCTGGCCTATCTATAAATGTGTTCTTATATCACCTCTTTTTCAATCTGGTCTCTGGCAGTCTGAAGCCATAATCAACTTCAGGTTTGGTCCTGCAACTGAACAAAGTTCTGCAGCCACACAGACTAAGCCAGCAATCCACCGACCGGGGAAGGAGAGTAAGCAAACTCTGACCTTTCTCTGTTTTCCTCGCTGAAGCGTATAAGAGGGCATTAGAAACGTGATAAAGGGGCTAGGACTGGTTTATGAAGAGAGATTAAAATAACTAAATATGTATAACTTGGCTAAGCAATGTCTAAGGGTATAAGAAAGGGATGTCACTCATTTACAATAATATGAAGGGTACAAACATAAAGAGGGAGACAATTGTGTTAGGTGGCCAGAAGATAGAACTAGAAGTAGTTGGATGAAAATGAGTGGTGATTAATTCAGGCTGGCTTTCAGGAAACACAAAGTATGAGGTTTGTTAGCTTGTGGAATAGTTTCTCAATGGAAGGAGGAAAAGCCCTAAAGCTTGAGATATTTACTATTGAACCCAGAAAAAATTCAATAATATGCTGTAAGGAATAATTCTGCACTCGTGGGGAATGGATAGAACGTAACCTAACAAGATTTTTCCATCTCTGATTTCTCTGAGTTGATCATAAGGATATGGTATAGGCTTGCAGATCTCCCTCCTGTGAATCAAGATGTCTTGTCCAGACTGTGGTTCAACATTATAGCTCCGGAGGAAGTGCTGAATTAGTGGGCTGTGTCCATTGATGTTAAAGAGATGCCAAGTGAAATCAGGGCCCTGACAAGCTGGGTGTGACTGGAGAGGGGAAGAAACAAAGTCCAAAGAATAAGGCATGTAATATCCCTAATGATTTATATTCTGAGTGAAAGATAAAATAATCCCCAAATATATAGCCATTGGAAATGCAGTGAAACCTATCCATATAGGCACCTGACTACACTGAGGTAGGAGATCACCCTGAAGCCGCCACCTCCTCCAGTATAGGGACTCGGCAGTGAGGCTGCATCTGACCGTGACACAGTGCAAGGGCTGGGCCTGCCCCAGAAACACCCTGGGGCCCTGCCCCTCTGTACCAGGTGCACCAGGCGTGGTTGGGCAGGTTTAGCCCAGCAGGATCCAAGTGTGGAGGGGCTTATTGTGGGAGGATCCAGGTGTGGGGTGAGAGGTTTCTGTGTGGGGCAATCTGGGTGTGGGCAGCTCAGTGGGAGATCTGGATGCACAGGGGCTCATTGGGGGTTCCGGGTGCAGGGCAATGGGACTCTGGAAGGGATCCATGTGAAGGTGGTTGGGGTTCGGGGGGGGGCGGGTCTGGGAGTGGGGCTTGATGGGGTGGGGATCCAGGTGCAGCTGGTTGGGGATCAGTGGGTTGGGGGTCTGGATGTGGGGGGCTCATCAGGGGGGTCCAGGTGTAGAAGGGTAGGGCTTCTCAGGGTGAGGAGTCGATGGGCCTGCTTAATGGGGGAGCCCCAGCTGCTGCTGAGGGGAAACTGCATGGCAGGCTCCCACTTCCCCCCACAGTTCCCCATTCCCTTTTCTTCTCCATCCCCCTCCCCTCACTCCCACATTCACCTCCCCCTGCCCTATACCACCCCCTTCCTTCTCCACTGTCTCTTCCCCTCACCCCCTCCCTCATTTTTCCCACCCCCTATGACATTATTGACATGAACTGTGACCGTATAGATCATTGTTGCAACCAAGCTCGTATAGTTGCACCAAATCTTGTACAAAAAAGGTCAAGTAAGGTGTCTATGAAAAGGTTGTAATTTGCTGGTTATGATTATACTGTCTGTATGTGTGTATCATTTTTGTATGTGAAGTTATGAATATGGGCTATGTACTTGTATTAAATATTATGGGCACTACTGGGAGGTGGTTCTAATTGAACACTTCACTATATAAGTACATTCTGATTCCCAGCCATCACAGTGCTACTGCAGCAATGGCAAACTGGCTGTGAAGGGTTGCTGTGTTAGGAATGGAAGAACTGTGAATCCAACCATCTGTAGTTAGATTGGGTGTGAGAAAGATTAAAAGCATCAAAGGGAAAGTGGTAAGGGAAGCTGGTTGTGGGAGAAAAATCCACAACCACTGACTTCAGTATTATCTTGACCTGAACAAGAAAATGAAAATAAACCCAGAGTGCTATAGTAGAGAAGTTGTGCTCTCAAATAATTCAAATGTGTTGGGAATTTATTTAAACTCTGTAATAGTACATGCTCCCAGGGGAGGGAGTTGAAGGAGGGAATAAGGGTTTCCCATACAGTCTTCTGTGGCAGAAGACTGAGGACTTTAATGAGGGACTTACACAGGCTGTAGAGGGAGGGTATGTGGATGTGCACTGGGAAAGCAAGTATTTGTCTGTATTAGCTAGGGCAAATCCACCACGACAACCATAGAATCATAGAAATATAGGGCTGCACGTGACCTCAAGAAGTCATCAAGCCCAGCCCTCTACACTGAGGCAGGACCAAGTAAACCTAGACTAGTGCTAAAGGTGTTTGTCCAGCCTGTTCTTAAAAATCTCCAGTGATGGAGATTGTAACCTCCCTTTGAAACCTGTTCCAGAGCTTAACTATCCTTCTAGTTAGAAAGCTTTTCCTAATATCAAAACTAAATCTCCCTTGCTGCAGATTAAGCCTATTACTTCATGTTCTTCCTTCAGTGGACATGGGGAACAAATGGTCACCGGCCTTTTTGTAACAGCCCTTGACATATTGGAAGACCGTTATCGGGTCCCTCCTCAGTCTCCTTTTCTCAAGACTAAACATGCCAAGTAATTTTTTTTAACCTTTCCCCCAGGTCAGGTTTTCTAAACCTGTTATGATTTTTGTTGCTCTCCTCTGAACTCTGTCCAACTCTCCACATCTTTCCTAAAGCATGGTGCCCAGAAATGGACACAGTACTCCTGTTGAGGCCTCACTAATGCTGAGTAGCGTGAGACTATTAACTCTCGTGTCTTATATACAACACTCCTGTTAATACACCTGGGAATATTAGCCTTTTTTGCAACTGCATCAGATTGCTGACTCATATTCAATTTGTGATCCACTATGATCCCCAAATCCTTTTCAGCAATACTGCCGCCTAGCCGATTAATCCCCATTTTATGGATGGGATTTTGATTTTTCCTTCCTAAGTGTAGTACTTGTTTTTATTGAATTTCACCTTGTTGATTTCAGACCAGTTCTCCAATTTGTCAAGGACATTTTGAATTGTAATCCTGTCCTCCAAAATGCTTGCAACTTCACCCATCTTGGTGTCATCTGCAAATTTTATAAGCATACTCTTCACTTCATTATCCAAGTCATTCATGAAAATATTAAATAGTACCAGATCCAGGACTGACCTGTGTGACCCCACTAGATGCATCCTCCCATTTTCCACTGAATGCATCCGATGAAGTGAGCTGTAGCTCACAAAAGCTTATGCTCAAATAAATTGGTTAGTCTCTAAGGTGCCACTAGTACTCCTTTTCTTTTTGCGAATACAGACTAACACGGCTGCTACTCTGAATCCTCCCACTTTGACAGTGAACCATTGATAACTACTCTTTGAGTAAAATCTTTCAACCAGTTGCGCACCCACCTTGCAGTAATTTCATCAGGATCGTATTTCCCTAGTTTGCTTATGAGACTGTCAAATGGAACTGTGTCAAAAGCTGTACTAAAATCAAGTACGTGGGGCAGCTGGTGAGGATTCCTTTCTGGAGTTCCGAGGATATTTTGGTATTAACAGCATGGGACAGGCACCAGTAGATGTGTGCCATACCAGAGGAGAGGAAACGCTTACTCAGTCTGTCACAACTTCTCCCATCCCGTCTCGACGCACAGCATTACCTCTCTATGGAGTGGGGCGATCTTTAGCCGCCTTGTTTCAAATGTGTGTTGGGGCTGCTTCCAAGCACTTTTCAGGTCATCCTTTTCAGGCTGCAGATCATGTGGCATGGTATGAGGGTTGATGCCTGGGGAAAGAAAGAAACATCAGCTGTAAGATATCTCCTCACCATTCAGTTGTTATCATACTTCTCTTAAATCAATATAGTAGAGGAATAAAGATGTGACTGATTCAGTAGAAGTAGTAGGAGGCAGTGATACACACATGCACACCATAAATCCATCCCAAAAGAAGCAATGGCACTAATTCAACTACAGAAAGAAAGCTCACACACATACAAGCAGCTCTGATATATTCTGATCAGTAGAAATCAGTGGGGTGAACAAACCCACTCCTACTTGTCATATAGGGAACACACACCTGTTACATTGCAAGGGGAGCATGAAACAGCTAGTCCTTAGAAAGTCTGAATAAATCAAAGAAGGTTTCATCTTTCTTCCCAATCCTTTACCTTTCAAGGACATAGATGCATGTACAACTTCCTTGGAGCCGAGGTCCAGGCTTGTTTGATCAGGTTGGTGCTTGTTGACAGTTTGGCCCAAAGACATGCGTTTCTGGGACCAAGAAAGAAGGAAAGGAAGGAAAAAAGTTTAATGGACTCATACATCATGTTGATAGGATTAGTGCTTTAATAGTCTCTATCCCCCTGAAAAATGTTGTTTGCCCCCCCCACTGATACATAACTGCCTTTGAGGAGAAATACTGTCTCTATCAGCAACGCTACATAGTAGAGTCATACGAAAGGAAATAAAAAATAACCTCTTAAATTGAAACTACAGGAGAAATTTTAGGTTGGTAGAATGTAACTATGTGGGTTGGTAGATAGCTAAGACAGCTGCTGAATTCTCTGTGTAATGAAAAGTGACTGATGGGAACACTTCCTAAAATGCTCCAGCCTTCTGAAGCCATCTGGCTCTGGCTGCAGAATGTCTGGAAATGGCTTCCTTCAAAGGCTGTCAGTTCAAGTTTGCTCAAGAGCAACAAACTAGCATTCTTTCCCAGCTTCCATCCTGCTGGCCTGGAGATCTACAGCATACATCTAGAGGTGACTGGGTTTTGTAACTTAGTGAAACTCTAGAAATCCCTTCACCTCATAGCTCCTCCATGAATCATGATATCCCTTTGCCACCCTCCAGCAACAGAGCAGTATGGGTGAGGGAAATACTTTTTCTCCAGAGGCAAGACCTAGGCTGGGCTGCGACCAATAGGTCCTGCTTGGGCTAGACAAATTCAGACTGACAATAAGGCATAAATTTTTAACAGTGAGAGTAATTAACCACTGGAACAATTTACCAAGAGCCGTGGCGGATTCTCCATCACTGGCCATTTTTAAATCAAGGTTGGACATTTTTCTTAAAAGATCTGCTCTCGGAATTATTTGGGGGAAGTTCTGTGGCCTGTGTTACACAAGAGGTCAGACTAGATCTGTGAATATGCAACCCACTTGGATAAAATGGATATCATGATGTACACAAAGCTTCTTCCAGTTCACACATTGATCCAAAGAACAATAAAGGTGATCTGGGGACTGGAAGGACGGCTTTACTTATATTAAAAGAACAAAATACAATCGGCTATATTCAGCTTGATCTAGGGAGATGGAGGGGGTTTGATATAACTGTCTGCAAACATTTGAAAGCAGACACTCTCAATAAAAAATTATAGAGATGACCCAGCCCCCATGTACATGTTTTATAGAAGGGAATAAAAGCCTTTGTTGGGGGTGGGGGAGGAAGGGAAGTGTATTCTTCCCTAAGGAAATGTTTGGTTAGTATATCCCATATGGTGGATTTCAAAGACAAAAATCTGTTTTTCTCCTAATTGTGCTTATTTTTCTAACACCATTTACTAAGGAACAGGCAGACCTCAATACTGATCATCCATTCCCTCCTCCCTCTCTCCCCAACACACATCCTTTACAATACAGTAAAGGTCAGCTGGAACCTAATTTACTCCCACTGTACATGAGCAAAATATGCTGCTCCAATCATGTCACTCCCCACTTTGAAGCTCTTCACAATCACTGACTTCTATATCAAGTTCAGTTTTCTCAACCTTTCATTCAAGAGTTCTGCAAAATTCAGCCCCTGCCCACATCTCACTTAATACCGGCCTCCCACTGCCTGTGCTCTTTCCATGCCATGCTTCTCAATACCTCTTTTGTACTTTTTTCTCCACTCTTATCTTCATCTTCTATGAAATATCCGCATCCCTGAGAGATATAGTTAAACTGATGTAACCCCCAGTGTAGACAGTGCTAGGTCAAATTAAGAATTATTCTGTCAACCTAGCTACCGCTTCTTGGGCAGATGGATTAACTACAGTGACAGGAGAACCCCTCCCACCAGTGTAAGCAGTGTCAATGCTGCAGCACTACAGCGGCACAGCTGCTGCTGTGCCACTGTAGCATTTCAAGTGTAGACAAGACCTTATACACAGAACACCTTCCCTGCTTCTTGTGCACCAAATGACCACCTTTTCCTCCCTCCTAAAACACTGCTATTCTGCAAAGCTCATCCATGTTAATATGCGCAGGAAATCAGTGTTAACCTTAGGCTGGAAATTAGAAGGTTTCTAACTCTCAGAGGACTGAGGATATGGAACAGCCTCCCGATAACAAGCGTGGGTGCAAAAAACCTAACTAATTTTAAAATGGAGCTTGGCAAGTTTATGAATGGGATTATATGACAGGAGTGCCACAATAACAGAAGACTGGACTCGATGACCCAGGATGTCTCTTCCAGTCCTATGTCCTATATTCCTTAATCTATCAAAGAAAGAAATGTATTTATAAGCAACAAAAAGATACCTACTCTGATATCTAATCTAAGATAACTGTTTTATCTATAGCATTTCTAAGATACTGGTCACCTTTTATCTAAGTACAGACATTACTGCTTTTACATCAGTCCATCATCTGGTCACTTGGCCCAAGATTTTCAAAAACAGGAGCCTTACCTTAGACTCAAAAATAAGGAGCGAGAGTTTCAAAATCGGAGCACTTAACAGTTCCCATTAATACCAAAGGACATGCTAGGTGTGCAGCGCTTTTGAAATCTGACGATTTATTTAGGTACTTAAATATGGATTTAGGAGACTAGCTATAGGCTCTTAATTTTGAAAATCTTGATCCTTGTGTTTTATGAACTTGATCTTGCACTTTCTTTGCATGTAGAATTCTCATATGTTCTAACTTAGAAGATAAGGCCTTGTACAAAACAGAGGAAGACAGAGCATGTTGACACACCATAAAATCCATAAATAATAAGTTACTGTTGCTAGCTGGTTAAACTTGGAACACAAGCAATGTGCTAGATTATTAGTGAATTAACAAATAAATAGTGAGAAGTGATTGTACGTTTATCCATAAAAATAATTCACGCTGCTTCATCTCCCTTTTTGTGTAACAAAATTAAATCTGCAGACACACTGACTTCGGTCTCTTTCTACTTTTGAGTCGAGTACAACCATATCACTTGGGTCAGTGCATACCATTGTGGCTATTTAAAACATTTTAAAAACACTTTTAAGCACCAAGAAAAGTTATTTGCTGCAATGCAAAAACAATATCTATCTTATCATTTAACCAGACACTCAAATTCACAGTTATAGATGGAGTGCTCACATTTCACTTGCACTACATCTTTTCATTGAAGAGCTCCCTTGCTGTTTCAATATGAGTTTCTAATCATGGTACACTTTCACCTGTAACACAGTAGAACCTCAATTTTATGAACACTAGTCTTATGAACAATCAGTTATATGAACCATTTTTTCTGACAGGAAAAGAAATCATTTAAACAAAAGTGATGTCAGTAAAGAATAAGTTAACATCCCTTCGTGTTCCAATTCCTTCAGTGCACTGGAAATTGCTTTGCAGTAGTTTGAAGAAGAGGAAAGGAATGTGGTACACCATACTGCAACTTATTCACCATACCTAATGTAATTTTGAGATATTCAATTTTATGAACTCCTCAATCCCCAAGTATTTCGTAAAATAGGAATTCTACTGTATTCAGATTTTGTGAATCTTGGTAATATTCAAGCACTTGAAACAGGCGTCTAAACCAAACATGCCTGTCTGTCCCCCCTGCCTCTCTGACTTCTTTGTTTCTTGGGAAGATTCTTCCTTGGCTCAGGGAATAAGACTATGGGTAATGATTATCAAGGGCTAAGGCTAGCTAGTAAAGGATTCCCTCTGAGTGTAAATCCAAAGATAGCAGAGGAATTGTACAAAGTGTTTACAGAAAACATAACTCAGAGTAATGGGACGAAGATGAGCAAAGATAAAAAAATAGATGGCTGTTAGGAAACCTTTCCAAATGGTGAGGGGAAAGTCCCTTCTCCCAATTCATTTAACAGCCAATTGGACAAAAGAACAGGGAACAAATCTGCACTAGCAGGAGAAAGGGGAAAGATGAAGAGATGTGAAATGGATCATTTCAGTCTCAAATGTCTCTGTTTCTATGACATCCTCCCTTGCCTTGTTGCATGTCTTCATGAACAAGATGCTCTTTACCTTGTATGGTTGAATGGATGGCTGAGGAGTCTTTTCTGGGTTGCCAGAAGCCTTTGAGGAAGCAAAGGGGACAGAGGATTCTGGGAAAAAACAGTGATACATATTGCTCATCATTTTAAAATCTGTCACCTAGGACCAAGTCCCGCTCGAGAGAACACTCTCTACAAAACTCTGTTTACTTGCGACTCAATGCAGTCACTGAATGAGACCTTGGTTCTGTCCCTGTATTTACAGTCTGTATTTGTTAAGGTCCTTTGTGTTCCTTATCGAATGATGAATATTTTCCTCCATCCCTATTAAATGCACCACCCTTGTTGCAATCACACATGTCATGACCTTGGATGGGATCCCCTTTGGGATCTGTCAAAACCACTTCTAAGCTGGCCAGAGTGGGTACTGATGAGTAACATAATGTGCTCCCTGCTTCCCTCCAGCACTTGCATCCTTCGCTGACCCAGAGAGGAATGAGAACCTAGGACAGGGAACAAAGCCAGGTCTCCCCCACAGCAGTGCAGAGTATTACTCCTATAGAACCAAGCCTGGTCCCTGCAGCTCTCCCGTTGCCTGATGAAATAGAGAATAAGAGACAAACAGAGAATTGAATGCAAATCTGCATGCTGGCAAAGAGCACTTATCCCTGCTTAGGACAGGTCATCGCCAATCATTCAAAAATTCTTTAGCCAGGATGCTCTGTTTGCAAATGAGTATTTATCAGTTCTCTCTGACAAAAGGATCATTCAGATACAATATATCAGCATGAAGCCAGGCATCTGACTCATGCTATGCCATTTTTCTAGCTCCACAGCACAGCTGTTTGTTGGTCCTGCAAAGACAAGGCATCTTGTATGGAACAGTGGATGCCTGGTTTGGACACCAAGCCCCTATTTAGCTCAGCAGAAACATGGGGTGAAGCTATCGTCAGTGCTCTTACCTGTCCTCTGCTTTCCCTTTGTTGACAGCAAGTCTTCCCTCCTAAATCTCTCTGGTTCCAGGTGGGAGTAGTCCCAGCTACTGTAGCTCCCTGGGACAGGCAGTGTCCCTAAGGGGGAGGGTAAATGAGAAATAGTGAGAGAGACTGGAAATGAAGAAGAGAGAAATAGCAAAAGAAGTAGTAACAGAAAGAGAGAATACAGTTTGGCACTTTTCATCTTCAGAGTTGCAACTAACATTAACTAAACCTCACAATGCCCCAGAAGATGTTCTATCATCCACGTTATATGGATGGAGATGCCAAGGCAGAAAACTGGTAATTGACGAAGACATCAGAGGAAATCTGCCCCGGGACTGGGCATAGAATTCAGGAGTTGCTTGCTCCCAATCCTATGTTCATACTATGATTAAGACTAATATTAAAATTATTATTTCACTTGAGAGGAGAATATAAGAGACAATCAAAGTAACAGAAAGAGAGAGTGATAACGAAGGTGAGAATGAGACAGAGAGCAGAATGAAGAGACATATAGAAGTGGGATAAACTGAGGAAGGAGGGGGTGGTAAGAGCAAAGTGAAAACCCAGTTTGCAGGGAGTATTCATTGCTTCAGAGGCAGAAAATGTCCGCTGGCTTTTATCTCCTGTCTATCAAAGAGGGATGAACTCCAGGAAGAAAACATCCCACCCAGAACGCCTGACTCCCAGGAATTGATTTTATGTTTGCTGCAGGCCACCAAGGTGAGCAAGATGATGGACGAAGGATGACCAGGAATTTCTCCCAGAGATCAGGATATTGTGTGCCAGGGTCCCATATTTAGAGCTGGGTGAAATCTTTTAGATTAACAGTTTATTTACCAAAAAATGAAGTTTTGGTCAACCTGAAACTATTCATGAATTTGACTCAGTTTTGACAGAGAAAAACTTTTTCCAGGCCAGCAACTAGGAGATATGGATTCAAATCCCTCCTCTGAATCAGGCAGAGAAAAGATATGAATCCACATCTCATACCTCCCAAGAAGGGCTTTAATTACCAGGTTATAGAGTTTTTGTCACCAGGGCCACACAGAGATTTTGGGGGATCCAGGGCAAAATCCAAAACCACACTCTTCCAAAACAATTACCACTAAGGGGAAGCCCCGGCGGGAGAGCGGGGAGGTCTGAAGAGCGAGCTCACCCCACAGTGACGGCTCCTGTCCCAATGGGCTGGGCACAGCTCCCAACTCTGGGCATGGTGACATGGCGCACAGGATCACAGTACCATTCTGCCTGACCACTTTTCCCTCATGATAGAGGGGCTGCCAGACCAAACCTGAGTGGCACTGTGACCCCACAGACCAGGCTACAACCCAACTCAGTTTAAGAGCCCTCAAATGGGGGCCTGGAGCAAATTGTCATCCCCCATACCCTCCAGGCAGCCCTGTCCTCATTCACTCTCTCTTTGGCCCAGTGAATATTTAAGTATTTATAGAAAGTGAAACTGCTTCCACAGGAGACTGAGAGCAACACAATTTAAACCAGCCTGGTGGTTACAATGCTTACCTGGGAGAGGGGAAATCTGAGTTCAAGTCCCTGCTCCAGAGTGGGGATTCAAACCTCGGTCTCCCATATTCCAGGCAAACACCCTAATCACTGGGCTAAAAATTTTGGACATGGACACACAGTTTGCTAGTCTGACAAAGACTTTTCACATTTGCTGACAACATCTGAACATTTTCAGAACTGAACAGAGCATTTTTTCTGATTCTTTTGGTCTGCTCTCTGAACCAAAAAGTCAATTATTCACTCAGTTCTATCCTTATGTTCCTCTCTATTCTTTTTGTTCCTTAGTACCACAGGATGGAAGGGGGGCTAGAGACATTTTTATTAAGGCCAGGGAAGGAAGGCAGTTTGAAAGGCTGGAAAGTATTCTCCTCCATTTGGCTGAATATGACCTGCACATATTGCCTTTTAAGCGGGAAGAAAAGACCCTCTCACCTGCCATCCACTCTGACAGCACATTGCAGAGCTGGGACTTGAACTCATGTGTATTGAACCAGGATCTTGGAAAGCTGGAGCAGAAGCAGGTGTACAAAGTTTGGCTCAGCAATGAAGGGAAAACCTAAGGGTAAAGCAAAGAAAAATCAGAACTCCATCAATCTAGACAGGTTAGATGAGAGATGGGGACAGACTGTTCCTTCTTAGAGCTTAAAAGGAGCTGTATTCCTTCCTCCTATATACAGGGACTATCCAAAATTCCAGTCCACACAGATTCAGTCATAAAGGAATATCCTCCATTTTAATATAAACAATCATTTAGCCAGCATTGTAATTTTGTTTCTTGTGCCATTTCTCCTGTTTTTTTACATTAGAAACATCAAGAATGTTAAGTCTGGTTTGTTGGAAGACTTCTTAGTGTATGTGGACCTCTCGTACCTTAACTGAGGGGATGAGGGGGATGCTGAATCCTAAACAAAGCCATCCTGTCTCCCAAGTATTTGTTCAACACCAGCATTACACAGGTGTTCAGACACACAAACCAAAACCTAAGTTTCAAACAGTTTGAATAAAAATCTCTTCCCTTCAAAGTTGCTCAGCTTTCAGTCCCTTGTGATGTCACTAGTTTTCCAGTCATTATAGAGTCTTCTAGGGGGAGAAAGGAATTTCTAAATCTAAGAAACAAGCAAAAAAATGTTTGCATAGTTGGAAGCAAAGGAGGAGACAAACCCCCCTTTTTTTTTAAAATTTGGTCATGTTTACCAAAAGGAAGCAAGAGGCCACAGAATCAGATAGGCCTTCAGTGTGGAAATACAAGATCCCTGGAATAAGGATAAAAAACTGAAGTGAGAGGAAGAAAGAGAGCCAGATAACAAAGTCAAGGGAAAATGAAGAAAGGAAGCCGTGGCAGTAAATAAATAACTCAAGTAGAGAGGGCAGAAAGAATTGGATGGAGTGCATCTCAATGGAGGCAAAGGAGCAGGATGGGGGAGAAGTAAACCTATTCCCTCAAAAACAAAAACCACCACGGCACTAACATGTCATTTGCTGCCATCACATACTTCACTCTGCTTGTGTGTTCTACCCCTTCCCCCGTCCTGAGACTGTCTTGTCTGTTTATATTATAAATTCTTCAGGTCAGGTACCATCTATTAGTCTATGTTTGTACAGCACCTCATACAATGGGGCCCCATTCTTGGTTGTCCCTTAGGCACTACTGTAATAAATATGATTAATAAATAATTAATAATAATTAATAATAAAGTGTGAGAAGTAGATACCAATGCTTCAACTTACTGAGTGGGGAGAATTGGAGAAGAAAAGGCAATCACAGATGCTGAGTCAGATGGAGAATTAGTTTTCAATGAGACAAGGAGATGGAAGGAGTCCGAAATAAAAAGGTTGGGGATCAGGGTTCGTTTCTTGGAGATGAACCAGAAATTACAGAAGAAACAGAAGGGAACAAGGAATTCAGAGGATGAGTAAGGATGAAGGAGAAGAGCCTGTGGGATGGGGATGAAGGCATGAGGATGAACAAGAGGAGGGTATGAAGAGTGGACCTTGATGGGGAGAGACAGAGCAGCTCCTCAGATCTCATTATCCCTACCCATGATTTTAGGTTATTAAAAGATATTCACAAGACAAGAGCATGAACCATATTGGCCATCATGGAGCATTCCAAACTGTGGCGATATCAGACAAGATAGTCTGATATTCAACAAGAGTTAAAGGCCAATTGATCACTGCACATTCCAAGCCCTGGAAGAATTAATTAGTAAATGCCCCTGCAGCATTCTAAAAATATAAAGTGCTACATATGGGGTAACTGTTGTTAGTGTCAGATTATCCCTGTGGCCAGAGATAAAGGGGCGGATAGTGGTGGATATTCCCAGGTCATTTCACTGCTTAAGTGTAAACTCTATTGCTTTTTCTAAACCTTTTTACACTCACTTTAATAAGAGCATTCTGGTAGTGGAACTTGTGACAGTCAAACAGGAGGGCGGCATAATTCTTTGCAATGCGATCAAACAGCCGTCCCTGAATCTCTCTATTTGGCTACCAAGAAAGAAAGAAAGGAATGAATCATCAGAGAGGCATTCCCCTCCCCATCAAACCACAGCAACATGGAGATCCTCAAGCCTGTCTGAAGGTTTATGTTCTACTATGACATGAGCAGAGTGGATTGATTTAAATCACCAATTTTAATAATGATTTAAATCAGCAAGCAGGAAACGTTGATTTAAATAAGCTATTTTAATCTTGTTATCTATTTGTACTCGTTAGCTATTTTCCTAAATAAAGTTTGAGTCTCAGTGGTTGGTAACCATTAAAACATGTTGATTTGTAACTAAATAGAGCCTTTACACTAAATTTGGTAATCTGACCTCCTTTATAAAGCATTTTGAGATCTACTGATAAAAGCACTATATAAGAGCTAAGTATTATTTTAATTATTTTATTTTGCTAACCAGGATGATACACTATACAGGAACTCTTCACTTAAAGTCGTCCCGGTTAACATTGTTTCGTTGCTGATCAGTTAGGGAACATGCTCTTTTGAAGTTGTGCAATGCTCCCTTCAAACATGGTTTGGCAGCCCCCTGCTTTGTCCACTGCTTGCAGGAAGAGCAGCCCCTTGGAGCTAGCTGCTAGGGGCTTGGAACTAGGGTGGACCAGCAGCCCCCATAGCAGCTCCCCTAAGTTCCCTGTGCAGCAGCTGCCCAGCAGGCTATCAATTCAGCAATTCAGCTGTCCCTCTGCCACTGCCATGTGCTGCTCCTGCCCTCTCCCTTGCAGCTGCTCCCTGAGCCTCTTGGGGAGGGGGTAGGGTGGGGTGTGGCTAATGTCAGGATGTCTCCCTCCCCCCTGCTCCTGCACCCCGCTTACCCCATCTTCCATAGAGCGGAGGCAGCAGCCAAGGTGGGTCTCAATTTGCTGATCTAATTAACAAGGCAGTGTACTTAAGACAGGGATCAGCATACTTAAAGAGGAAATGCACATCTCTCTCTCTCACACACACACACACAGGGTGTGTGTCTCTGTCTGCTATGCTATCTCCCCTCCCTTCATTCCTTCTGCCTTGTAGAGCGTGAGGCTACATTAATAACAATGAGTTAACCCTTGAGGGCTTGTTCATCATTTTGCAGTAAGGCATTCCCTGGGAAATATCCCACCCTCTGACTTCACCACCTCAACCAAGCTTCACAATCATCATTGCTGTGTACCAGTATTAAATTGTTTGTTTAAAACTTATACTGTGTGTGTGTATATATATAATATAATAAATATAATATAGTCTTTTGTCTGGTGAAAAAAATTTCCCTGGAACCTAACCCCCCCATTTACATTAATTCTTATGGGGAAATTGGATTAGCTTAACATCGTTTCGCTTAAAGTCGCATTTTTCAGGAACATAACTACAACGTTAAGTGAGGAGTTCCTGTATTTATGGACATTTATTTAAGCAATTATATAGCTTAACATACATTTAGTTTAAAATGGCAAATGATGCATTTCGTATTTACACCTGATGATTAATTTTTTGCTCATGATTTGTGTCAAGGAACATTTGGATGGAAATTGGAATTCAATTAAAAATGCACAAAACATAATTTAAAATTTTTTATTAGTTAAATAAAACTATGTTTAATGTCCTGGATACATAGGGGAAAAGCATAAATTTATCAAAACATATTTTGCATTTAAAACTAGCTGATTTATTAAAATATTATCTGTAGTTATGAATTTTGAACTGATTGTTTCTGGTCATCAACTTCCAATCAGTTTCTCAACTTTGAATGAGCTAATCATTGAACTGAACTTGTTGAATAAAATGAAATGAAGAAGAGGCAGTCAAAAGCTGGTTTAGAACTTCAACTTTGGTTCTAGGTGTTTAGCCAGTTCAATGGTTGGACTTTCTTTAAAACTTCAGCAGCAAAGATGTACTGCTTGAATATTACTTTTTAAATTTAATAGATTACAGTAAGTGTAGGTGTTAATGTAGAGTGTAATAAAGGATAGTTACCTTTTCCGTAACTGGTGTTCTTTGAGAAGTGTTGCTCATGTCCATTCCATATTAGGTGTGTGTGCTCGCCACATGCACCGGTGCTGGAAGTTTTTCCCTTAGCAGCATCCGTAGGGGACTGGCTCTGGTGCCCTCTGGAGGCTCCCCTACCCTCCCCACATGGCACTGCCGGCTCTCCCCACCTTCAGTTCCTTCTTGCCGGAAACTCCAACAATGGGGAAGGAGGGCAGGTTGTGGAATGGACGTGAGCAGCACATCTCGAAGAACACCCGTTACAGAAAAGGTAACTCTTTTCTTCTTCGAGTGCTTGCTCATGACTACAAAGCAGTACCCCTGGAGGTTGGTAGGAGTTCACGGACGTGTAGATTGCAACACAGCTCTGCCAAACCCAGCATCGTCCCTGACCTGCTGAGTGATGGCATAATGAGCGGTAAACATGTGAACAGAGGACCACATTGCAGCTCTACAGATGTCCTGGATAGGGATATGCGCCAGGAAGGCTGCCGAAGACGCCTGAGCTCTGACAATCGGCGGTGACAGAACCCCTGCTAGGTTATAACAGTTCCTTATGCATGAGGTGATCCTATTGGAAATCCTCTGCGAGTATACCGGATGACCCTTCATCCCATCCACTGTAGTGATGAAGAGCTGAGTTGATTTACGGAAAGGCTTGGTACGTTCTAAGTAAAAAGCCAAGGCCCTTCGGACATTCAGCAAGTGAAGATGCCTCTCTTCGCTGGTCTTGTGCGGTTTGGGACAGAACACTGGGAGGAAGATGTCCTGGTTCATATGGAAGGTAGACACCACCTTTGGTAGGAAGGCTGGATGGGGCCGCAGCTGAACCTTGTCTTTGCAGAAGACCATGTATGGCGGTTCTGAGGTCAAGTCTTTAATTTCAGAGACTTGACTCGATGACGTCACCACCACCAGGAACGCAACCTTCCATGACAGGTGGGAAAGGGAGAAGGAACCCAGCAGCTCAAAGGGCGGGCTGGTGGGCCTAGAGAGGACTAAATTAAGATCCCACTGCGAGACAGGAGTCCGTACCTGAGGAAAGAGTCTCTCGAGCCCTCTCAAGAATCTGTCCACCATGTCATGGGAAAATACCGTCTATCCTTGGATCGGCAGGTGAAAAGCAGAGATGGCCGCGAGATGCACTCAACACGGCTGCTACTCTGAAACCTGTCTAATGGAAGTGTGTGCCAGGCCCTGGTTCCTCAAATGAAGCAGGTAGTCCAGGACAGCCTGTATGGAAGAATGCGAAGGAGAGATGCCACACTCGGACGCCCAGCAGGAAAACCTCATCCACTTGGCCAGGTAAGTCAGTCAAGTTGAGGGCTTCCTACTTCCCAGGAGGACCTGCTGGACCTCCTCCAAACAGGTCCGCTCTTCCGGGTTCAGGCACTGAACATCCACACCGAGAGGTGGAGGGATGCAAGGTTGGGGTGTAAGAGCTGACTGTGGTCCTGTGACAGCAGGTCTGGTCTGTTGGGTAGGGGCCAGGTAGGGGCCGCTGATAGGTTAATGTATGTGCCAAACCAGTGCGATCGTGATAACCTGCACCATGTCTCTCTTGATCTTTGCCAGACCTTGGCGAGGAGTTGGATCGGAGGGAATGTGTACATCAGACCCTCTGACCATGGCAGGAGGAAGGCATCATAGAGGGAGTCCTTGCCAAGAGCAAAACCGATGACAGTTTATGTTTTGCCTGGTGGCGAACAGGTCCATTTGGGGAGTTCCCCACCTCTGGAGAACCATGTAGGCTATGTCCCAGTGGAGCGACCACTTGTGGTGAGGGGAGAAGGCCCTGCTGAGGTGATCTGCTAGCATGCTCTTGACGCCAGGGAGGTGACAAGCCTCCAGGTGGATCCCAGGATCGATGCAGAAGTTCCAGAGACGGAGTGCCTCTTGGCAGAGAGCCAACAAGCGCGCTCCCCCTTGCCTGTTGATGTAGAACATTGAGGCTGTGTTGTCCATCAGGACTCTCACCACACTGCCCGACAGGTGAGGTAAGAAGATGCTGCATGCCAATCGGACTGCTCAGAGTTCTTTGACGTTTATGTGGAGTGCCATTCTCCATCGGGGACCACATACCCTGGGTCTGGAGATCTCCGAGGTGCACACCCGAGCCAAGGTCCGAGGCGTCTGACACCAACTCAAAGGAGTGAGAGGGGCTGTAGAATGGAACTCCCTCTAGGGCCTTCTCACGATCGGTCCACCATCACAGCAAGGTGAGTACTGCCGGGGGGATGGTCACTATCTTTTTCAAGTGATCCCTGGACTGGGAATAGGCCATCATCAGCCACGGCTCCAGAAGCTGCATACGGAGCCTGGCATGGTGGACAACGTATGTGCAAGCTGCCATGTGGCCCAGCAGATGCAGGCAGACCCTAGCTGTAGTCAGGGGGAACACGGACACCTCTGCGATAAGGTCTGTCAAGGCCTTTCTAGTGGCAGGAATGCTCTCGCGCAGGTTGAGTCGAGCACCACCCCCATGAATTCTACCCTTTGCACTGAAACTAACGTGAACTTTTTATTATTCACCAGTAGGCTCAGGGAGCAGCACGTGGCTTGCAGCACTGCGACATCCCTTTGGACCTGAGACCTAGAGCTGCCTTTGACAAGCCAGTCATCGTGGTAAGGGTAGAGCTTTATACCCTGGTGCCTGAGGTAAGCCACCGCCACCATCAACATACACTTGGTAAACACTCTCGGTACTGTCACCAGGCCAAATGGGAGGACCGTAAATTGGTAGTGGCAAGGTCCCACCATGAAACAGAGAAAATGTCTGTGCCCTTGCAAGATCGCTATGTGGAAGTACTCGTCCTTTAAGTCAAGGGCATCATACCAGTCTCCGAGATCCAGGGAGGGGATGATAGAGGCCAGGGAAACCATGTGGAACTTCAGTTTCTTTAGGTACTTGTTGAGATCTCGCAGGTCCAGAATGGGACGTAGACTGCCCTTGGCCTTTGGGATTAAAAAGAATCAGGAATAAAAACCCCCGTTCCTGTACTCTAGAGGAACTTCCTCCATTGCCTCCATCTGCAGCAACCCTGGACCTCCTGTGCGAGGAGAGTCTCGTGAGATGGGTCCCTGAAGAGGGATGGGGAAGGGGAGTGGGGGGAGAGGGGAGAAAGAAGCTGAAGGGTATCTCCCTGCGCCACTTTGTTCAGGACCCAGCGGTCTGAGGTTATCGTGGTCCATGCACGGAGGAAAAAGGAAAGGCGGTTGGAAAAAAACGGGGAAGATGGTCTGGGGAATAGTCTGGTACGTCGCCCTCAGGCACACCCTCAAAACAGTCACTTGGCCCCTTGCTTATTCTGGGTGCAGCCCGACTGAGCAGGAGGTGGAAGAGGGTGGCTCGGGTGGCACTTGTAGCCCTTGGCCTTCTTATGAGGTAGGTCCTGCCGAGGCTGCCTCCCTTGTCCCTGAGGCTGTTTCGGTTTGAACCGCTTATGTGCTGGGTCTGGGATGTACAGCCCCAGTGTTTTCAGGGTGGTACGGGAATCCTTTAAACCATGCAGCTTGGTATCAGTCTGTTCTGCAAATAGGGCCTGGCCGTCGAAGGGAAGGTCCTGCATCGACTGCTGAGTTTGGTGGACAAGCCCGAGAGGAGCAGCCAGGAAGCTCGCCGCATAGAGATGGCGGAAGCTATGGTGCGGGCTGCAGAGTCCGCTGCGTCAGAAGCCGCTTGGAGGTCCGTTCTGGCCACCGTTGTGCCCTCTGCAAGGATCACCCGAAATTCCTTCCTGGACCGTTCGGGGAGTGAAGCCTTGAACTTGCCCATGGCCTGCTATGTTCTAATCCAAGCAGCCAAGAAAGTCCTGGTGATTGGCCACTCTCAATTACAGGCTGGAAGATTAATACATCTTATGCCCAAAAAGATCCAGCCTCTTTGAGTCTTTATTTTTGGGGGTAGCCCCGGGTTGGCCTTGCCTCTCTCTGTGGTTAACCATCTCAACCACAAGGGAATTGGGGGCCAGGTGGGAATTCGGGGCCAGGACTCATGCCCTTTTGTTGGTACAAAGTACTTGCGCTTGGCCCTTTCAGAGATGGGGGCAAGGAGGAGGGAGTCTGCCACAGGGCAGTGGTAATCTTTGATACCCCCTCATGAAGGGGTAGAGCCACCCTGGCAGGAGCTGAGGAGCATAGGACATCAAACAAGGAGTCTGAAGTTTCTTCCAACTCCTTGGCCTGGAGCCCAAGGTTAGATGCAACCCTCTTCAATAGTTCCTGGTGTGCCTTAGTATCATCCTGAGGAACTGGGTGAGGAGGCTCCATGATACCCTCATCTGGCGATGATATGGGTGATGCTGGTACCGCAGGAACCTCCATGTCCATTGATGGTCCAGCAGGCTGCTCCCCGGGTCCTCCTGGACCTGTGGGGTCCTTCCCCCCGAAGTCTCGGGCACTGTAGGGGGTCAGGATGCCGAGGTCGCTAGCCTGTCTGAGGCTCCTGACACAAAGCATGCAGCCTGGGAAGGCTGGGTGAACCCCGAGAGGTTCCATGGATACCATGGTGCCAGCCACTCTGCCTGGGGCCATGGGATAGGTTTGGATGCTGAAGATGTAGGCAGCACCCCAGGCAGTCCCGCAGTTAGGGAGCCCAGCTCGGTGCTGGAGCTGTAGCCGGAGCAGTCGCTACCTGGTGACCAGGATCGGGCAGAGCAGCAGCTCTTATCCGACCGGTGCCGGTCGCTGCACCTGGAGGCAGACCTGTCCGAACAGGACAGACATCTTGGTCAGGGCCTCGGGGACCAACAGCATTTGGCAGATCGGTGTCAGAAACCTGGCAATCTATGCCTTACGCTACCCAACCGGTACCAGGACGTTTAGTAGGACCAGGAGCTATCACACACCAGTTGCTGGGAAGAAGTCCCCGAACGTGGCGATCTCAGTCTCGGAGATTGACGATGGCGGTCTGGTGACTTCGACCCCTTGATTGGTCCCGGGATCTGTACCGAGCTCTTGGTGACGTGAGGGGTCAGTCTTGGTGCTCCTGCTGCGGGGCACACACCTCAGTGGGTCTGTGCCAGACTACCGGCGAGATATGCCTTGAATCCCACTGTCTGTGCCCAAGGTCCGAGGACCGAAGAGGGCTTCGCTAAGCCTGCCTATCTGAGGTGTGACAGCTTCAGGCGGGCGAGTAGTGGCGGGACATCCCACATGATGGGGAATGGTGCCGCTGAGGCAGGGACACATGCGGAGGTCCCAAGGCGGGTTTACCCTGAGACCTGAGTACCACTGGAGCCGGTGTGGGTGGCACTGGAAGCATCAGGATCTCCTGAACTGCCTGCAGAGCCTCAGGAGTCGATGGCACTTGGAGCTGGTGGAGGCCTGTACCACTATTTGGAGTCGCAGGCATAGCATGGGATGGGCTGCACCGTTTGGCTTGAGCTGGGGCCTGACTTCCCAAAGGGGGTGTTGAGCTGCTCGGCACAGGTCTTGGCTCACCCCCAGCCCTTTCTTTTCCCTTGCAGGAAGTAGGGGATCTTCCCCTCCCTGTCTTGTTTGGCTTCTTGGCTGGAGCTGCAGCGGGTGGGGACCGGGACCGACTCATGGACGGTGCGAGCGGAGAACTGCGCACCGATACTGTGGTGCTCGGTGCCAAGTCAGACCGTTGCTCTGGTGCTAGAGTGAGTGCTGACTCCACCAGGAGCGCCTTTAAGCGATTGTCCCTGTCCTTTTTCATCCTGGGTTTGAAGGACTTACAAAGATGACACTTGTCGCTTATGTGCCCTCACCCAAGCACCGTAAGCAGCTACTATGTGGATCGCTGATGGGCATAGGCCATCTGCAATGATCGCAGGGTTTAAAGCCTGGGGACCGGGGCATGCCCCATCCCCCGGCTGAGTCCCATTCGGGACTAACGAAGAGTTCGAGAACTACTGCTAAGGGTAACTAATTCAACTACTAAATATATACAACTATATTACAGGTTTTCAAAGTTCACAAGAACAGAGAACAAAACAATGCTAGCTGAAGCAGCAGACGTTCCAGCACAGTCACTGGCAGCAAGAAGGAATTGAGGGTTGGGGGAGCTGGCGGCGCCCTTTACACCGTGCCATGCGGGCGCCACTCCAGAGGGTACCAGAGCTGGTCCCCTACGGATGCTTAGGGAAAAACTTCCAGCACTGGTGCATGTGGCGCGTGCACACACCTAATGGAATGGACATGAGCAAGCACTCAAAGAACTTCTAACTTTTTTCTTGTCTTGCCCACACACAATATATATAGTTTTTTTCTCTCTCTCTCTCTTTATATATATACATATATATATATATACACACACACACACACACACACACCAAATTTAATTTTAAATAGGTTTATATTTAAAAAGAAAACACCCCCAGGTTTTCATTTTAATCACCGATTTTTATTCTGGACGTCAGATCACCCAAGAAGTGTCTTTTCGGTGAGAAAATTCATCTGATATGGAGAGTTTTACTAAACAAAATAAATATTCTTGCTGTAGTTTTTAAACTTTTCCTCATTTAGCCCAACAGTGAATTTAAGGAATTGCAAGCAACAACAATGAATATAAATACAGTAGACCAAAGTCTGCTCTCAGTTACACTACCAGCATATATCTGGAATAACTCCATTGACTCTACTGAAATTGACAGAATCAGAGCATAACTAAGAGCATAATAATTTGGCCCAGTATGTGTGAAAATAGCGAAGGTACAGGAACATCCCACGAGGAGCGTTGGAGGGAAGGTGGCTTTAAGACAGCTTTGTACCCTCCTGATTCTGAGCTTTTCAGGAGCCAAAAAAGCCCTGGGGGCTGCTCTAAGTTATAGCAACTGTTCTGATGCTACCAAGGGGCAGATCTACAACCTGAATCTGCTCCAGAATCGCCATTGTGCTCTGCATGAAAACCTCATTCCCAGCCCTGCTGGTAGTACACCCTTACACCAGTGTTTCCAAGGGATCCTACATAGGGCATCTGCCTTATGCAGTGCTTGTCCCAGGCAAATTCCTCCCTGGCTAGTTAAGGGATTTGTACAAACCCTAAATGCCACTACAGTGGGAGGGAGAATATCTCCTCTAGTCTGTATTGCATTGTAGGGCCTGGCTGGAGCAGGTATTTGCTCCCTACAAGGGACAGATGGAGCAGGAGTGGACCACAATGCACAATTTTGACCTTTTGTTTTCAATATTATTTTAAGACACTTATTAAACTTTCCCTCTGGCAGAGACTCTATACCCAGTGGAACCATGTGAAATACATCAATATCCAGCCCTTGTCCTAGTCTCTTCCTTACCTGATATAAGTGGAGAAAAAACCACCAGAAGCTGTCCAACAGGATAGCATGGGAGATTGGAGCTGTGAGAAACTTCTGCAGCATTTTTGAAGGAAAAGGTGTCTGGCAAAGAAATGAAACTTTGCAACATCATGCAGCACAGACAGATGAAGATACACTCACAAGGCAAATCACTCTCTGATCTTCACACATCCTCTCTCCTGTTCTCAACTCTACCATGAATCCATCCTTAAGAACCTCCAAATTTCTCATTCACAGAGCCTTATAAGCAGCATGCCATTTCTGAGAAACAAATGCACACATTCTCACAGCACTCACACACATATTCACATACATGTGCATGGCAATCATGCATATCCACTCATATGTAGGTACACGCACGCAAGCACACATTTGCTGCTCTTTGTAAGTATGTAGAGTACCTTCCCACTTGCTGACTTTCTCTGGGCACACACCACCTTCTCTATGACGTCAGTCAGCTCCGTCCCATTAGGCAGCGGTGTTGGCTCATGCTTGTTGTACCCTGGGTATTGATACAGTTCCACCAGCTTGTTCTTTTCTGACGTATTCTGAGGCTAGGGTGACAAAGAGGGAGGAAAGACACAATACAAAACGCATATACTTATGACAAGTGCCTGCAAATCCCCCAGCCTCTGGTGCTTTATGTCTCAAGAGCAGGAACTAGCTATTTCAAGACTTGATTTATCTGTGGTTCTGAACCTCTTGGTTGTGAGACTTCAATGGGGAGTTTGCGAGGTGGGGGTTGGTCACCAGCCCATGCCCATTCCTTGTCCCTATTTAAATGGATTTGTTCAGGCACTTATAATTGGTCCAGATACCAGGAGTGCCCTATAAGGGTTTTTGAGCCTTTCCCATTGGAGTCTATGGGAGTTTTGCCATTGACTTCAACAGCAGCAGGATCAGACCCTAAGTGTTGTGCTGATCTTCATGGTGGCTACTCCGAAGTATCACACAAAAGATTTTGAGGTTTCACTCCTGGAGGACTGGTTGCAAAAGGCTGAATCATGGTTTGAGAGGCTGAAAATCACTGGTCTACTGAAGCTGACACCCAGCAGAAGATGGAACTAGGGGAAAGGAATGAGAAGAGCATGCTGCAGTCTTTATACTAGTTGCTGTTCTTTTCCCTGTGTGACTTCCCTTATCCTCTGCAAACTCCAGGGAGAAGGAAATCATGATTTCCATTTGTATAGAGCCCACTACTCTTGGGTCTGTGACTAGTCATCCATTGCTAGAAAAAGATCCAGAGTAAGATGCCAGAAACCACTAGTGGCATGAGTGTAGCAGCTACACAAGAAACTGAAAGGTTGAGATTATTTAGCTTGAAGAGGAGAAGTTAGAGGGGACTTGATTGATGAGTCGAAAATGATGAGCAGCCTAGGCCTGGTCTACACTACAAAGCTAGGTTGATGTAAGTTGCCTCCCATCGACCCATTTATGAATGAGTCCACACTCAAATTTGTCTCCTGCCAACGTAAGTGTCCCATTACAGGTGACACAGTAACATCCCCTCCCTGAATGGCACTGAGCCATGGTCAACACAGTGAGAGTGTAGACACTGCATGACCTGTGTTGACCATAACAGTCTTCCAGCAGGTCTTCCACAATGCTCGACAGCGACCACTCTGCTCACAATTGTAAACTCCACTGCCTACGGGTCACAGAGAACGGAAGCTACCAATACCGCCTTTAAAACCTCTGTATTTTTGAAATGCAATTCCTGATTGCCCAGCTTGGTGAGCTCACCTAGCAGCTCTCCCTTGTTGTGTACAGCTGCCTTACTGACCATACTGGTCACATGCTCTCTAGACACACTCCTGCCTGGAGTAGACGGGAGACAGTGGATCTCCTGGGCCTCTGGGGAGAAGAGACTGTGCAGGCACAGCTATGGACCAGTCACATAAACATGGACATCTACAAAAAGACTGCACTGGGGATGCAGGCAAAAGGGTACAAAAGGAATCAGCAGCAATACCACATGAAAGCAAAGGAACTGCAGCAGGCACTATGAAAGGCCAGGGAGGCCAACAGATGATCTGGTGCCAAGCCACAGACCTGCTGGTTTTACAACTAGCTGCGTTCCATACTTGGTGGAGACTCCAACAGCATCCTTCAGACCACTATGGATTCCTTGGTGGAGCCTGAGAGACCCCTGCTGTGAATAGCAAGGAAGAGGAGGAGGGACATGTGGTGAGTGGGTTCTGCTATGCCGCTAGCCAGGATCTTTTAGAGACTCCACTGCAGTCTAGACATTCCTGCCAGCTGAGCACAGATAAGCCTGATCCAGGGTAAAGAACCTTAGACACATGTGTGAGTGCATTCTCCCTTAAAAAGAATATATGTGAAGATGACACCAGGGTCAACACCAGGTTAGCAGAACACAGGTTTCTGCTTTTCATCATTTTACTCCTACGAGATGAGCAGGAGAAGAGGTAAAGGTACAACCAAACTTAGAGGTAGAGCTGGTATCTGCTTTTCTTTCCCGTCAGGCTGGGGGCAGGCTGTGTAGCAATTTGTTTATGTGCATAAAGATGTTCCTTGTATCCTCCTAAGGGATCGTGATGAAATTTTCATGGAGACGGTCTGCAATCCTCTCCTGAAGATTTCTAGGGGTGGCTGCTTGATTTCTTCCTCCATGGTAGGATGCTTTCCCACGACACTCCATGCCGACTTTGGCAGGTGCCATTGTAGTAAACAGGCTAGCAGCATATGGACCCAGGAGGCTTCAGGATCCCAGCAGCAGCTGTGCTCTCTGTGCCTTTGTTACCCTCAGGAGTGAGATATCAGCTTAAATCACCACCACCACCACCTGTGGCAAATAGTGCCAGTACTCAGTGCCATTGCCCTGTACTTGTATCCATGGAAATAGGGGCAGAAATTTTCCTGTTTTACACAACCAAACAATTCCCTCCTCCCTCACCCACACTCCCGGTGGGCCATACTCACCTTGCTGCAGCTGGAGAGTGGTGCTGTGGAGAGATGCTCCAAGGCTGAAGGGTCAATAAGCATGGCTGATTTTAAAACTTTTATGGGAGTAAGGAAGGGAGTTCTGAAATTAAACATTTTACTTTCTGTTGTGACTGTAAATACAATCTTTTATCTGCAGCTGCTGCTGTTACAGCCCTGAAAAGTGCCCCCTCCACACCCACGGGACACCAGTCCCTGATGAGGAGGAGGAAGAGGCGGACTACAGAGGACATGTTCAGTGAGATCCTGCAAACCAGTGCTGCATCAGACCATGAAAAGAAAGCATGGAAAGTGCATATGGCAGACAGCTTGGAGAAGGAAAGAGTGGACAGGAAAAATGCCCAGGAGTCCTATCAGGGAAAGAAGAGGGAGATGCACCTGGACATAATGGGGCTTCTCAGGCAGGAAACACAAATGCTGCAGACTTTTGTTGACCTACAAGTCAGTCACATGCTTACCTCCTTTTGCAGTCAATGGACAACTCCATTTGAGCAGTTCCCTATAACCCCCAACATTCCATGCGGCAACATGGGCTGCATCCCTACCACTACAACTCCACGGTGGGGGACAGTAAAAAACACAGCTTCACATACACTGACCTGTGAGAGCCACGACTACTGTATGTTTGGCAAAAATAGACACAAATGTTTTCTAGCATTCTAATTGTAAAGGTCTGTTCTGTTAATTTATTGAATAAGTTTACACTCTGTGGGTTTTTAATTGCTCATTATTCTTTGCACTGTTTTGGTTACACAATACGTTTTAATTTTTTGGTAATAAATTCATCTTTATTCTTTCATAGCATATCCAGCAGAATGCCTAGCACTACCAAAAGCATGCATTAATTGTAATTGGACATAATCACAGAACTCATACGTTCAGTGCAAAACACATTGTAATAATGATAAATGTACAGTAAGCACCACATAATTTGTAGATTCATTAAAAGACCGTGTGATATTCATAAATGTACACCAAGCACTGCACAACTCCTAACAACCTCCAAAACTTCAGGGCCAGATACAGCATTATCCAGCATGGCACATTATTGGGGCTGACAGTTAAAGTGCTCTTTCAAAGCCTCCCACAACCCCATAGCTCTGCACTGAGCTCTCATCCACTCAGTTCCCTGAGAACTCTTTTTGACTCCAGTCTCGTTACTCAGGTTCCTTTATTTGGCATACAACAAAGTTAAGCTGAGTTGATCAGACTCAAGCGTAGTGGGGGAAGGTATAAAGCGTACCATAAATCCAGACTTACAAAGCAAATGTCTTCCTTCATATACATGTACTACATTGTGTTTACTGTAGATTGCATCACATGTTTTTGGATTGGATTGGTTACTTTGTAGGGACCAGTCTCTGTACAGCATGCTGTATTCACACACTGTCCACGTTTGACCTACTCTTTACCTCATCTTTACATTCCTGACTTATCTTGTCCATTGGTATATTGCTCGCAGTAAATAGTTTCTTGGGTGTTCTCCCTCTTACCCTGGTTAGCTCAGACATTGTCTCTTAGATTACTGACCCATTTGCTTATATTAGTTAGCACAACTATTACATTTTCAGCCAGCTAATTAATTTACCTCTCTACTCCTGTCTTCCAAGACATGAGGCCTCCCCAACGTTTAATTATTTATGTCAGGCCAAGCCTACATCCCCTTGTGTCTGACTGTTCAAAGTCACTCCACCTCCACCTTCCACTCCGGCAGCAATTTCTCCCCCTTTGCCTCACAGATATTAGGCAGGACACAACAGGCAGTTATAACCACTGGAATATTTTTTCCACTGAAATCCAATCTAGTGAGTAAACATCACCCGCATCTCTTCAGTCTTCCAAAAGCACATTCAACTATCATTCTGCACCTGCTGAGCTGGTAGCTGAATCTTTCTTTGGAGCTATCAAGTTGGCCAGTGTATGGCTTCATGAGTCAGGGGGAGCAAGGGATACTCTGGATCCACCAGAATCACAACTGGTATTTCAATATCATCAATGGTAATCCGCCAGTCAAGAAAGCATGTTACTGTGTGCAGCCTTCTGAGCAGTCCTCTGTTCTTAAAGATGAAAGCCTCATGCCCACACTGATATGGGAGAAGTGTCCCCAGTGATCCACCAGTGCTTGCATAACCATAGAAAAGTAGCCCCTTCTGTTGATGTGCTCTGTTGCAAGATGTGTGGCTGGTGCCAAATCAGGGATGTGCTGTATATGCCCTACCGCAGTTTGGGTACCCTAGAGCTGCAAATATATCCATGATATCCTGAACATTGCCTACAGTCGCAGTCCAATGTAGCAGGATACAACGGCCCTACTCAGTTGTATGACAACAGCCCCCACTGTGAATTTTACAACTCCAGAATGATTTTCCATTGACCAGCTGCAGTTCGGCGCTGTAAACTTCCACAGTTAGATCATCCCTCGCTTCTGAACTGTAAGTGCTGGTCTCAGTTTTGTGTCCTGCGTGGGAGGGCTGAAGCAGGATCAGCAACCCTGGAAGATGGCCTTTTGCATCAGAAAGTTCTACAACCACTGCTTATCACCACAAATTTGCATTATGATGCGATCCCACCTGTCTGCTCATTTCTCAAGCCCAGAAGCAGCACTCCACACTCTGCAGCTGATCCATGAATCCCAACAACCTTAAATTGGTTTTCGCTCTGTCCCTTAGCAATCTGTCCTCAAATAAATCGTCATGTCCCCCGTTCTTATGATATTTCCTACAGCTCTGCAAATACTGGAGGAGTCATTGGTTCTGTGTTTGCAATGTTCATGACAACAGTGCAGAGCTGCATGGGCTCCATGCTTCTGTCAGAGATGGTGGACAAGTGCTGCGTGGGTTTGTGGGATTTTAAAAAAGGCGTGAAAATTAGGGATAGGGATGGCATTATGAGATGGAGAAAACTGCATGATGGGAACTTGACCCCCCCAGGTCCCAGAGTTCCTTGTGCGACTCATTTCTACCCGATAACACATTACAAAAATCCCCCAAAAGGCATTGCACTGGAGGGTGGTGCACAATGCTTAATTTGTGCCAAGGCTTGCTATGGCTAAGCCCTGGTACCTCTAGGCTTCGCAGTTCATAGCCCTGGCATCTCTAGCCTTGCCAAATCAGTTATGAAAGTAAAAAAATTGCCTGAGCCCCGGCACCTCTTTCATTACAAATTAAGCACTGGTGGTGTGTGACACGTTAGGACACCTACCCATGGTACACTGCACTTTGCATTGAGATAAGCATGCTTGATGAGTATACAAAGTGCCAAAGCAAGCAGACAAGTGTGCATGCTCACAAGTGAATATACCAACTGCAGTGGCTTTATGCTGACATACCTTGCACTGACCAGTCTGTAGTGTAGACCTGGCCCTAGTGATAACTGATCAGACCTTCCCCTTCTTACCTGTTCCACAACAGAACACAAGCAAGGCTTGTGAAATTGAAGGGCAGTAAAATTTAAAATCAATAAAAAGGAAATAATCCTTTACAGAGCATACAGTATAATCAATCTGTGGAACTGGTACGGAATGAAGGAGGATACAGGAAGGGATGGACCGGTGATATGATCCAATTTTTTAGGAGGGGGGGGAAAATGGACGAGACAGACCAGTGGTCTGATGCAATAAGGCAATTCCTACGTTCCTTTGAATCCCTCCCAAAAATAAAACAAACATCAATTATTTCCCCCAGCAATCTAGAGAACTGGACTCTGTCTCTTTCCAAGAAATGTTGCATATGTGTAGGGGAAGGGAAGAATTCTGCCCCTTCTCATAGGTGATCTTACCTTCTTGTAGGTGATCTTGGTCTGATCTAGTGAGTCAAAGTCTGACACATTCATAGGGTGCTCATACTTCTGTGCAAAGCTGCATATCTCCTTCCTATCTCTGTCTGCAGCAAGAAGAGAGAAGAATGAGAATACTGAGGGGCTGAAGAGCATGACTGAGGCCAAAATGACACAAACCAGGAGAATTTCAGCTGAATCAGAAAGGTGAGGCAGCATGCTACTCTCTACCCTACTTCATTCCAGTGAATAAGAGTGAGGATGGGGGGGGGGGGGGGAAATGGATGTACCCTTCCCCGCTATCTCAGTATTAAAGAATCAGTTAAGGGAAGTAAAATGGCAAAATTATGGTGACATCCAGATTATATATCAAATAAGAAACACTATTATAGATCTAGGAACAGTTACCTTTCCAACAACATATGGGGGAAAGACAACCTTGCAGTTAAGGCACAGAACTAGTAGCCATGAGATCTTGGTTCTATCTTGGTCCTGCCACATAAACCCTACATGACCTGGGACAAATAATTTAACCTCTCCCTGCCTCAATTTCCCCAGCTTCAAAATGTTTTCTTATTTCTGTACTGCTTCATAGATTCCAGGTCCATAAGGGACCTTTGTGATCATCTATTCTGGCCTTCTGTATAGCACAGGCCATAGAAGTTCCCCAAAATCATTCCTACAACAGGTAAAATATCCAATCTAGATTTAAAAAATTGCCAGTGATGAAGAATCCACCATGACCCTTGGTAAACTGTTCCAATAGTTAATTAATCTCACTGCTACAAACGTATACCTTATTTTCCAGTCTGAATTTGTCTAGCTTCAACTTCCAGCCATTAGATCATATTATACTTTTCTCTGCCAGAGTGAAGAGCCCATTATCAAATATTTGTTCCCCATGTAGATACTTATAGACCAGGGGTCGGCAACCTATGGTACGCTTAGCCTGCTGCCGGTCTGGGGTTCTGGCTGCCAGCCCCTTGCCAGCCAGGGTCCCGGCCACAGGCCCCGCTCAGCCTGCTGCCAGACTAGGTGAACGGAACCCCAGGCTGGCAGCGGGCTGAGCAGGCCGGCGGCGTAAGATCAGCATTTTAATTTAATTTTAAATGAAGCTTCTTAAACATTTTGAAAACCTTGTTTACTTTACATAAGACAATAGTTTAGTTATATAATACATCGGGGTCGGCAACCTATGGCACGTGTGCCAAAGACAGCATGCGAGCCGATTTTTAATGGCACGCTGCTGCCTGCCAGGTCCCAGTCGCTCAGCCTGGTGCCAAACCCAGGCCTGGACCCTGGCAGGCAGCAGCATGCCATTAAAAATCCTGCAAGCCCCGGCCCACTCTTCTCCCCCCTCCCCCGACAGGATGAAGAAGCTTGGTCCTGTCGGTGGCTGCTGAAGGGCAGACAAGCTCCTCCCTCCCCCGCCTCTTCCCCCAGCACATGCGTTCCTGTCCTTCCTCCTCTCCCTGCCGCGGATCAGCTGATGGCCCTTGCGTGGGAGGGGGAGAAGAGGAGCTGCAGCGTGAGCCACTCTGAGCAGGGGGCTGGGAGCACCCCCACGACCCCAGCCCACACTCCCAGCCCTCTGCCCTGACCCTTACACCCCCCCCAACCCCCTGCCCTGAACCCTGCACCCCCTCACACACAGCCAGCCCTCTGCCCTGACCCCTGCACCCCCCAAATACCCCAGGCTCCTGCCCTGACCCCTGCACCCCCCCATGACCCCAGCCCTGACTCCAGTACCCCCCACACATACCCAGCCCCCCCACACCCCATGCCCTGACTCCTGCACCCCCACACATACCCAGCCCTCTCACACCCCATGTCCTGACTCTTGCACCCCCACATTCTCACCCCCACCCTGAGCACCAAACAGGAGCTCGAGGACCCTTCCACATTCCCACCTGCACCCCTCGCACCAAATGGGAGCTGCCCAGGTAAGCGCTCCACACCCAAACCTCTTGCCCCAACCCTGAGCCCCCTCCCTCATTCTAGCTCCTGGCCAGACCCTGCATCCCAGCCTGCTCCTTCACCCTGAGCCCTGTGCTCAGTGCACTCCCACCCTCAGCTCAGTGCAGAGAGAGAGGAAGAAAATGGGCTAGAACCAGGGAGAAGGTAGGTATCCACTCTATGTGGGCAGGGCCGGGATCCCAGACCAGCGGCGGGCTGAGCGGGGCCAGCAGCCGGAACCCTGGCTGGCAGGAGCCAGCAGACTGAACCCCAGACCAGCAGCGGGCTGAGCTGCTCAGCCCACTGCCGGTCTGGGGTCCCGGCCGCTGGCCCCGCTCAGCCCGCTGCCGGTCTGGGGTTCTGGCTGCCAGCCCCTTGCCAGCCAGGGTCCCGGCCACAGGCCCCCCTCAGCCTGCTGCCAGCCTAGGTGAACGGAACCCCAGGCTGGCAGCGGGCTGAGTGGGCCAGCAGCGTAAGATCAGCATTTTAATTTAATTTTAAATGAAGCTGCTTAAACATTTTGAAAACCTTGTTTACTTTACATACAACAGTAGTTTAGTTATATAATATATAGACTTATCGAGAGAGACCTTCTAAAAAACAAAAAGAAAAGGAGTACTTGTGGCACCTTAGAGACTAACCAATTTATTTGAGCATGAAGCTTTCGTGAGCTACAGCTCACTTCATCGGATGCATACTGTGGAAATTGCAGAAGACATTATTATATACACAGACACCATGAAACAATACCTCCTCCCACCCCACTCTCCTGCTGGTAATAGCTTATCTAAAGTGATCATCAAGATGGGCCATTTCCAGCACAAATCCAGGTTTTCTCACCCTCCGCCCCCCCACAGACAAACTCACTCTCTTGCTGGTAATGGGCTATTACCAGCAAGAGAGTGAGTTTGTCTGTGGGGGGGCGGAGGGTGAGAAAACCTGGATTTGTGCTGGAAATGGCCCATCTTGATGATCACTTTAGATAAGCTATTACCAGCAGGAGAGTGGGGTGGGAGGAGGTATTGTTTCATGGTGTCTGTGTATATAATAATGTCTTCTGCAATTTCCACAGTATGCATCCGATGAAGTGAGCTGTAGCTCACGAAAGCTCATGCTCAAATAAATTGGTTAGTCTCTAAGGTGCCACAAGTACTCCTTTTCTTTTTGCGAATACAGACTAACACGGCTGTTACTCTGAAACCTTCTAAAAAACGTTAAAATGTATTACTGGCACGCGAAACCTTAAATTAAAATGAATACATGAAGACTCGGCACACCACTTCTGAAAGGTTGCCGACCCCTGTTATAGACTGTACCAAATCACCCCTTAGCCTTCTCTTTCTTTAGATAAATAGATTGAGCTCCTTGAGTCTATAACTATAAGAGATGTTTTTTAATCCTTTAATCATTCTTGTGGTTCTTCTCTGAACCTTCTCTAATTTATCAACATTCTTCTTGAATTGTGGGCACCAGAACTGAACACAGTATTCCAGCAGTGGTAGCACCTGTGCCAATTATAGAGGTAAAATAACCTCTCTACTCCAACTCGAGATTCCCATTTATGCAGCCCAGGATCGCACTAGCTCTTTTGGCCACTATTTCACACTGGAGCTCATGTTAAGCGGATTACCCACCATCACTCCCAAATTTTTTTCAATCGCTGTTCCCAAGATAGAGTCCCCCATACTGTAAGTGTGGCCTGCATTCTTTGTTCCTAGATGTATACATTTACATTTAACCGTATTAATACCCATATTGTTTGCTTGCACTCAGTTTACCAAGTGATGTAGATTGCTCTGAATCAGTGACATGTCTTCTTCATTATTTAATGCTCCCTCAATTTGTGTGTCAGCTGCAAATTTTATCAGTGATGATTTTATGTTTTCTTCCAGGTCATGGATAAGAATTTTAAATAGCATAGAGCCAAGAACTGTCCCCATGGGAACTCACTGGAAACATATCCATTCAATGACAATTCCCCATTTACAATTCCATTTTGAAGCCTACCAGTTAGCCAGTTTTTAATTCATTTAGTGTGTGCCCTGTTAGTTTTATCAAAATATCACGTGGTACCAAGTCACTTCACAGTAGTGTTACAAGGCTATATTCATTCATTTTTATGAGGTTCTCAATTACTGAAGGCCTGAGTGCCTTACACATGCCAATGGAAAAATACATATGCCAAAACATTTAGCTCTTCGTAGTTTAGGGGGAGCTGATGCACAATCTGTGTTCCAGGTTACCGGGGGTTCCTTAAATCAAAACAATGAGATTTGCTAGTGATGTATGTGACACTGAATATTATTTATCATATCTATACTGCATTATTCTCACACCACTCATTCTGGTCCCAATGCTGCAAATATTTATGTAAGTGAATAGCCCCATTGAACTCAATGGAACTATCTACATGCATAAAGTTCAGCATGGGCAGGGCTGGCCTTAGGGAAAATGGCACCATAGGCGAACTTGTATTTTGATGCCCCTGGCCCCCGTGTGTGTGGCACCCCCCATTGCCCCTGGCCCCCCACCCTGCCTTCCCCCCTAACTGTGCGCCCTTCGCTCCAAATGCCTGCTCCCCCTCCTGCACCCCTAATTCCTGCACCACTTCACTCCCAACCTCTGCCCCCCTCCTGCACCCCAACACCTGCCCCCTAACACCTGCACTGTGCCCTCTTCACCCCAACTCCTGCACTCCCCTCCTGTGCCCCAATTCCTGCACCCCTTCACTTCTACCCCCTGCACCTCCCTCCTGAGCCCCTAAACCCTGCAGTATGCATGCCTCCTCACCCCAGCCCCTGTCCCCTAATGAGCCCCTAACCCCTGCACTGTGCCCCCTTTGCCCCTAACCCTTGCATCCCCCTCCTGCACTTATGTTGGGAAACTGACCTGGATACACAAAGCAGCTGGCATTGCTGCTTGCTCCCTCACTGGACTGCTACTCCTCCTCCCCGCAGCCCTAGGGTCTGTGAGCAAGATGTCAGGGCTTCCTGCATCCAGGTCACTTTCCCTGCGGGCTGTGTAAGGAGAGGGCAGGAGAGCAGCAGCTCCTGATGCCTCAGCACAGCCCAGGTGGGGAAGTGACCTGGATGCAGGGAGCCCTGGTACGTGTGTTGCGGGGACTATGTGAAGGAAAGTGTGTATGTGTTGAGGGGAGTGTGTGTGCTTGAGTGAGTGTGCTGTCTCTTTAAGAAAGCACTCAGGGTCAGGAGCCTGAACTAGGCTTGTTCGAACACAAGCAGCTGCCAGCAGCTCTGGACCCAGAGAGGCACTAGCACACACAGATTCCCCCTGTCCTGTCACCCCAGCTTAGTGGAAATTGGGTGCATGGGTGGGGGAGGAGGAGGACACCCTGCCATCAGCCCCTCTCCCCCCCACAGAGCAGACAGGAGGATGCTCCCAGCATAGGCGCCGACTCCGTAGGTGCTCCCCACCCCAGCTCACCTCCACCTCCTCCCCTGAGTGTACCTTCCCCACTTCTCCTTCCAGCGCTTGCCCAAGCTGTGGGAGGGAGGGGGGAGGAGCAGGAACAAGGCATCGGCGCGCTCAGGGGAGGAGTCGTGGTGGGGATTTGGGGAAGGAGTCCAATAGAGGCAGGGAGGGGGCGGAGTTGGAGCTGGGAAAGGGGTTGGAATGGGGGCAGGGCAGGGATACAGTTGGGGCGGGATCCACCGGTGCCAGGAGAAGTTGGCGCCTATGGCTCCCAGTCTGAAGGGAGGAAGTGGGGGACAGGAATAGCAGTGGCTGCACCCGTGGAGCAGGGCGGAGGAGGGGCATCCCTGCTCTAGAGGAGTCACCTGGCTTGAGGGCTGGTCGTCCAACTGCCCCCTGCAGCTCGGGTCTCTCCCCATGCCCCATGCTGCTGCTCGCCTGCCTGCCCTGCTGCCTCCATCAGCCCAGCTGGCCTCTCGGCAGCAGGACAGGTGGGAATCCAAACCCTGTGCATGGCGCCCCCTTGGGCGGGCCACCCTGGGCAAGGGCCTGTACAGCCCACCCCAAAGGCTGGCCCTGAGCGTGGGCAGAAGTATTCACAGATTCAGGGCCTAAACTCCCCCAACCCCGTCCCAGTTATTCACTGGCCTCAAAACCAGTCATGGATTCTCTGCAAGAGGTGTCTTTGTTTGTTTCAAAGTCCTCATCAGGAATCTAGAGCTGTCTCCAGGACATGAGGGCACACACGGTTTGTACATTCAGAATTTCAAAAATTACATGGTAAAATTACTTTTTGCTAGGGCAAATACACCAGGAGGACATGAGCTGCTTGAGATGCCAGGGGCATTTCAATCTGGAGCTTGCAGGAAATGTCCTAATCTGGGACTCCACTGGAAGGGGGATCATTAACACCCCAGTATTCATTGGCAGGAAATGTCCTGATCTGGAGCTCCTTAAGCTGTACTCATCTCCCCAATAAAACCCCAAAGATATGTAATTAGAAAACATATGTGCCTCTTTCCCTGGATGTCTTGAAGTGCTTTTTCTCTCTTCTGAAGCTCTTCTGTCCAGAGTATCTCTTTAATGATTCCAAGTCCTCAATCACCTTCAACAATAACAAAAACAACAGCAATTGGTGTTAGGGATTAATTCCACACTAAGTTCTGGGGCTTGGGAACAAAAGGACCCCGGACTCCTAAAGCAGCTACTTAAGCTCAAATGTTTTCAGTTCTGAAATATAATTCTACAATCAATTAACTTTCTCCTGCTTCCTTTTTCTGTTATTACCTTTCGTGCCATTGCTCTTCCATTCTCTTTCCTCTCCCTACTACATACATACCTACACACACACGCACGCACAAAATCCAGGTAATTCACAAAATCCCCATTCAAAACTGCAAGATTCTGTTCTAATTTTGGGATGTCCGCTCTATAATTCCCCCCCTTTAAAGGACTAAGTAATTTCCAGGTTCCTCGGAAGCCACTGTTACGAGGCCACTGTTTTGCAACATCTACCCTGCTGGAATGATGCATTGCTCAAATGTACCATTAGGAGTCACTCCTAAGTTACTCCTGGGGGAATTCTGTGCCAAAAAATTAAAAATTCTGCAACAAAAAATTAAAGATTCTGCAAACAATATTTTCAGATTCTGCAAAATTCTGCATATTTTATTTGTCAAAATAACACAATATAATCACACCAGTTTCAATTATTTTTGGTCATTCATTTCAAACTAACTGTCAGCAAATATGTCTGTAACAATAAAGACAACAAAAAAAGATTCAGAAAATGTTTTTTGACAAATAGATTCCTTACTAGGCATATTTATACAGAACTCTGAGTAATAATTCATTTAAACTACAATACAGAACCAAATTTCCTGCACTTCCCAGAAGCCATGCAAAGGCTGGGGGGAATCAAGGGTAACGGAGGAGCTGAGAGAGAGAGAAATAATTGCTGGGAAGCAGCCTGGGTGTGAACTTGGAGGGTTGTTGGGTATGGGTGGGAAAAGTATGGAAGAGGTTTTTTTCGGGGCGGCAAGGGACTGTTAGGGAACTTCCCCCTTGCAGATCCTGGCTGACTCCTAGCCTCCGTCAGTCAGACACAAGTGTCCCTCCACCCCCACTCAGACATGCCCCCCCAACCCCCTGTGTCCTTCCACCTCCACTCAGACACCCACTCCCCCATTCCCACATGGCCCTGTACCACCTGCCCATGTCTCTGTGCCCCCACTCATCAACCCCATGTCCCTATGTGGCCCTGCACCCCATCCCTGTCCCCATGTGTCTCTGTGCCCCCACTGAGCCACTCCCCTGTCCCTATGTGGCCCTGCACCTCCCTCCCCACTGTGGCTCTGAGCCTCCACTCCCACTGAGCCCCTGCCCTAGTCTGTCCTCCCCCACTAGCCCTTATGAGCCCCTGTCTGACCCCCCAGCAGCCCCACACTATCTGTCTCCCCTTAGTCCCTGTCTCCTAACCTGGCCCTACAGAGGCTGTGAAGAAGGCTCTTTCTCTCCCCTAACTGGCTGGGACCAGCTGTTGTGTTCTATCGCCAGTGCCCTCTGGTGGGCAAAAAGCAGTACTGCAGGAGTTACTTGCTGCTGGAAGCTGCTGTTGTGTTCTATTGCCACAGCACCTGCTGGTGGGCAAAAGGCAGAACTGCAGCAACTTTTGAGCAGAAGCTTTTTTCTGCACAAAAAAATAAAAATATGTATGGCTCATTAATCGTGTGTGCGCAGTGGTGCAGAATTCCCCCAAGTGTACTAAGTCTATGCTTTTCCTTGCATATGCTGCAGCAAACTGTCTTTACTCACCAGGTCACCAGTGTGGAATTTTTCCAACTCCAGTCGCAAATGTGCAATTTTCTGGTTCACTTTCTGCATACTGCCAATTGGGCACACTGAGAAGGTAGGTATGTTAAGGAACCTCTTTGGAGATTATTAATAAGTGTAACAAACCAGACAAAAAATCATGCTGCTACTCTTTTTCTGATACTTTCTCTATTTGCTGCTATTTCTCTTCCATATTTTCTCTCTCTTTGACTTGTTTTCCCTTGTCTCTGCAGCCCTGACTCATCTCACTAACTGCACAATCCAAATCTTTCAGAAAAGCCTCCAAACCTGTTGCAAATGGTATCCGTACAGTGGAGCTGCAGACTTTGGACTACCAACAAAATGTTTGGCAAATTGGGGACCTCTTGAAAAATTAAAAGGGAAGGGATATTTATTTTGATTTTGCCTCAAAGAGATGCTTCTCATAGGCTCTAGACACCCTGCCATCCATTAAAATACATTCCATACCAATAAATACAGTCTGTACCCCATCTTCACCCTTTTTACAAGACCATGATAAATTTTGTACTAAGTATGCCTTGTGAGGTATCATTTCAGAAATTCAATTTGCTTAACATTATTGTCCTGGTAAAATATGTGTGGCAAAATTACATGTCAAAAATTATAAGATTCTACTGTATAATATTGCTGTAACATGATCCAAATTTAGAAAAGCAGGCACAAACCAGTTCATCAAAAAGAAAAGACAAACCAACACCTTTTCCTGGTGTCAACAAAGTCAAGTGGACCATCACCTAGTTAAATGGCCATTCTTTGGCAGGAAGAAATGTGTAAGCAAGAACTTTACATATTGACAATCGAACAACTAGGGGTTCCCATATAAACAGAATGGCTATCACCTGCAACCAAGCTGGAGATAATCCCCAAAAATAATCCTCACACAACATAAATACCTCTCTACTCTACTCCTTTTCTCATGGCAGCAATGCCTTAAGAGACACTGAACTGAAGGAGGGGTCCTGGCTTAAAAGCTTCCAGCCATTAAAGACTACAAAGAGCAGGTGATGAGAAAAACCTTTGCTTAGAATCTACCTAGCTTGGTAAATTACATACTAGTTTGCATTTTATCTTTTTATTTTCTTTGTGACCAAGTCTGACTTTTATGCCTCTTTACTTGTAATCACTTAAAATCTTTCTGTAGTTAATAAACTTGTTCTATTGTTTTGTCTAAACCAGTGTGTTTGGATTGAAGTGTTTGGGAACCTCCGCTTGAGATAACAAGGTTTGTGCATATCATTTTCCACTGATGAACTGACAGACTTTATATGAAGTTGCATCATCCAGTAGAGAGCTGGGCAGTATAAGACACATTTCTGGGGGAAGATCTGGGACTGGGAGTTTGCTGGTATCGCCCTGTATGGAATTAACTGGTGTCTGGCCAAAGCATTAATGTAATTCAGCTGGGAGTGACTTTTGCATGCTAGATGCTGTAGGTGAACTGGCCAGGAGTGGTTGTTCTCCCAACAAAGCAGTGCAAAGGCACCTCTGATTGGAGAACTGAGGGGACACAGCTGTTCAACAGTCTAGATTGTACCCTGGGTGATGTCACAATAGCCTTCACAGTACAATACATCAGCCAGTCATCAAGAAATAGAACAGCAAAATCTCCCCAACCATCTACTGACAATCAAAAAGCTTGGTCTATTACAGACCAAGTGTTTGATGAAACAAATGAAGTCTTACCTCTCCTTTCCCCAGCATCTGAGCCGTTCTTCACTGCTGAAATCTCAGCATCATGCCCTTATTAGAACAGCCCAAACTGTGGTAGGTTATGTTTAATTGGCCAAGTGAAGCAATCCCTCACACTCAACTCAATGGCATTTCTTTGTGTGTCTGTAACATGATCATTGGTGAAAAATCACATTTCATCAATTCCAGAATCTCGGACTCCTCTAGGTATCAATGGGCAGAACCCTATTGATTTTGGTGAAAGTTAGAAAAGCTTGATTGCCATTAAAATCCCTAGTCACTGAGGATGTAGAGTGAGACGGTGACCTCATCATTAGAGTCCAGTTATGGTTAGTAGAGCCCTTAGCTGCCACACCCATACACTGAACAGAACCCTGTTGATGAAAATCAGAAACCAAATTTTAGAAACCCCAAAAGCTTGATTTCCATTAATGTTTACCAAAATCAACAGAGTTCTGCCCAGCGGGGGGGATGGGGGCAAGGGGCTTGGCTGGAGTGGAAGCACAAGATGCACATCTGGGTGTACAGCTTGGCCTACATAAGCAACACAGTATGTGACTCTCTAGCGTTGATTGTTCACTGGCAGAAGATACATAAAGGTTTCTCATTTACGCTCTGCTGCATGTTCAACTTCTCAGTCTCCTTTGCTTGTTGCATGGGCAATACCCCCACAAATTCTTGGAATCGGATAATTGGTGAAGTATTATTTAAGGCTGCCATGTTTCCAGTGCAAAATATAAACTAATTCCTAGCAAAGTGGGGACAAAACATTTCCATTACAAAAATATTTTTATAGAATCTCTTCCTCTCTCTCACTTTACTGCCTTCAAAACCAAATGCCCTTTGACAAACCTGGTTGGATTTTGCTTTGCGTGGGTTCATACTGAGGTCCCTCTTGATAATTCTTCATTGCCACAGGCAGTAAGGACACTGCACCTCATGTGGAAAGGTCAGGACAACTGTGGGGCTCAGATGAGTGGGAGAAGGTCATCTGAGGATGATTCTCCCCATAACAATGGAAACAAACAGCCAGGCTATGTTTTAAGGCATAAGCAAGGATTCAGCAAGCTCAGATGTTTCCAGATGACACTTGTTTTGTGACCATTTGTTTTCTCCCTTATATATATGCTGTATTTATTTGTTTTACTTTTATAATTTTAACTGTAATTTCCTTGGGGCAGGCACCTTGTTATATACTTTACTTGTACAGTGCCTTACACACCTATAACACTATAATTAATAATACATGGGAAATGTGTGGAAGGTCAGAGAAACTCTGGAGTGAAGAGGGAAGGAGACATTAAAATATCAGATTTTGGTAGCATTTTTAAGGTATGATGTGAGATGTCTGGGCCTTCCTCCAACAAATGAGCAGCGAGCAGGCCTGTCAAAAGTTCCTGTATGAAAATATTAACCAAGATAATTCCCATCTGGGAAAGCAGCTGGTTAGGAGGAAAAGGTGAAGAAGTGGCCCTCTGTCCTGAAAGCAATGAGTTTCCTTAAAAGAGGGACACAGTGAGTGAGGTAATAGCTTTTCCTGGACCAACTTCTGTTGCTGAAAGAGGAGACGGGCTTTGGATCAACACCAGAACTGAAGGTTTCAAGAGGAGCGAGCGGGAAAGCTGGTCTCCTCTTTCACCCTCAGAAGTTGATCCAACGCAAGCTATTACCTCACCCACCTTGTCTCTCACACTCCCTGGGACCAACAGGGCTACGCCACCACGCTCCCCAAAAGCACATCTTCTTGGGAAGTGACTAGGACATGGCAGGACTGGTTGTGTCACCCCCGCCGCCGCTGTAGGCCAGACCGGGGCTGTTACACTCGGGTGCCCCTGCGGCGGGCGGGCCAGCAGGGGAGAATGACCCGGCCCAGGCACGGCACCGGGCAGCAGCAGTACACGCAGGCCCCACGGTGCAGGGGGCACTGGGACAGCGCCTCCTCCCCTGTCGGGACTGAACGGAGCCCTCGGGCTGCCCACGTTCCCCGTCAGCCCCTGGAGCAGCTCGGAGCCGGGAGGCCCTAGAGCGCCCCCGGGCGGCCAGCGGCTGCAGCGCAGAGCCTCAGCCCAGGAGGGATTTGCAGCCCCGCCCGGGCCCCGAGCGCCTCCTGACGCCACTAGGGGGCGCAGCGTCACACACCCCCCCGGCTTCGCACGGGCGGGGCCTCGGTGAGCCAGGAGCCGGCCCCGCAGCGCGGAGGGCGGCTGAACCCCCGCTGGGGGGCGTCGGGCGCGGACACAGCCCGGGCGGGAAAGAGGCCCCGGCAGCCCCTGAGCCTGCCGGGGTGGCGCTGGCCGCACACGGCTCACCTGAGCGCTCGCGCGAGCCCCCAGGCGGCGCTAGGCCGGGGAAGTCTCCAGTGAGGGCTCATTATACTAGGCGTCCCTCTATCACCATGGCAACCCTGCGGCGCAAACCATTCTCCTCCGCACTCCGAAGGGAGCGACCGCTCCCACTGGGTGCAGGAGGAGGGAGACAAGGAACTCGAGGTGAGGTAGAGAGAGAATGCCGTTGGCTCGCACTCACCTCCCTCTTCCATGGTACTGTCTAGCTTCAGAGTCTCCCCCCGCGTGACTATTCGCGAGTCCGACACTACCATTCCGGGCTGGGGAAGGGGGGGGTCTGACATCTGATAACGGGTCATACCCCTGAATTCTCTCAAGGGCTCTGAATACGGATCGTTCCATTCATGAACAGATCCCAGGGGAGAGGATGTACTTTAACGTATGCCCTCATACAGAATAACGTTCTACCGGTTCCCGGCCTTCCCCTCTCCCCAGTGGTAGAATCCTAGTCTCTTCCACCGAGGTGGTACTGACCGTTCCCCCGCCGCAAAGAACTGCGGACTTCGAAGGCGTCAGATACGCATGCGCAGGACGGCTAGCAGTGGGCAACAAGGCAGAGTGGGGCGCTTGGTGCAGGTGAGGCGAGGATGGTGAGCTTCCCTGTTGCGCGGGTACTAGAAGGGTCGCGGGGGACCCGGATGTTTCAGCCTCGTTTTTGATCGAAAGAGACAATCTCCACTGACACCCCAGCATTCCCCCCCCGCCCCCGACACACGCGCGTGTCTCCGGCTCGTGGCTGGGCAGCCGGTGACTTCGCGCCTTCCCACCCTCAGCGTGGGCACGTGGCGTCCGGCGGCAGCAGCAGCAGCCGCCGCCGCCGCCGCCGCCCGCGCTGCCCAGCCGTGAGGAGGAGCGAGGGACACCCCAGGGGATAAGCCCCCGCCGGGGCCTGGAAGCCCAGCAGCCCTCCCTGCCCTGCTCCCCACGCCGGGCTGCCTCTGCGCGGCTGGGCACTCCCCAGGCAGGGTGGGCGGCACAGCTCCAAGCTGCGCCTTGACACACTCTTGCCTCTGCCCTGAAGGAGCCTGGCACTGGCCGACGACACCCCCTAGAGCTGGTCCCTGCTCGTGGAGCCCGGCTGCCACGAGATGCTCCCTGAGGTGCTCACTCGCTGCTGCCCTTGCACTCCTGGACCTGCCTCTGCTCCTGAGGAGCCAGGGCAGCGGTGAGCAAGCATCCCAGGGAGCTCCTTTGTGGGAGAGGCAAGAGCGCATCAAGGCACAGCTTAGAGCTGTGCTGCCCGCCCTGCCTGTGGAGTGCCCGGCTGTGCAGGGGCAGCCCAGCTCAGGGAGCAGAGCAGGGATGGCTGCCAGGCACCCAGCTAGCATCCTGGCTTCCCCAGTGTGGAGAGCCAGGGGCCTGGACAGGCTGGGTGGCTCCCATCTGCTTCCAATCTGCCAGCTCCTGGCAGGAGGTGACCGTTTTCAAACTGTGGGGCAGGGGGATATACCACATCGTTTGAAAACCTTTATGCTAAATGGAAGACAGAAATCTGGGGGGGGACGTTATGTGACTCCATGTCACCTCTGGTTTGGGGGGCAATGCCCCCCCCCGCTCTCCCTAATCTCTGCCCCTGCGTAGAAGGTAAAGAAAATCCAGTCCTGGGGAATTGTGGGAAGGCACTGAAGGATTAGTAGCACCCAAATTATGTAATCTGGGTTACAGTTCGCCTTCACACTGCAAAGGGTGGGTGTCACAGCCTGAGTTAAAGCAGAATCCAAGCTCTAACCCCCACCCAGGCAAGCAAATCTGGATTCAAAGCCACTCCAAAAGCAGGTCAAAGGTTTTTGTGTGGTGACAGTACAGGTTTCAGGGCTAAAACCCAGTTAAGAGACTGGGTTAACCATGCAGTGAAGACATCCCCTGAAAGGGACTACTTACTCCAGGCAGATGAGGCTATTCCAGGGTGAATGCTTCATATGAAGCTTTGTTCTTTTTAAAGTGGGACTGAACAAAGCTCTGAAAATGTACTTGGGGTTTCTGGTTTTAGAGTACAACTGATTAAAATTGATAAAATTCCCAGCTGATCAAATATTTGAGGAAACCAGTAGGTTTCTATAAAATAGTAACTGAAAATACTCTTAAAATTACAATATGTACACTCAGGAAGACACTTTCCAGAAAGAGCCTAAAAGATTCTCACTCACTGAGGGCTCATCCCTAGGTCTTAAGAAGAGTTAAACAGTGATTTTAAATATATCCTATCATTTTAGTTTTTTAAAAGCCATAATTTGTCTAAGCATAAATACTGAAAATTGGAACCAACAAACACCAGAAACTGGAAATCCTAAATATTCTATAGGGAATCATCCTGTGGTGCAAGGTTGGATAGATAAGAAATGTCTGAGCTTTTCTTTCTATGTTTTGTCCTTGTATCTGGAAAACAGGGCAAGGCAGCAGAAGTGAGCAGGCTTGGAGATTGGAAAGCCATGCCTCTCTTTGGGAACACATTCAGTCCAAAGAAAACCCCACCTAGGAAATCAGCCTCCCTCTCCAACCTGCACTTGGTAAGTGTGGGGTTCTAAGGATCTTCTATCAACCCTTTAAGAACAAGGGACAGGTAATCTGCCTTAAAAATGTTATTGTAACAACTCTCATAACAAAGTATTTGACACCCCCCCCCCCCACACACACACAGACTCTCTCCACTCTCATATTCCCATCTGTTTCTCCTTCCTCTTCTGGTCCAGAGTCATGACCACTTACTGATGGCTGGATAGTGAGAGAAGAAGTGGAATGTTTAGTTAGTGGCATACTTCACTCCGTCGTCAGTCAGAAGCCAGATTCACTGCACCTGAAACTTCTAATGTGTGCTTTTAATACAGACCGCAGTGGGGCAGGGGCTTTCCTTACAATTGGCACCAAAGATAGAGTAGGACCCGGAGAATGAACTCCCCTCATGTCCCTAAAGATAGCTCTTTTAGTTCAGGGGTGACATATGTTGGAAGGAGACTCTGCATAGGTGTGTGCGAGACAGAAGCTTGTACTGCAGCAGCATGTGCAATGTTAATAATAGGACATCAGATTCTCTGGCCACTGATACAGCACCTTTCACAAGAATGCCAGTCACTTTAAAAAAAAGTGAAGGTGTGAGGGAAAGTATGGAGAGAGAAAATGAAAATTTTAGAAAACATTGATTTTTTTTTCTGCAGCTGGACAGATCGACCCGTGAAATTGAGCTGGGCCTGGACTATGGCACTCCCAACATGAACCTCACTGGACAGAGTCTGAAGTTTGAGAATGGCCAGTGGATAGCAGGTGAGGAGCTGCTCCTGTTGCTTTGGTCTGGGAGGGTTGTGGAGTTACATGATGATTATAACTTTGGCCTGTCTCTCCCTTAGAGTCAGGGAGCAGCAGTGGGGATCGCAGGGAGACACAGCGCCTGCGCAAACGGAACCAGCAGCTGGAGGAAGAGAACAATCTCTTGCGTCTGAAAGTGGATATCCTGCTGGACATGGTGAGGATGGGGAGATTCACCTCTCTGAAGTGACCAGAAATGCCCCCGAGACAGAGTGAAGAGCTCTGGGTCATCCCAAAAACACAGGTCCTAATGCCAACCTGTGTCCCTGCTCCCATTCACACTGAACCCTACCCCGCTGTTAGACACACTTAACACAGTAGTGATTGTGCAAGAGTGAAGACTGACCTCATCCACTTCCTCCCCAAGAGGAGGAGAAGGTCCAGGTCCCTTCAGGAGAAGAGCTGGATTACAGTGAGTACCATAGTTGAGAGGAGGGACCTGAACATCTGGATGATATAGGAAGACTTCCCCCATACCTTGAGTGTTTTCCACTTTCTATTTGTATCTTCTGCTTGTCACTACTGGGCTTCTGCAGTCAGTGAAATGAAGACCTTGACCATTCATGGTCACTTGAGATCTTAGGTTCCATAAGGCCTTCTTTTTTGCAAGAGTAATGAAAAAGATCTTTCATCTCCATATAGTCTTTCACCCCAAAGACAATTATAAACTGAAATACAGCAATACACAGGGATCACAGCTTCCATGGAAAAAAATGCAGCAACTCCTGGAGTGAAACATGGTAACTATTTAACAAAGTAAGAATGTTAACCGCTATGTCGGGGTGGCCAAATTTACTGAGCCTCCAAGTCATGTACGACAATCTTCAGAAGTTCAAGAGCTGAGGCACACCTGCTGGGGCTTGGGGCTTCAGCCCTCTGGCGGGGTGATGCCCTGCAGAGAGGGGAGTCTCAGGGCTTCAGCACAGTCCTGCTGAAGCCTCAAACCCTGGCCGGTGCACCCCATAGGGTTGAAGCCCTGAGACCCCCACTTCCTGCTGAACAGAAGCCAGAGGCAATGCGCAGGAGGGGGGGTACATGGGGTCACATGCCCCCCAAAATCTTTGCTAGGATTTGCTGACCCCACTCAGTCACATGGCGCCACCGGGCCCCCTCCCTGCACAGCAGCTGCTGGAGCTGGAAAGCTGGGATTGCAGCTGTGGGGAGAGGCAGCAGCAAATAGCTGGGAGTTGCAGGGAGAACTCCTGAGGTTAAGAGGAAGTCGTGCCTGGGAGGGCATGACTCAAGCTGTTGGGAGGGGGGTGAACCTTTAAATTGTGACCTCCCCCACTCTCAGGCACCAGTTGTCTCTAGCAGAAGACCCAAGGTCCCCCTCCCCCGCAATCTGGTAGGTGGAGAATGGGGGTGTTGTGGGGGGGGTCTGTGAGCTGCACTTTAACCCCGTGCTATGTCATCCTGACGAAATAGCAATTTGGGTAATTACAGTCTCCTTCCCTAAATTCCTTCTGCAGTTTCAGTTAGAAAGATGCTGTTGTGGTTAAAGCACAGTCCGGAAATCTGTGCTCTCCATAGTGTTTCTGGGTGGCCTTTGGCAATTCAGTGAACCTTCATGCCTCAGTTTCCCTCTCTGTAAAATGAGAGTGATATTTCTCTACCTCACATGGGTGAAAGCTAATTCATTCACGTTTGTAAATCTCTGCAAGGTCATTGGACACAGTGTGCTGTGAAATCCAAAGTATTAATTGCGGAAGCTCTTTCTCACTTCTTCCTAAAGCTGTCGTATAGTGTGTTACAGACTCAGAACCTGCTGAGTTCCACCCCAAAGGCACTTGTGTATCTGTGGTGTATGTCTGTAAAGTGCTTAGGGATCCTGCTGGGTGTAAGGGACTTCAGAGATATGTTAGATCAGGGGTCGGCAACCTATGGCACGTGTGCCAAAGACGATTTTTAATGGCACGCTGCTGCCTGCTGGGGTCCCAGCCGCTGGCCCCGCTCAGTGCCCGCTGCCGAACCCAGGCTGGGACCCCAGCAGGCAGCAGAGTGCCATTAAAAATCCTGCCCACCCCAGCCCGCTCTTCTCTGCCCCCCCCCCCCCCCCCCCGCAGGGCAGGGTGAAGAAGCTTGGTCCTGCCAGCTGCTGCTGCAGGGCAGGCAAGCTCCCCCCTCCCCCCGCCGTGCTGGGTTCTTGCCCCTCCTCCTCTCCCTCCCTGCTGCCGATCAGCTGATGGACCTTGCGAGGGAGGGGGAGAAGAGGTGGGACAGGGCCTTGGGGAAGGGGGGTGGAATCAGGGCATATCCCCTCCAGCCCCCTGCCATGAGCCACTCTGGGCAGGGGGCTGGGAGCACCCCCACAACCATAGTCCACACTCCCAGCCCTCTGCCCTGACCCCTGCACCCCCCTCACACACACCCCAGCCTCCTGTCCTGACCCCTGCATCCCCCCACAACCCTAGCCCTGACTCCAGCACCCCACACACATGCCCTCTACCCTGACCCCTGCACCCCCCACAACCCCAGCCTTGACTCCAGCCCCCCCACACATACCCAGCCCCCCCATGCCCTGGCTCCTGTACCCTCCTCACACACCCCATGACCTGACTCTTGCACCCCCCACGTTCTCACCCCCACCATGAGCACCAAACGGGAGCTCCTGCACCCCCTCCCCCACATTCCTACCTGCACCCCTTGCACCAAATGGGAGCTGCCCAGGTAGCACTCCACAGCCAAACCTCCTGCCCCAACCCTGAGCCCCCTCCCTCATTCTAGCTCCTGGCCAGACCCTACACCCCAACCCCCAGCCTTCTCCTTCACCCCCAGCTCTGTGCTCAGTGCACTCCCACCCTCAGCTCAGTGCAGAGAGAGAGGAAGAGAATGGGCTAGAACCAGGGAGAAGGTACGTACCCACTCTGTGGGCAGGGCTGGGATCCCAGACCTGCAGTGGGCTGAGCGGGGCCAGCAGCCAGGACCCTGGCTAGCAGGAGGCGGCGGACGGAACTCCAGACCGGCAGCAGGCTGAGCCGCTCAGCCTGCTGCCGGTCTGGGGTTCTGGCTGCTGGCCCCTTGCCAGCCGGGGTCCCGGCCACAGGCCCCGCTCAGCCTGCTGCCAGCCTAGGTGAACGGAACCCCAGGCTGGCAGCGGGCTGAGCGGGCCAGCAGCGTAAGATCAGCATTTTAATTTAATTTTAAATGAAGCTGCTTAAACATTTTGAAAATCTTGTTTACTTTACATACGACAATAGTTTAGTTATATAATATATAGACTTATAGCGAGAGACCTTCTAAAAAATGTTAAAATGTATTACTGGCATGCGAAATCTTAAATTAAAGTGAATAAATGAAGACTCGGCACCCCACTTCTGAAAGGTTGCCGACCCCTGTGTTAGATAGTACTTTCCTTATTCTGGTGTATATTTTATAAAAACAATACTCCATGGGGATGTGAGGGATTATTCTTACTCTTATTCTTGTCTGCTCTTGGTTGCAGCTGTCTGAGACCACAGCTGAGTCCCATCTGATGGAGAAGGAGCTGGAGGACCTGAAGAGTCTCAGCCGGAGGAGGAAGTGAACAACAGCAAGAAACAGGGGGTTAGGGGATGGGCGAGCAAGGGAATTTGGTTTGAAATCTCCATCACCCATGCAAGCAGGGCTGCTAAAGCTGAAGGGCTTCTAAAGCCTGGCTGGGACAGCTTCATTGTCTTGGTAGCACATGGTGATATTACAGTCCGCTGGACAGGTAGCCAAGTTCCCAGGCTTGAAATGTTAATGCGGCCTCCAACCAGAAGGCATCTACTATACTACTCCATAGAGCTGAGGCAGTGTTCTTGGTAAGTCACCGTAGGACATGTTCTGTAGTGATGAACATCTCTTTCTGCCCAGACCACTCCTCACTTCTTTTCCTCTATAGACCTGCCACTCAAAGCACAGAGCCCTTGGTGGAAGCACATGTTGATAATCTGTTTTATCAAGGAGTGCTGGGCAAGAGTCCTTTCTATACTGTGAGCAGAGGAGTATTTGTGAGTGGATGGTAGGGAAGATGTCTTTGTATATGTGCATGGCCTTAGTGTCTCTGGTTTGCAGCTTCTGTATGGGTCTCCTTGCTAATATCTTTGATCTCATAAGCTTCAGATTGGCCTTTCCCCAACTCCTGTTCTAAAAATCAAATAACATCCTAAACTAAAACAGTCTTTCCATTTTCAGATATTTATTATTATTATTTTTGTACAAACCACTAACTCTGCTTCCTGCTGTTGGCAGGTGGGTTTCTGGAATTGTTTGTTCTCCTGAGTGTTTCTTACATTTGTATAAAATGAAAACAAATTAAAAAATTTGTATAAAATTAAAACAAATCACATTTGTGAATCTGTTACATTCTTGCTAAGGTTGGGATCAGGTTACCCCCCCCCCCCACACACACACACACACACTCTTAAAGCCCTAACTGAAAACAGGCCCCAGAATGTTAGATGCTGCACAGACATGTAGTGAGAAACAGTCCTTGCCCTGAAGAGCTTACAGTCTGATTACATAGGATAGACAAAGAGTGAGAGGGGAAACAGAGAGGTGGAGTGATTCATTCAAGGTCACACAGCAGGTCAATGGCAGATCTGGGAGTAGAAAGCCAGTCTCTTGAGTCCCACGTCAGTGCCCTGTACACTAAACCAACACTGCCTCTATCTCACAGAGATGTATTATGCCCTTCCTCCATGGGCCATGGCGCAACTACTGGCCATTTCCTTCTGCAGCAGAGGAGATGAGCAAGTGGGGTAGGGCTGGGGTCTAATTTCCCCCCTGCATACCTACTTCACAAGGTGTCAGGGCAAGAGCCTGTTAAGCTAAGGGCATGAGCCTTTGGAAGCAGAGGGGCTAGGAAGCCGTGGGCAATGGAGGAGGCCACCTAGGAGTTAGGAACAGATGGAAGAGGTGGAGCGGATAGGCAAGGCTAAGGGCTGTGCAGCGGATGTGGGGGAGCAGCGATGGAGCATGGGAGAGAGCAGCTAGGCAGGGGCGCAGGCTAGGGCGCCTTGCCCTGCTGGATTTGCAGAACTGGGCAGGAGAGGCCGCTAGGGGGGAGGTTGACCGCTAGAGGCCGCTCTCTCCCCCAGCTCTCAGCCGCTCCCGCGTGACTGTCGCTCGCCTCCCTTCCGCTGTCTCTGTCCTCGGCCGGGGCCTCCGTCTCGTCGGCTCTCTTCCGGTTCCGGTGTCTCCCCCGCTCTCCTGCTTGCAGCCATGGCCGCCGCGTCGCCCCTGTCCCCCGAGGAGCTGCTGCTGCCCAAGGGCGGCCCGGGCAAGACGGAGGAGCTGGAGGAGGAGCTGGAGGAGGACGACGACGAGGTACCGGGTCGCGGGGCAGGGAGCAGGGGGAGCGTGGCCGCCCGCGGGCTCCATGTGCGAGGCCGGGGTGACCCCTGGGCGTGGGGGGGTGCAGGGCAGGGGCCGTTCCCGGCGGCATCTCACGGGTCTGACTCTGAGCCTCCCCCGCAGCTGGACGAGACCCTGAGCGAGCGGCTCTGGGGCCTGACCGAGATGTTCCCGGAGAGCGTCCGGACCGCGGCGGGAGCTACCTTCGATTTGTCCCTCTCTGTGGCCCAGAGCATGTATCGGTGAGAAGGCGGCGCCGGGGGTGTGGCTGGGTCTGGCTCTCCCGGGCCCGGGTGGGCTGTCAGGGCCGCGTGCCGCTTTTCCGGTCAGGGTCGGTTATTGGCCGGTCAGGTACCGCGCTTGCGGGCTGCGTTCTCTGCCCCTGCCACCGGTTGTTGGGCTTGTGCGCGAGCGTCAGTGAGCAGCGCAGACTGTGCTGAAGGGGTGTGTGGTAACGCTACACATCCTGCTCAAGCACATAGCAGAGTATGGGAGCCAGGACTGGAATAGCAATGGGGACTCCAGGTGAGATTCAGCTTTGGCAGAGCTTCCTGGAGTGTGCAAGACTGGAATATCAAAAATTAGTCCAAATCAGGATTGAGGTACCCAGGCAGAGCTGTATGGGAGTTTCTCTTGGTCCTCCCTTTCTAGAGGTAGAAGGGGAACAGGGGTCTGTTGTTCCATATACAGGGGACTGTTGTTCTTCCCATATGAAGGGAAATCAAATCAAGATTTTTCTGTCATGATTATTTTTTTCTCTCTAGATTCTCCAGGGCAGCTCTGTGGATTGGGACTACCTCCTTCATGATTCTCGTTCTTCCTGTTGTATTTGAAACTGAGAAACTGCAGATGGAGCAACAGCAGCAGCTGCAGCAGCGACAGGTGAGCCTGAAACCTCAAGACCCTTGCTCCATTGCAGTCCATGAACACAGGCTAATACTCTTTGGTTGCCTTGCAACAGAGAGATTAGCAGATGATAATGGGGTTTGTGGGACATCATAAACCTTGTCTTGCTTGAGTCACCAGGATTCCCCCCTACTTTTTCTAATACCAGCAGTTTCAAACTCATTTAGCAGAGAGGAGAGGGCTTGATTTCATGTTTAATTATGGTCCGTGAGCCAGGGCATAAATTCAGGATGGCTTATTATCCTCAATCCACAGCACAAATCCCACTGATGTTAGTGGGAGGTTCACACAGAGATCAACTCTCTCTCTTGAAGGCTGCACTCACACCCACTACCCTATTCCATCTGCTAGAGTTATCAGTTAATGCTGATGTTGGCATGTCATCACTGGATTTTTACAGTGGCTACTTCAATCAGATTAAAAGGGGGAAGGGGAATTCATCACAGACTCATTGTTCCAAGCTCTCTGCAGATTCAGGCAGCTGACATGACGTTGTTTACATTTAGTTTGTATGTGGAAGGTGCTCTTTGCAGCAGTGAGGGCTAAAAGCTGATTTGGGCTGGGGGCAATGTTCCCTCTCATTTTTTACATCCATGCGTGGAATAAATTTTGTTATGTGCACCAATAGGTGATGTGTGGTGGGGGTGGCACCGAGGAGTTAAGAGTGAGGGAGGCGGCTTAGGGTTGGGGGGTGGGGTGACGGCTCTGGCTGGAGGTGTGGGCTCTGGAGTGGAGCCAAGGATGAGGGGTTTGGGGTACAGGCTGCCCTGGGGCTGTGGTGGGGAGAGAGAACTCCCCCCAGCCCTCTCTCGCCACAGCAGCCCAGGCCTGGGCAAGAGAGCCTCTCCCTGTCCGCAGCAGCTCCAGGGCCGGGGGAGAGGCACCTCTCTGCGCTGCGTGCCTGCGTAGACCTTGATAGCCTGCTGCACAGCCGCATTGCTTAGAGGGAACTTAGGCTGGGGTGTGGGGAAGAGCGCTTAGGTCAGTGGTGGGCAACCTGTGGCCCTTCAGGTAATCCGCTGGCGGGCCATGAGACAGTGTTTACATTGACCATCTGCAGGCATGGCAGCCCGCAGCTCCCAGTGGCCATGGTTCGCCATTCCCGGCCAATGGGGACTGCAGGAAGCAGCGCGGGCCTCAGAGATGTACTGGCTGCTGCTGCTTCCGCAGCTCCCATTGGCTGGGAATAGCGAACCGCGGCCACTGGGAGCTGCGGGTGACTGTGCCTGCGGACGGTCAGTGTAAACACTGTCTCCTGGTCTGCCAGCGGATTACCCTGATGGGCTGCATACAGCCCGCAGGTTGCCCACCATTGGCTTAAGTTCTGCATAACGTGAGTATATCATGCAGCCATCAAATACATCATATAGGCCTGATACAGCTCATGGGCCACATGTTTGATACCCCTGACTAAGAGTACTGAGATGAGATGTCTTATTTTCCCTTTGCTATCTGAATAAGTCTACAGCAGTTAGCTGCCATAGCAGAGCGGGAATGGTATTGCAAAGTGACAGGAGTATTGCACTCTCAGCCCTGCAGCGTGAGTTAAGAACAGACATATTGGGTCAGACCAATGGTCCATCTAGCCCAGTATCCTGTCTTCCAACAATAGCCAATGCCAGATGCTTTGGAGGGAATAAACAGAGTATGGCAATTATTGAGTGATCCATCCCCAGCATCAGGCAGGCAGAGGCTTAAGGATGCCGAGAGCATAGAATTCCATTCTTGACCATTCTGGCTAATAGCAATTGATAGGCCTGTCCTCCATGAACTTACCTAATTCTTTTTTTAATGCAGTTATACTTTCGCTCTTCACAACATCCCCTGGCAACAATTTCCACAGATTGACTGTGTATTGCATGAAGTACCTTCCTTTTGTTTTAAACCTGCTGCCTATTAATTGCATTAGGTGACCAAGGAGTACTTGTGGCACCTTAGAGACTAACAAATTTATTTGAGCACAAGCTTTCGTGAGCTACAGCTCACCTCATCGGATGCATTTGCGAATACAGACTAACACGGCTGGGTACTCTGAAACCTGTCATTAGGTGACCACTGATTTTTGGTTATGTGAAGTGGTAAATAACACTTCCTTATTCACTTTTTCCTCACCCACTGTTCACGATTTTATAGACCTCTATCATATCTCCCCTTAGTTGTCTCTTTTCCAAGCTGAACAGTCCCAATCTTTTTAATCTCGCCATATAACATTGTTTGCTTTTTTTTGTCTGCTGCTGCACCCGTTGAGTGCATGTTTTCAGAGAACTAGCCATGACTCTAAGATCTTTCTTGAATGGTAACAGCTAATTTAGTCCCCATCATTTTGTATGTATAGTTGAGATTGTTTTCCAGTATGCTTTACTTTGCATTTATCGACATTGAATGTCATCTACCTTTTTGTTGCCCAGTCACAAATGTGGAACCCTTATTATCAGATGCTAAACCTCCTCCTTACTGGAACTATGGGGGTAGGGAGGGGTGCTATGCTGTTTTCAATCTTTATAGTTAATTTAAATAGTTTTTTTAACCCAGTATCATCTCTTGCAGATTCTCTTAGGACCCACTACAGGGTTGTCTGGCAGTATACCAGGGGCCCTGCCACCACTTTCTGGAAAGATCTAACTTCCAAAAGCTGCTTCAATCCATATTACATGGGGAGACCTCAACATTGATTCATTTGAACTGTTGGTTTGTCAGGCTGGGCATTCCCCCTGCCTCTTTTTTTTTTTTAAACTTTGGGACACTGACCTATCCATAATGGGGCAAAATCCCCTCTCCTGGACCTTTTTTTTGACGGGCTTCTGCCTGTAGCTTCCCCTCCCCAGAGGTAACAAGTTTTTCCTTTTATCCAGTCAGTCCACGCAGTGAGCAGTTACAGAGACTTCAAATTGAAGAGTGCTTGTTGTGGGCTCCTTACCTTCGGACACAAATTAGGCTCTGGCCAGTTTGTTCAGTAAATTTTTCAATTAAAAGAAAATCCTGTATTTCTCCTGGCTAAATCAAGGCCAGAAGAGGCCAGTGATAGAAAGGAAGGAGTGAATTTACCAAGAGGCAGAGTACAAAGAGTAGTAAGTTTCATCTGAGCCCTGTAGGAAAACTTGTTTTCAATATTTTCTTTGCAATTTTTTTTTGTTGGAGGAGGAAAGGGGAGCACATTTGGTTAAAGATTGTGCCTATGCTGATTGTTTGCATCATAAAACAACTACACTTTGGAAATCGGCTGCATATCTTTTTTGTATTAAATATTAAATAAATTGAACCCAAACATGTTGTGTTTAGTAGACATCCCTTGTGGATTTGCATCTTGAGGGCTCAACGTTCATGGCCCCAGATACTAATGGAAGACTAGAATAGCTGTTACTGCTTTGCACCTAGATGGGTGGTTATTCTCCAGCTTTATGTGTACAGTGTTAGCTGTGATGGGGTGGGAGAGGAGATGGTTCCAACCTAAGACAGCTTAGATAGGTAAGAAGTTTTGGATAACTTAGCAATGTCTCAAGAGTGGTATCTTAGGGCTACCTAGAGTCAACTAGATGGGTTCCATATCAGAGTTCAGAAGCAGTTTGATGAAGGTAGTTTCTCCCAAGAAGGCCACAACTTCATAACAAAGAACAATTTATTTTTTCCTTTACATACCATGTTACAGAACAATTCAGCTGAACACACAGAAGTGACAGGACACTTTATATGGAGATTTTTCCATTTTTAATATTTGGTTAAACAAAATACATCTCTGTAAACAAACCCAAGACAAGGCTATAACAAAACCAAACAAGCAAGAAAACAAACATGGGCTTCCCCACTCCTAAGCAGTGAGATTAGTCTGTTTCCCCTCCATCTGTCACCACAGCACTATTCCCCAGGGATGTGATCATACAGTTTCCCTTTTCCTGAGCAGCTGGATCACACCTTTTCCCTGGGGGTTAAGCAGTGACATTAGATACAAATATAAGGAGGCAGCCCTACAATGTTTTTAAAACATCTTTGCATATTGTGCACTGATCCATTGGCTTGCAGCTTCCATGCAAACAGGGTCTCTCCAAAGTGCGATTTTAATCAACATAGAAAATTCTTTTGCTGTTTTTTTCCTTCCCTTTTAGAAAATGGCTTCAAGTCATTAGCAGAATTCCTTGTGATGTGTTTAAAAATTCTGCCAGCTGGTTTTGGTCATTGGAATGTGGTAAGAAGGAAGTAGAAATAGAAACATTGGGTTTGGACTGCAGAACATGCAGAAGAGCCACTGCCAATCTGTTGTCAGGAGGCTGCAGCATGGTACCTGTAGGATGTCCGGGGTTGACCACGCCGCCACTCTTGTCCTGTTGCCACATGGCCTCTGTTTTCTGTTGCAAAGGGAAGGCTTTGATGGTTTGTAAGTTTAGCTTCAGACACTGGCTTACCCAGGGTGGTTTCCATCACTGTTCTACACTTGCTGTTATAACTGGGAGGACAGCATGTGCATTAGGAAATGAGACAAACAGTTGTAACGTAGCTTGACCAGGAAGAGTCAACAGTAGTGTGAAGTTCATCCCAAACTCACCCTTTCCTTTCTGCTGTGGAAGGAATGATTAAACTACACCCAGCACCGGGTGGCATAGAAAAAAAACTGAGTGAAAGATTCCTACTGGAGTCTCCCTGTCATAGTCACTCTTCTCTGCAGGAGGGAACAGAGGGTGAGGTGATTCAGCAGTCAGGGGGAATGTCTGTCAGCCAAAACCAAAGTACTTGGTTCAGCTACCATGCTAGACAGTCTGCCCTTACCATCAGGAAGACTCTCTCATGAACCCTGTACACATCTCCCCCAGTAACTGCTAGTGACAGCAGGAGGCAGAGAAATCTACAATTACAATGCCTCGCTTTGATTTTGCTTTGCGTAACTTCTAGGTTATTTGTAGAAGAGTTTCTCCACCCTCTTTCTTCCTCTCTCATGGCCGTGGCTAGTCTTCCACAGAGGAGGAAAATAAGAGGGAACAACTCCCTCCTTCCTCTTAAACACCTTCAGTTTTATTCCCTTCTCTGCAATCAGCTCCTGAACTAACAAGTGCACATAAAGGAACAATTAAGATGTTATATACTGCACCAAAGAAAACCCTCTACAAGCCCCTGGTGGCCTCTCTTACTCCAGATATGTGATGCTTCTGAACCAGCCTAAACTTGTTACCACTTCTACTCCCTAATCAGCCTGCCCTATCCAAAGAAGCATCTAAGCCATCTGTATAACAAAAATCCCTAAAAACTTTAGAGAAGAATCCCCCAACTTACCCCAACAGTTTCTTTAAAGATAGGATGTCCCTAACCCTTGGCACAAACCCTCACTAAGCAGGAGATTCTACAGAGCACCATACCATTGCTAGTGTTCGAGAGTTTCCTGAGTCCCCCATGATTTGCAAATGTATCCAGAATAGTTTGCTTTGGGGGTAGAGACTGTTTCAGAGAGGAGGCAGCATGCTTGACACTTCCCATCCAAAGAAGTTTTGTTAAGTCTGGAGGGAGTAGTGTCCAGCCACAATCAGTCTTTAAGATATTGGGACATGGGGGAGAATCAGCAGGAGTGTTCCAAACACCCTATCCCCAAAGCGTATTTTAAAGAGCACTATGCAAGGTAATCAGCTTAAAAGCTTAGAGCTCACTCTCCTCATTAAAAAGCGACTGGCTTCCATCCTCATCCATTCTGGCCCCCACAATACCCTATGCCACTGTCCTATTGCACAATCAATATAAAAAGAAGAGACCAGGGAAAGGAAGTTCCAGAGGAAAAGAGCTAGGGCACCCATTATCCAGGTCAGAAGACATCAGGGGTTTGTGGGGGGAGGGACTGGAGCTGTAGTGAGAAAAGACAGGGCAAATCCAGGTCACATGTCAGCTCTCCAGCTCTGATGTGCTTCCACCTCCTCTGGCACCACCAGCAGAAGTTCACAGTTCTTTCCTCTCAGCTGGTGTTTCAAAAATTTCCTATGGAAAGGAGAAGGGCAAAAGTGAGGTGAAACAACAAAATCCAGAATAAGTAGTATTGGCTCTGCAAAGCCTTTAGGAGTAAAGACTTATTAAATAAGCAGATGTGACAAAATACATAGGAAGATAATAGGTGAAGGTCTTTTTTTTTTTTTCTCCCCAATCAATTTTCTGACAACTACATATTAAATTTCTAACTAAATGCATACACCACCTGGCAGGTTATTTTGGAACCACATGGGCATAGTCTTAACCTCATTATTAGAGTTTATACAAAAAAATCTTGCCCATTCTCCAAGGACACACAACACTGTTCTTGTGAATTGGCAAGATGTAATGCGACTGAAATAAACAAACTTACTTCTTTGGGTTTCAGAGATCAGCATTCCCCCCCCCCCCAAGGTGAAGTGACTGGCAGGAAAAAGTAGGATGCCATGGTAAACCTAGTGGCACAGAATGATTACTGGCAGCCTGTGAATTGGGATCCGATACATTTTTTCAGCCTCTCTTTGACTGAGTGATTTATCCGGTAGTCAAAGATAGAAGGACTTAAATAATATGAAAATAAAAGTCTTAAATTTCCCTTATATATTTTGCCAAAAAAATTCCCAAAATTTTATACACAGGAATCATTCACTTAATGCTGAAATGCAACTGTCTTGAGACTGAAACATTAATCATTCCAAACCAGCAGTATTAAGCAGCAATCATAGGAGTGAATGAATTCTCTACTGGAAGTTACACACGTGGAATTTTAGGTTGTCACTCAATTCACTAATTCTTGATTGGCATGACCAGCTCTACAGACATTGCTAGAGCACAATTCTCCAAATGGAATCAATTTGTCGGGGGCATCAAGGCTAATCATTATGGTTTTCAGCATGTGAGGGGCGAATGCCACGAATCTTCATTGACCATGATTGGTAAGAACCACAATTTTACACTCTGAAAGACATGGAAAATTTAGCACAAGCACAGAAGTGCTACCTGGATCTCAGAAAGAACAGAAAAATGGGCAGAGGCTCATTAGCCACTGTAGAAACTGTTTAAGGAAAAAAGCTGCATTTTTCAAATTAAATCATCTCTCTGTTGGACACATGCAATAACTGGCTGTCAAGTGCTCCCCATCTGAAGAAACATGACAGAGCATGGTAGGTCGGTCCATTACAGGTGTCACCACAGATTAACCATCTAGGAATCTACAGTCATCATGGTGACAAAACCAGCAGCCTTAGGAAAGAAGCCCAGGCTCTCCTGAACCTTGAAGTCTCCTATTAGCTAACATTGTTTTTTTAGCTTCGCATAAATAAGACACATGGGGTAAGATCCAGGAGGGGCATACGAATTTCATTCCCATTCTTCAGTCTTTGCTACCAGAATTCATGCCATTCTCCAGTGGCAGTAAAGCATGAACTGTATTGTACCAGATACTAGGTGTTAAAAGCAGATGCTCAATCTGTATAGGGGCTAGGAGTAGGGGATTAGGATGGAAGGAGACTCACCTGAGCTCACTTTCACCTCCAATCCACTCTGGCATCTTGAGTTTGGAGTCGAGATTGTAGTAGGTGCCTCCCACCTCCCGGACGCAGATCCAGTGCTGTCGTTTAAGGGGGAGCTTCAGGGGACCCCAGCAGAGGCTGGAGGGCAGATTCATGATGAAGCCCATCACATTAGAGAGGGCAATGACATTAACATCCCTGGGGAAGCAGAGAGAGCAGAGATGGTATTCAGTTATTTCTCCTACTTCCTCTGTTATAAACCCTAGCATGAGGCAGCCATTTCCCAAACTATAGCAATTAAAAGCTGGTTCTCAGTACCTGCGCTTGTCCCACCAAACTGCTTCATAGCCTTTGGTCTGAAGCGCAGCCATGATGACATTCACATCGTAGTTTCCGTTTCCCAGCATGCTCTTCTTGTGTGGTGTCACCATAGTGTTGGGAGACAGTCTGTGAACACAAAGTGAAAGTATACTGTTGCAGGAGTTCATTGTATCCATCTCCCAGGCTCATACATCCATACGCTAGTTAGAAGTGGCACTGGTTGTTGTACCTGTATCCCATGCAAAGTTCAGCTGAAAGATGATGATTCAATGGGAAGGTTGTGCAATCCTGTTATAAATCCTCACTGTTCAAAATCCCAATCGGACAACTGGCAAAGCCTGGCATCTTCAACCTGAACTATTCTGCTCTCTCTCTTACCCAGCAGAGAGAGAAATTGACAAGGTATTAGTTCAGCCCTGACTCAAAAGGAAAAGGGTAATGTCATTTAGATAGGAAACCTCCAGAGAGTACCGGTATTGACTGGGTCTGACCCTACTAAACTCATAAGAATGGATGAGCTCACAGCACCCTGGAATGGTTTGGCTGCTGGTATGTTTTCATGTTTGCCAAGGAAGAAGAACTCATGTTTATAAAATCCAACACTGTAGCATCTGGGAACCTATTAAAACAAGAATAAAAGGAGTACTTGTGGCACCTTAGAGACTAACCAATTTATCTGAGCATAAGCTTTCGTGAGCTACAGCTCACTTCATCAGACTGAAATGAGCTGTAGCTCACGAAAGCTTATGCTCAAATAAATTGGTTAGTCTCTAAGGTGCCACAAGTACTCCTTTTCTTTTTGCAAATACAGACTAACACGGCTGCTACTCTGAAACCTATTAAAACAAGCAGTATCACCACTGCATGGACCAACTGTCAATGCTATTACAATAATAGCTCAACAGCTAAGCTTGCTGGTGGGAAATCTCTCTTTGCTGCCACTTAAACATTCACTCAGAAGCTTGCCTAGACATTATTGTTTGTTTGTAGTGTGATAGCACCTCAACAGCAGCCACAATCAGGATCAGGGTCCCATCATGCTGTGTACTGTGCAAACATATAGGAAGACAGTCTCCCCACCAAAGAGCTTACTATCTCAATAGACAAGGCATGGGGCAAAGCATATATCATACAAGCAGGTCAGTTAGAGTGATGGTTGGCAAATATCCAGTTACATTTTGTTGTTTTTGTATTTTTTTAAAATATGCTTTGCAGTGAGGAAAAGGCAGGAAGGAATGAGAGGCTAGGGAAGGAATGGAGGCAGCGAAAGGGAGAGGGGAGGGGTAGCTGAGGGGGGCCCCCAATAGCCGGCAAGCGCAGCTAGCTACAGAGGACCCATAAGGAAAAAGGGTGGGAGGGAGTTGAAGTAAGATGACCTCTGCTGATTTGGCTAAATTGAAGAAATTAGTTTGATGACATCACTAGCGTCCAAAGGTTGTTGCTTCCAGCTGGAAAAGTCACCCACATATTAGCTCCATCCCCAGGAGCTCGTGCTCTTCCTCCCACATGGCTGGGGGAGCAGAGATGCCTGCTTGGTTCTTACACTGTGCCCTGAAGGCTGTCAAACTTTGGTGGACAGCCAGATGGAACGACTTGTGCAGGCTAAGGCTGTCCACTAAAAATACCATGATCCTAGAGCATTCTACGGTAAAGCCTTTGACACCAGGAGGGGATAGGCAGCTTTTTACATAGCCAGGTCCCAGGCCATCAGTGCCTAAGTGGGCAGCATTTTGCACTAACATAAGCTTCTAGTCTTCAGAGGCAGCTACAGTAGACTATGTTGGTGTAATCCAACCCAAAAGTGATGGGCCTATAAAAGGGAGGGAAGGCTTGAAACAAGTTGTTAATAGGAAAGGCAACTAATATCACTGGTGTGTTTCTGAGCAAAGGTCAAATTACTGCTTCTTTTAACATGATCAGAATATTACTGTGCCAAAAACAGAGGCAGTAATATTCACAAGTAATTATGGTCCCAAAACTTCAACTGGCTTTCACCGGTCACACAAAAGCTGCTTTTTGCAGATAGTTGGCCACAACTCTTTCAGCATATCCACTTCCAAACACTTAACTCTACTTCTTCAAGAATATTGCCTCTGCATATTTACACTCATATGACATGCAGGCTGGTGCTGCTGAGCATCATGGTAATAGAAATAATAGCACCTAGGAGCCCCAATCACAGACCAGGACCCCACTGTGCTAGACACTGTACAAACAGGGGGGGGAGGAACCCGACAGACAGACCCTTCCCCAGAGAGCTTACATTCTAGTAAACAGTGCCCGCTGGGCACAAAAAAGTCCAGAAGCACATTTATAAGAGAGCTGTAAGGCTACAACCAATTTTGTTCTTTCCAGAGGAGTAGAATTCAGAGAAGAAAAGGAAAGTGGGCAGGTTGTATAAATATGCGGAGGTAACACACAAACTGTTACCGGTGAGTAACATTTCCTCTTTGAGAGCTGCCTCTATGTATTCCTACTCGTATGTGCACTTAACTTGTACTGTAGAACCCACAGAAAGATAGATCAGCTGAGTTTAATTACACAAGGAATGCAAAGCTGCACTCCCAAAACAGAGTATGCAATCTAGATTCCAAGCTGTACAAGTACAGCTGTGTATGTATGTGTAGAATTTCAGGTAGCCGTCCTACAGATTTATAAAACAGAATCATTATGGAAGTATGTCACTGATGTGCAATAGAGTAAGCCTCAAGACCCTAAGGTACTGTCATCCTGGCTAATCAGGTCTCAGAACACAACTAGTCCTCTTTAACAGATGTTGTGTGGATATGCAAATAAAAGACTCTTGACATCTAGGGCATGCAATCTAACTTCTTGTGAATAGGAATAAGGTCTGAAGAATACCAGGATATGAGTGGTCTAATTCAGATGGAAGCCTGGACACAACTTTTGCTATATATTTGGGATGAATATGTAGGACACATTTTGTCTCTATGGAATACAACAAAGGTTGGGGGATCAACTATTAAAGCCTGCAATTCAATAACTCTTCTTGTAGATGTGATTACGGTTACAAAGGCTGTCTTTGGTGACTGGTAAGGACTCAAAGGGCAAGTCATTAGTTTTGTCACCCCCAGGTTTAGATCCCATGTTCAGTGAGTTCACTGTTTGGTGGGGATACATTTACCAAACCTCTAGGGAATCTGATGACACACAGTGAGATGACTGAAGACAGTGGAATTGTCAACTGAAGCCCAGTATGCTGAAGATGGCCCATAGTCCTTCAACCTCTTCTTGCCTTCAATTAAGTTCAGCAAGTAATCCAAGATAGGTTCTTTTCTACTACCCATATGCAAAACCTCTTCCACTTCTGAGAAAGATCTTCAACACAGAAGCCCAGTCCAATAGAAATGATCCACGATTACGTTTCTGTCCCTGTGCTGGAACAAAACCACCAACACTTTTCATTGCTGACCACTGATGGACAGCTCCACTTCTTGATCAGTATGTTAATTATGGTCCATTTTGAAGACTACTCATGATAGTATTGTAGTCCGATTTAAAATTGAAAAAGAAAATGTGTTAGAGATAATCAAAGAAAGATACATGGGCGAGCCGGATACCATTCTCATGGGACCGTGGCTTCTCAGAAGAGTAGCTGGGGGAAAACACCTCCCTGCTCACTGATACAGAATACTGCTATTGTGTTGTCAGCATTGAGGGACTACACAAACCTTGATCAATGGCAGAAAAGACTTTAGGTCACGTCCCCTGGCATGAAGTTCCAGCACATTTATTTACATGGAGCTTGGCTTCTCACATATTCTAGACTATCAGATTCTGGTAATGGACCTCCAGCCCAAATTAGATTAATCTGCAATGACGACTCTGGATAGAGATGGAGAATCAAAGGGGATTCCCTTTAGTATATTGGTGGAAGGAAGTGACTTTCAGAGTAGTATTCACAAGTGCTCCCATGAAAGTGTAGGAAAAGCATAAAACACTTTGAATTTGATCATAAAAATCAAGGCTTTTGACTGGATTATTTCTTTTCATATTTAAACAAAAAACTCCATATTTAAAAGTTATCCAACACAGCTGCAGGATTTGCACCACAGTGTCACAGATCATAGGGAACTAGCTGCAGAATTTAGATCTTGCTTGCCAGAGTATACAGGACCTTGCCTGTGTGAAAATATAGAGGCAATAGTATTTCATTCATAAATGAACACCAAGAGTCACTCATTTGATCACAGAACAGCACAGGAAGTAGACATAAGCTCTAACTTGCAGCTGTTTAGAAGTTTTTGGACAGAACTACGTCAAAATTTTTTCATTCTGACCCATTTTTCAGTCCTCTCCTACCCTCCCCACTCTCAGGCCAACCACATGACCACAAGGCAAACAAAGTATTCTGATGGGAATAATTTACCTTTTAAAAAACAGGAAGGGAGGAAATTTGGGAACCAGGTGGAAAGAGCATTGGGGAGGGAGAGATAATTAAAGCGGGCCTATTACATAAGGGCATCTGCAACTGAGTCCTTGCACCCTACAGTGGCAGCCTGAACAGTATGAGGGACAGGAAACCATTGGGGGGGGGGGGGGGAAAGAAGATCAGGGTTTTTCCATCATTAATATAGGAGATTTATGTGACAGAATAGAGAAGATGCCATGTCTAGCCTTCAGCAGTGTCAGATTCTGAACAACCTTCCTCTCCCCCTTGCCACACACAGAAAGGGTATTTCAGAAACTCATCCCAGCAACGAAGTGCAAAAATGGAACTAACAATGCCAGTGCAGGGTGCTCCCTACCTCTGGAAAATCTCTTGCAGTGTTTCCCGGGTGAAGGCGTTGCTGTCCTGGAAGACATTATTGAGGGCATGGAGAGCACACAGCTCCCTACGCTGTTTCTCATGGTAAATACGTAGTGGTGCCAGCTGTGGAGGCTCAGGAGACTCAGATTTGGTTTTGTCACCTTTCCATGGCACGCAACTCATTTTTTTCTTAGGGTAATTGTGGGGAAGATGGTGAGAAACAGAGGAGTCTGAAGTTTCTCCCCTGCTCCACAATCAAAACAAGAGCCCACTGATCCCTTCTTTTATCAGCAAATCCTGCTTCCAGCTGGCAAGCCCTTCTCTTGTGCTTCAGTTTGTTTAGTAATTGCTTGCTTGCAAAAATCACGTAGGGATCTGTAACATTTTTTCCCGCCCTCCCTCCTCCCCCACCCCATAAAAAGTTGCTGTTGGGGTATTTCCTTCCCTCTGTCTCCTCTCCAAAAATATCAAAATAAGATTTAAATCCGCTTAGCATCAGGATACCAGCTGGAATGTATCACATCGCTCCTTTTCTTCCATCTCCTTTGGTCCGTAGCGCCGCTAAAAAGGATCCAGAGCAGGCTGGGAAGAAATGCCCACCCCCACGAAGCCAAACCAGGTAAGATGAGGCCAGTCTCAGAGGCCCTTTGCAAGAGCCTTGGGGGCCTCTCAGCTGCCTTTCTCCATCCCTTTGGGAGTGGCTGTGTCCTGAAAAGCAGATGCCAAGGGCTGGGGAGGGAAGCGGCCTCTCGCAAGGCGTGAGCTCCTCGCCAAGTCCTGCCACGCTCCTGAGCAAGGAAGAGAAGCCTCGATTAGCCCGGCAGGAAAAGCAGTGGCACAAAGCGCATCGGGCCCGGGCAGGTTCCCGCGGGGCTCCGGGCAGGGCGGGGAGCCCGCTCGAGGCATTTCTACCCGACCCCCCTCGGAAAGCAGCGCGAGCGGGCAGCCCCCACCCTCAGGTGCCAGGGCGCCCCCCACCAGCGCGGCCCTGAGACACCGTGTGGCCGGGGAGCGCTCGCCCCGCGCGGGGGGGGGGGGGAGGGCGGCAGCAGCGGGGCAGGACCGGGGGGGTTTCCCGCAGGAGGGGGAAGCCCGAGGAGAGGCCGGGGCCGGGCCGGGGCCGGGGCCGCCCGGCGGGGACAGGCAGCGGCCGCGGTGTCCCCCTCCCGGGGAGCCCCCTACTCACCGCTGGCCAGCCCCGACCTCCCTGGCTCAACAGCCACCCCCGGGTGTCCCCGCGCACGCGCGCGGCCAACCCGCCCCACGTACAGCGCGTGCTCTGTCCCCGCCTCGCACACGCTTACGTAGCCTGAACGCTCCGGGCGCAGTTCCACGCGAGTGATGACGTCACTGCAATCTGTTCGCCCCCTGTGCCGAGAGCGGACCTGACTCCCCACGGCCAGGGAGCACGCGCCTGCAGCCTGGCCATGGGTTAGTCACGTCACCCACGGCCTCAGCCGGTGTTGCTTGGTGCCCTGCTAGAGTAGCGACCCTGCAGGCCACCGTGTATGGACCGTACAGACCGCCGTGGATTGCGCACCCCTTGTATTGGCCTGTGCTGCCTGCTCAGTGCCTTGCCCTGCACAGAGTTTGAGCTGCAGCCCGGGCAGGAGTCAGACCCTCAGCACCGCCATTTAACAGCTCCTGTAGCCAGGGCCCGATTAACTTTTTGTGGGCCTGGCTCCAAATATATTTGTGGGCCCCCCGGGAATGATTGTAAAAGGGGCCAGGAGCAAAAGCACAGTGGGGCGGGCGCTAGGGTTGGTCCCTGGAGCAAGGGAGCAGCCAGGGGTAAACTGCAAGCGCAGCAGGGCTGGGGAGGGGGTAAACAGAATCCCCGCCCACATAGAGCTGGTACCTACCTTCTCCCTGGTTCTAGCCCATTCTCTTCATCTCTCTCTGCACTGAGCTGCCCCTCCTCCACTGTGACAAAGTGGGAATGTTCTTAAATGTTTTCTCTGAATACTGTGTGGGTGCCTCAGTTTCCCCTATGCATTTCTTAAGTATCTAGGTGGTGGGGTAAGTGTGTGTGATTGTTGCAGAGCCCTAGGCTGTCTGCACAGAGAATGGCTGACACCCTGTCTCCTGGCAACTGATGTCCTGGGCCCCTCCCCTGCAAAGTGCCAACTGAAGGTGTTGGAGAACAAAGAGATCAGGTGGCCTCCTGGACCCGGGGAAGAGACAAAGGACAGAGGAGGAGTTGGAGGGGGTTGCAGTTTGGAGCTGGCTGTAGCCATGCATGGTGTTTTGGGTTTACACCCTATGCATGGGTCAGAGACTCCCTTGCTCTAGCTCCCACAGTCTGCACACTGTTGTGGGATAGCATCCATTGGAGGCCCAAAGCAGGAATATTTTGTGAGGCCCCCCCATACACAATGCCATAATAAAAAGTGAATGAGGGGCTCCCTTTTGCTGCTTGGGGCCTCAGCAATTGCTTAATCTACTTATGCCTAGTGCCAGCTCTGGATTGCATAGCTATTGCAGCTTTCTAACTCTGACCCTTTTTGTTTCTTCCTTTTGCACACTCCTCCCTTCTTCAGATGTGATGTAACTAACACCCAATAACAGTAATACTTTCTACTGTGGTGATGAACCCTGAAGAAGAGTGTGAGTAATATGTTGTTGCTGGGCTGCAGTTTTCTTTATTTATGAATTAAACCAGTGTCTGGAATGTTGAGAGCATAATGCTGGCAGGGAGTTGATATCTGGATGACATGCTTAACCCTTTGGATACCTCTGGATTTACCATGGGAACATTTTAAGATGACAAATACACAATCTGCATATATGGCTCAGCCCTAACCTGGAGTTACTTCTGTGGGGTGTGACAGAAGTTCGGTTTCCATAGGGTTATACAAGATCAGATCCAGTGATTCATCTAGTTCGATATCCTGTTAATGACATTACAGTCTGGGAGCATTATAATTCCGTTGGCAAGTTAATGATAGAAGGTTAAGGGTGATGTCATTTGATTTGTCAAAAATCTACAGAATCATTATTTCAATGGTGTCACCCTCTGCAGCATAGCAAAGGGGACTCAATCCCTGCCTCCACCACACATTCCCAGCTCCAGGCCCTCTGGGTAGAGGAAATGTTGATATAATGTGGTTGGAAGTAGGTTGAGTTGGGTATCATTTGAAAGCCCTTTCTCCCGTGAACACAATGGTACCAAATGTGACAAACCCAGAACAATTATGTAGATATATATTTGAGAAAAAGTTTTAAAAACAGTGTTTTTTAATTATACTTTAACACAAGTATGTCATACATGCAGCCCTCACATAATTAAACTATGACCATCAACTGACAGTACTGTGTTATTAGTTAATTCTCCGAATATGATAGCTGATTAATTTTTTTAATGTTACAGATTACTATGCATGGAAGGAGTGCTTCAACTTGATTTGCTGTCATCAGCAAAAAAGAAGAGGTTCTGTGGTATTGATTATCAGCTCTGTTTGTTACACCAAAAGAGTTGTAATGAGGCACTGGTTATGATGTCCGCATGCAGCCAGAAGTTACTGGAATCCATCCACAAACGGTATGCACAAAGTTACATAACATAATAAAAGGAGTACTTGTGACACCTTAGAGACTAACAAATTTATTTGAGCATAAGCTTTCGTGAGCTACAGCTCACTTCATCAGATGCAAAATAATGATAATCCCAAAGTAATTTATTACAAAATCTGTGTTTTTACTTTGGTCTTGGTCATTTTTAGGCATCAGTGGAGAGACAAAGAGTACTGACTAGTAAATGAATCTTTGGAGAATACTAGTGTGGAGGATCTGGTTAAACACAATGCTTGGGGCTGTAATTAGTGCATCCAAACACTGAATTGACAAGGTTGGAGAAGAAGTACATTGAGCACCAGGAAAAAGTTGAAGATGCTGGGACAAGTGCCAGCTGTGGGTGAGTCTTTGCAGCTCTTTAGTCAATCTGTTAGGACTGCTAATTGGAATTTGCACCTCGCAGTGCTAGAAGACTTAGCCCTGGTCTACACTATGGGGTTAGGTCGAATGTAGCTGCGTTAGGTCGATTTAAAAATGACTGCGTCCACACAACCAACCCTGTTCTGTCGACCTAAAGGGCTCTTAAAATCGACTTCTGTACTCCTCCCCGACGAGGTTGCTAGGAGATGGGCAGGGAAGACGTTCCCAGAACCCCGACCAAGCTACATGTCCAACGAGGACAGCTAGCAGTCCTACTGCACCGTCTGCTTCAAAGGCACCCAGGAGCTGCTACTGTGTAGCAATGCCAGCTGCTGCAAGTGCTTCTGTGTCGAAAGCTTGGAGGTCCTGGTAGGGCAAGGTACCTCGGCCACGGCAAAAGAGCAAGAGCCCTGGAGCTGTTACATGTGTCAACCACAGAAGTGCTGTGGGGTGTTACAGCGCCAACCAGACTGGAATGGATGGCTGCAAGACTTCTTCACCAGCGGCAAAGGACAGGAATATGATGCACCTAAAATCTAAAAAGGCCTGCACATTTCCTAGAGTCACTACCCTTGATAAAAGAACGTTAATGATTGCGTTGGCTACTTGGATCACAGCAGCCCCCACAGTAGACTTGCCCACAACAGCAATGGTGACAGTGAGCTGAGAGGGCTTTATGCTTGCTGTGGAATGGCGTTTTCACAGGTAACCCAGGAAAAAAGGCGCGAAACAATTATCTGCCATTGCTTTCACGGAGGGTGGGGCGACTGATGACATGTACCCAAAACCACCCGCGACAATGTTTTTGCCCCGTCAGGCATTGGGAGCTTAACCCAGAATGGGCGGCGGAGACTGCGGGAACTGTGGGATAGCTACCCACAGTGCACCGCTCCGTAAGTCGATGCTAGCCACAATAGTGAGGATGCACTCCGCCGACTTAATGTGCTTAGTGTGGACATACGCAATCGACTGTATGAAATTGAATTCTAAAAATCGACTTCTTTAAAATTGATCTAATTTCGTAGTGTAGACATACCCTTAGTGAAATACTTTCTTGCTTCAGATTTACCCAACTGTTCTGCACTGATTGCCTGGTACCTTGCTGAAATAAGAGGTGTAGAAAAGTCTGGCCCTGACATATGGAGGAATTTCAAAAAGGAAATTAGGTTGTTAAAAGGTCACTAGTTCCCTTCTGTGCTGTTGGAATTATTAATAATATTAGAAATTATTAATATGGGAGAGTACCAGACACCAGTTTGACCATAAATTTGGCCCAACGGTGTTTTATACAATTGCTGTAAACATGCCTACTAATTGAAAAATAAGCATGTACTACACCCAGTACAGTAACAAATTTACTCCTGGGGAAATTCTGCTCCACTGCGCACATGCAGAATTCATGTCCCCTGCAGATTTTTTTCCCCTGCAGAAAATACATTCTGCCAGGGAGGTGTTGCAGTTACACTTTTCACCCACCAGGAGCTGCTGTGGTGCCAGAAGAGAGGGAAGCCAGCTCAGGGTTGGAGCAGCCCTCCATAGGGAGGGAGGGGGCAGTATCTGCCTTCTTCAGAGCGCCTTGCCCGTGGGGCCAGGTGAGGAAGCACAGAATATGGTGGGGATGGACAGAGTGGGGCACATGGGGCTGCTGGAGGGTCATATAATCTGGGGTTCAGAAAGGCTAGTGAGAGGGACAGATTGGGGTGGGGGCACAGGAGCTAGTGAGGTGACAGCCGGGGCTGAATGGGAGTGGGGGTGCAGGGACACAGGCGAACCAGGGGGTGCAAGGACACATGGGGACAGAAGGGAGGAAAGTGTCTGAGTGGGGATGCAGGGGGGTGGGAGTGGCTGAGTGGGAATGCAGGGACACATGGGGACAGGGGGAGGGGAGGTGCAGGGATGCATGGGGACAAGGGAAGAGGGGTGGCTGAGTGGGGGTACAGGGACATGTCGGGACGGGGGGCAGATGTGCCTGATTGAGTGAGAGAGGCTAGGGGGTCAGCAAGGGTCTGTGTGGGGGAGGCTCCCTAACTCCCTAACAATCCCCCCAAAAAACTTGTTCCATATTTCTCCCACCCACACCCAACAACCCTACAGATTCACTCCCAGGCTCCTTCCCAGCAATTACTTCCCTCTCCCTCGCTCCTTTGTTACCCCTGACTTCCCCAAGCCTTTGCACTGCTTCTGAGGGGTGCAGGAAATACGGTTCTGCATTGTAGTTTAAATGCATTATTGTTCAAAGTTCTGTATTAATATGCCTAGAAAGGAATCTCTTTGTCAAGAAATATTTCCTGAATCTTTTTTGTTGTCTGTATTGTTACAGCCATACTTGCTGACAGGTATTTTGAAATAAATTACCAAAATAATTAAAACTGGCTTGATTATATTGTGTTATTTTGACAAACAAAATATGCAGAATTTTAAAATATTGTGTGCAGAATTTTTAATTGTTTGGTGCAGAATTCCCCCAGGAGTAAACAAAGTATTCATAAGCAGCTGATTGGTATACTTACAAGTAGGCCAGACCTACAGGGAACCATCTCATCCTGGCATGTTCCAGCATGATCAGGTAGAGTCTGACAAAGAAACCTCAAAATCACAACTCTTATATAGGGTGACCAGATAGAATGTGTAAAAAATCAGGACAGGGCGTGAAGGGTAATAGGCACCTATATAAGAAAACGTCCCAAATATCAGGACTGTCCCTATAAAATCGGGACATCTGGTCACCCTACTTTTATACCCTTTAACTAACAAATGATGTCAGAGCTAATTACCACTTTAGTTAACAAATCAATTCAAGACAGTCCCCCCCTCTATTTCCAAGTTTTAATTTAGATAAGTTTTACAATCGCTTTTCTCCTCAAGGTCTTTTCTCCTTATCTCTTCAACTCCTGCCCAACAGCTTTTCTGTCATACCTCGGTTCCCATAGGTTTTATTTTTAAGATAACACTGATGTGTGTGGTGAGAATGTCCATGTTGGTTCCTTTCACAGGTGCCAGCTTCCTTCTGGCCCCGGGGGTGCTTAACCCCCCTGCTTTGCCCCAGGCCACGACCCCATCTGACCCCAAGCCGCCACCCCCGCCTCACCTCTTCCCACCCCTGCTCCACTCCACGCCATACTCCCACCCCACCCCTTCTCCCAAACCTCCACCTCTTCCCACCCAGTTCTGCCCCCTCCCCCGAGTGCGCCCCATCCCCACTCCTCACCCCCAAGGTCACTCATTCCATTACAATCCCAAACGAGACATGATTTCAAAATGTTACCATACAATGGCTGCTCAGTATCCTAATATGCAGTGTTACGGGTTTCAGTCCAATTACTAGTGAAACAGGACTGAAAACCAATACCATATTTAGCAATAATGTATTCCCCATGTTGGCAGTCTCAGCTCAGTCTCAGACTAAATGAGCTACTGAAAATAAATCTCTTTTTACATAATCATAGAATCATAGGACTGGAAGGGACCTTGAGAGGTCATCTACTCTAGTCCCCTGCACTCATGGTATTATCTAGACCAGGAGTGGGCAAACTTTTTGGCCCAAGGGCCACATCGGGGTTGCAAAACGGTATGGAGGGTCGGGTAGGGAAGGCTGTGCCTCCCCAAACAGCCTGGCCCTTGCCCCGTATCCATCCCCTCCCACTTCCCGCCCCCTGACTCCCCCCTCAGAACCCCTGACCCGTTCAACCCCCCCCGTTCCTTGTCCCCTGACCACCCTCTCCCGGGACCCCACCCCCTATCCAACCCCCCCTGCACCCTGTCTCCTGACCCCCCCCCAGAACCTGCACCCCATCCAACCACTCCCTGTCCTCTGACTGCCCCCCAGGACTTCCTGCCCCTTATCCAACCCCCTCTCCCCACGCTACCCGCCCCCTTGCCATGCCGCCCAGAGCGGCAGGACAGGCTTATTGGAAAGCCTCGGAGGTGGGTGGGTGCAAGCTACGCTGACCAGCAGGAGCAGTGGGCCAGAGCACTGCCCACACAGCGGCATGGCTGCGGGAGAGGGGGGACAGCAGGGGAGGGGCTGGAGGCTAGCATCTCCGGCCAGGAGTTCAAGGACTGGGCAGGACGGTCCCGCAAGCCGGATTTACTGGGGGGGAGGGATAGCTCAGTGGTTTGAGCATTGGCCTGCTAAATCCAGGGTTGTGAGTTCAATCCTTGTAGGGGACCATTTAGGGATCTGGGGCAAAAATTGGGGATTGGTCCTGCTTTGAGCAGGGGGTTGGACTAGATGACCTCCTGAGGTCCCTTCCAACCCTGATATTCTATGATTCTATGTGGCCCGCGGGCCATAGTTTACCCACCTCAGATCTAGACCATCCCTGACATGTGTTTGTCTAACCTGCTCTTAAAAATCTCCAGTGATGGAGATTTCATAGGCAATTTATTCCAGTGCTTAACTATCGTGACAGTTAGGAAGTTTTTCCTAATGTCCAACCTAAACCACCCTTGCTTCAATTTAAGCCCATTGCTTCTTGTCCTATCGTCAGAGGTTAATGACAACAATTTACCTTCCTTCTCCTTGTAACAGTCTTTATGTACTGCAAAACTGTTATCAGGTCCCCTCTCGGTCTTCTCTTTTCTAAACGAAACAAACCCATTTTTTTCAATCTTCCCTCATAGGTCATGTTTTCTAGACCTTTAATCATTTTTGTTGCTCTCCTCTGGACTTTCTCCAGTTTGTCCACATCTATCCTGAAATGTGGTGCCCAGAACTGGACACAATACTCTCGCTGAGGCCTAATTAGCGCAGAGTAGAGTGGAAGAATTACTTCTTGTGTCTTGCTTACAACACTCCTGCTAATACACCCCAGAATTATGTTTGCTTTTTTTTTTTTTTTGCAACAGTGTTACACTGTTGACTCATATTTAGCTTGTGATCCACTATGACCTCCAGATCCTCTTCCGCAGTACTCCTTCTTAGTCATTCATTTCCCATTTTGTATGTGTGCAACTGATTGTTCCTTCCTAAGTGGAGTACTTTGCATTTGTCCTTATTGAATTTCATCCTCTTTACTTCTGACCATTTCTCCAGTTTGTCCAGATCATTTTGAATTTTAATCCTATCCTCAAAGCACTCCCAGCTTGGTATTGTTTGCAAACTTTATAAGTGTACTCTCTATGCCATTATCTAAATCATTGATGAAGATATTGAACAAAACCGGACCCAGAACTGATCCCTGCGGGACCCCACTTGATATGTCCTTCCAGCTTGACTGTGAACCACTGATAACTATTCTCTTGGAATGGTTTTCCAACCAGTTATGCACCCACCTTTTGTAGCTCTATCTAGGTAGTATTTCCCTAGTTTGTTTTTAAGTAAGTCTTGTGAGATGGTATCAGAAGCCTTACTAAAGTCAAGATATACCACATCCACTGCTTCCCCCCTATTCACAAGGCTTGTTACCCTCTCAAAGAAAGCTATTAGATTGGTTTGACAAGATTTGTTCTTGACAAATACATGCTGACTGTTATTTATCATCTAATTATCTTCAAGGTCTTTGCAAATTGATTGCTTAATAATTTGCACCATTATCTTTCCAGGTACAGAAGTTAAGCTGACTGGTCTTTAATTCCCCCAGTTGTCCTTATTTCCCTTTTTATAGATTGGCACTATATTTTCCCTTTTCCAGTCCTCTGGAAATCTCTCCCGTCTTCCATGACTCTTCGAAGATAATTGGTAATACCTCAGATATCTCCTCAGTCAGTTCCTTGAGTATTCTAGGATGTATTTAATCAGGCCCTGGTGACTTGAAGACATCTAACTTGTCTAAGTAATTTTTAACTTATTCTTTCCCTATTTTAGCCTCTTATCCTACCTCATTTTCACTGGCATTCACTATGTTAGATGTCCAATCACTACAAACCTTTTTGGTGAAAACTGAAACAAAAAAGTCATTTAGCACTTCTGCTATTTCCACATTTTCTGTTGGTCTTGGTCCTTGGTCTTCCTCTTACTTCTAACATATTTGTAGAATGTTTTCTTGAAGTCGGGAGGATGTCTGGTTCAAAGAATGAAATAAGGGAAAGTTTCTAAAAGGAGGGCCTCAGACTGACTGCAGATGGTATTCTATTAACAAAAAGAACCTGCCTTAAAAGGAACCATAGATGCTGACTCCGTGAGTGTTCCAGCCCTGGATCACCCATGGAAAAAAATTAGTGAGTGCTTAGACCCTTGTTCTCAATCCCAGGAGTAATCATCTGGACTACATAGAGTTTCCAGTTGTCTAATTGCACAAAACCAAACATCCTTGCCCTGCCGCTTCCCTGAGGCCCTGCACCTCCCCACCCCTTCTCACTCTGTCCCCCTTCCCTCGGTGGCTCGCTTTCCGCCACCCTCACTTACTTTCACCGGGCTGGGGCAGGGGGTTGGGGTGCGGGCTCTGGGCTGGGGGGTGGGGCCAGGGGTTCAGAATGTGGGAGGGGGGTTCCAGGCTGAGCCTGGGGCAGGAGATTGGTATGCAGGAGGGGATGCAGGCATTGGGAGGGAGTTTGGGTGTGGGAGGGGGCTCAGGCTGGGGCAGGGGTACAGGAAGGGGTGAGGGGTGTGGGTTCTGGGAGGGGGATCAAGGCAGGGGTTGGGGTGCTGGAGGGAGTGTGGGCTCCAGTTGGGCAGTGTTTACCTCAGATGGCTCCCAGAAGTGACTGACCTGTCCCTGTGGCTCCTAGGCTCAGGGGTGGCCAGGTGGCTCTGCGCACTGCCCCTGCTTGCAAGCACTGCCTCCACAGCTCCCATTGGCTGTGGTTCGTGGCCAGTAGGACCTGCGGAGCCAGCACTCAGGGTGGGGGCAGCGCATGCAGCCTTGCTGATTGTCCCTGCACTTAGCAGCCATAGCGACATGGCTGCTTCTGGAAGCTGCGCGGAGCCAGGGCAGGTAGGGAGCCTGTCTTTGCCCCGCTGTGCCGCCAACTGGACTTTTGGCCTATTAGAATCTCCCGGATTGCTTTCAATAGCAACCGGGAGGTTGAGTCAGATTCTGGGAGACTCCCGGCCAATGTGGGAGGGCTGGCAACTCTAAGACTACACTATCCCTTGTGACACTGAGCTGTTTTCTTTGTGGGTAGAAGCTGCATTGGCTGCTCAGTGGAGCAGCTGGTAGGGAGGGAGTTTGCAGTGGTAACATGGGAGGTACTGTTGTCCACTGCAGATACAGCAGTTGATCGGGGAACTGTTACCCTCCTAAAAATTGATGGATTTACGGCCATCAGCTTTCATAGAGGTCACAGGCTAGTCAGAGGGGGCAATGTGAAGTTTATCAACACTGGCTTTACACTAATGAAAAGGTCTGGGACAGAGATTAGCCCTGACCTTTGAAGGTCCCCAAAATCATGGAGGTGGGAGTGGAGAAGCAGCCTGGTCAAGCACTGACAAAGTCATTGCATCAGAATAAAGTGATTCCAGCAGATTTATTTCAGCCCCATGTCATCAGCATCTGCCAAAGGAGGAAGACAATTCATCCCAGGTGGGAAATCCCCACAGACAGCAGGCCCAGAGTGTGTCTTCTCATTTGACTGGTTCCTCCATATGTCTGTCAGAAAAGCCTACTCTCTTATTGGTTAGCTACGAAACCTAAATGCCTGCTTTTACTTTTGCGGGAAAACCTTTGACCCATCTCTCTGTCTCTGTCCCATGATAGGCAGAGATTCAGGGCCCACCCCTCTTTCTAAATCTCTTGTTTGATTGGCGCAGGGTTTTGCTCGTAATGCTGTTCTCCTCTTCCATTGGTCACAGGGCAGTTACCACGTAGCGCGGACTCTCAGCTTGTGAGGATATAAGGAGTCGACCTGGCAACACCGCTTCTACTTTCCAGTCTGCAGTAGGAAGCGTTGGCTTGGGGGCGTGGCTTATGAATAATTATGAGCACGGCCGTAGTTGTTATGGTTATGCTTAATTATTCATAAAGCTGCCTGGTGATTGGCTGGAGGGGTCTGCTTAATTATTAACAAGCCTATTGGCGGGCTTTCGAGGGAGTACTACGCATAGGCCAGGCTGAAGGAAGGGGGGGTAGAGGGCGGGGCTATGCTGATGAGGCGGGTGCAGGAGGCTGGGGCAGCAGGGAAGATGGCGACGGAGCGGAGCCGCTCGCCCATTGAGGGCTTCCCGGTACCGGCCTGTATATTCGCGCCGGAGCCCAGCTCCCCTGGCGGGGCGGCCGAGCCGACCGCCTCCTCCCGGCCCCACCGCGCCGCCTTCGGCTCCGACTGCAGCGAGGACGGGGAGGTGCTCAACGGGGAGCCCGAGCTCGACCTCACCAGCAAGGTAGGCCCGGGCGGGGGAGACGTGTGGCTGCTGGGGAGCGAGAGCCGGTTCTCCCAGCGGCGGGGGTTGGGGCGTGTCCCTGGCGGGGGCAGCGCCACACCTGTGGGGGCGTCCCGCTGAGAAAACGGCCGGTGTTGTCGAGCGCGGGGAGCTGGGCCGGTGCCCGCCCCCTGTCCGAGGCGGTGGGGCTGAGGAGCCGCGGGGGGCCGGGGTCAGATGCTGCCGGGAGCAGCAGGTCGCCGGCAGGGCGGGAAGCGTCGCGCGGCAGGTGTCTCTGGAGCTCGCTGCTCCTAATGCCCGGAGAGCGCCTGGCCCGGCTCCTGGATGTGGCCCGGCGGGGATTGTGAGCTGGCAGCTTCTTTATTTTATTTTTATTTTTAAATGTACCGCACGTTGCTGTCCTTCCCCCTAAATTGGCGCCTTCTGGGATCTTTCACTGGGCAACTCCAGAGGCTGATCTCCCCCCGCTCCCCCTCCCCGCTACTTCGTAGTGTTTAAAAGCCGCTCAAGGCTCAAACCGGTGAGTGTCTCTCTCCAATACCTCTGTGCAGTGTGGGGAGGAGACCTGCGCTGTAACTGACCAGCGTGTCCAAACTGACTGAAAGGGGGCTTTGAAAGAGCCCCCTTCCCACGTAGAGCACGTTGGGCTGGACTATTATGTCGCGCTGTTTTGGGAATTGTCCCCCCCCCCCCCCGGGTAGTGCGTTTAAACTGGGTGTCTGATCTTCCCTCTAGTTGGTGATGGTGAGTCCGACATCGGAACAGTATGACAGCCTGCTCCAGCAGATGTGGGAGAGAATGGATGAGGGCTGTGGGGAGACCATCTATGTAATTGGACAAGGATCAGGTGAGTACAGCTTTCTTGTAAAGTTAGTGTTTGCTCTTGCTTCAAAAGGAAGTGTTGGTTCATCTAATTTGATGCTTCAGAGGAAAGTAGAATTCCCTCCACCCCATTCCCCAATATAATACCACATGCAGGGCATGCTCTGCTGGTGACTATGCTTGGAAACATAATTTGGTTACCCTGTTACTATTATATCTGGCATAACTATAAGTATTATTGATAAAATGTGTTTGGAAATAAGAGCGGTTAAGGTATCTGAATACAGCACTGGGTGATAGGAGCTCTGGAGTTATAATCTCAGTCTTGAGACTTCCTTCATGTTCCGAGGTGTCTGCTTTACCTCTGTCATTGCTTTTTTTCCCATTTGTAAATTGGGAATACTTCACAGGAGTGTATTAGAAGCACTTTATATTTAACTATCAACTTTAACCAAAATAGCTGCTTCTTACTCCCCTGTAGGCTGTCTGTAGTACATAAAGCAGTTCCTTATTGTTGTTTCTAAATGTAATGCCTTTAATGTCATATATATTCTAGGTGTGGCAGCAGCCACCTGCCTTTGCATATTTGTGGTTTGCTGTTTTCGCACCTGATCCTCTAACATGGCTTTCATATATCTGCCCCTTGTTCGTTCTCTTTTGCAAATCACATTTTTGAATGTTGTTGTGCTAAAGAAAAATACTGAATTTGACACCCCTAGAGCATGAAATTCTTCCTTTCATATAAAGTACAATTAGCTCATGGATGTCACTAAGGTCAGGAGCATGGTGGGTTTCAAAATAGTTGGACGTGTACATGGATATTAAGACTATCCAGAGTAATAAGTGGTTTTTTTAATATTTACTATGTTTTGGAAGGGATATAAATCTCCTATTTCAGTGCCTAAGCCAACCCTCAAGCTATGGAACAGTTAACCTGCCCCCTTGCAAGGTTACCCCATAACTGCTTACTGCAGATTTTCTTACACCTCCTCTGAAGCATCTGGAAGTGGCCACTGTCTGTCAGGACAATGGATTAGGTAGACCACTAGTCTGATTTATTACAATTGCTATGCCTGCAGTACAGGGATAACATTGACAATGTTCAGTCAAGCTTCCCATGTATATCAGTCCTATCTATTTTCTGTATCCCTGTTGCAGGGAATAATGACGGCTAGGGAGGGAAGTTCAGTTAGTCAATTCAGTCCTTGTGCTTTCTGCTGATATTGCCCATAAGGAGGATAGGCACTCGCTTGCTAAGACCTTGATTATGACTCCCGAAGGGGGAAATATGCATTTTTGTATACAAACCTGGGGTTGTATTGGAACCAGTAACCTAGAGGAGAAAGACTTCATATCACAGCCACAATCCCCCAAACCCACGTAGACTCCTTTGAATTTCTTTAGTTTTAATAATGTAAAGAAAAACTAGACTTGAGATCTAGTCAGTCTTACAAAACATGTTAATAGTGCTTTTCAAAAGCTACCCTCTCCACTGCATCCCCTTGGTAGCTTTTTTTTTTAAAACACTTTCTCTCCCCTGTTGTAGTGTGAAAGACAAATAGAGGAAATACAATATCTGGCTGTAGATGGGGAAACTGACTAAATACCCAGAGTGCTGTTAAATGCACAAAGTAAGCAGAATGAGAAATATTTGAATTTTTTATGCTAATCCTTCAGTGATTTTAGGTGTTGCTTGTAACTCGAGTAGGTAAAGCACTTTCAGATAGTAGGATTTATTTATTATTTTGCTTTTTTGCTGTTAGTGACGCTTTAATTCCTTTGAGTCTTAAAATTAAGCCTAAAGTTTCCTTCAGGAATAGGCCATTCTTCCTGTGTTTCTGTAGGCTGACTGGTGTCTTTCCCATGTGTATAATCAGTGCTACAGGCAGCTCATGTGAAGAGAGAATAAAATTACCCTTTACTCCAGGCTGTTGGGAAGTGTTGCTAATCTTATTTCCTTCCCCCTCACAACTTCTCATTAGATGGGACTGAATATGGTCTGAGTGAGGCAGATATGGAAGCATCCTATGCCACAGTGAAGAGCATGGCAGAGCAGCTTGAGGCAGATGTGATACTTCTGCGGGAGCACCAGGAGGCAGGGGGCAAGGTGCGCGACTACCTTGTTCGGAAACGTGTGGGTGACAACGACTTCCTGGAGGTCAGGTGAGGAGACGGGTGGAGGCAGGATTAGGCAGCAACACAGCCACATCTCTTTGATCTGAGCAAGTGGTGGTTTGAATTTGGGTGTTGTATGAACCCAGAAAAGACAGCTGTCTGAACACTCCTTGCTAATTACATCTTTTTCCTCCTCCTTTTTTATACAAGCTGTCTGTCATGATCTTTAGTTTGCACTCCTGTTCTTGGCTCAAAAGTTTCAGTGTCTGAGTGACAGCCTCTGTTTTGAGCTCTCCCTGGGCTGGGAGCACTTCAGGGATTCTCTGCTGATCCATCAAGGAGTTATCTGGGGACTCAGTCATTCTGTGATTGCAGGGGATTCTGGGGACCTTGCAAGGAGTGGACTCTTTAAAATAAGTCAGATATTGAAATATGGAACCTTTCACTTATCAGTCACCATTTCAATTCCAGCCTAATACTTAAGTGATCTCTTGATGGGTGTCTGATACCTTGTATAAAAATGACTTGGGAGTCTCAGACAAGTTCCAGGTGGATTGGGTTTTCGCATCACTCATGCTGCCACAATGGCCACCCTCACCAGCATCAATAAAGATATTAATATTAATACATGAATGAGCCTTGGACAGTGAATTTCCCCAAAAGTGTTCCTCTAAGTTGGATTATGTTGCTTATATTGTGCAAACTCTAAAAACAGATTTCAGGTTCTGGTGACAGCACTCATCGCTAGCTTATATTAACATGAAAAACTTTTCTAAGGGACGACCAAGCGGACATTAACTCTTCTCCAGGTGTTTGATTACTTTATTCTTTCCCCGGTAGGGTAGCAGTGGTTGGCAATGTGGATGCAGGAAAGAGCACGTTGCTGGGTGTCCTGACGCATGGTGAGCTAGACAATGGTCGGGGCTTTGCCCGGCAAAAGCTCTTCCGCCACAAGCATGAGATCGAGTCAGGTCGTACCAGCAGTGTGGGCAATGACATCTTGGGCTTTGACAGTGAGGGCAATGTGGTGAACAAGCCTGACAGCCATGGTGGCAGCCTGGAGTGGACCAAAATCTGTGAGAAATCTACCAAGGTCATCACTTTCATTGACTTGGCTGGGCATGAGAAGTACCTGAAGACCACAGTCTTTGGCATGACTGGTCACCTACCAGATTTCTGCATGCTTATGGTAAGTGGCAGTAAAGCAGTGCAATATGCCACTGTTCAAACCTGTAAAATACCAATACAGAGGAGAAGTGGATGACTTTATTTGGGGCAGAAACTTTGTTCTGTGTTTTGTTACAGCACCTAGCACAGTGAATACCTGGTCCATGATGGGGTGGGGTGTCCTAGGTACTGTGCTAATATATTCTGCCTACTGAAGCTATTATATATAATTCCCAATATGATGGCATGGCCAGGACTCCATGGCTGTGTCCCTGCTCTTGAGAAGTGCCATGGGATCTTCAATACCCATAAGTGGTCAGGATATCTGTTTTCTTTGTCATCAGAAAGATTTCTGAACTTGGGAATACAATACTGTACTCACTAGTTATGAGTTGAATTCTTTTCCTCACTGCTCTCTCTCCTACTGATGTGTTTTAAAATTCTTGGGGTGGGGTGGAATGTTGAGGGGATGGGACCTGGAATTGCCTCCTTCCTCCCCACACACAACAGGTCTACAATCTGATCATACTCTACTGCAGAAGTTCTCAAACTTCATTGCACTGTTACCCCCTTCTGACAACAAAAATTACTACATGACCCCAGGAGCGGGGACCGAAGCCTGAGCCTGCCCAGGCCCTGCCATCCTGGGCTGGGGGCCAAAGCCTGAGCTCCACCACCCTAGGCAGGTGGGGGGAAAAGCTGAAGCTCAAGGGCTTCAGCCCCAGGCAGGGGAGCTTGTAACCTGAGCCCCGCTGCTGAGGGCTGAAGCCCTTGGGCTTCGGCCTCAGGCCCCAGCAAGTGTAAGCCAGCCCTGGAGACCCCATTAAAACTAGGTCCTGAACTGCTGGTCTACTGCATGCTCTGGCCAAACTATCCTATGTGATCCAGCTACCTGCAGTTGTATGACTTTCTGATGCAGGTTGGCAGCAATGCTGGGATTGTTGGGATGACCAAGGAGCACCTGGGCCTAGCGCTGGCACTCAATGTTCCAGTCTTTGTCGTGGTGACAAAAATCGACATGTGTCCTGCCAACATCCTGCAAGGTAAATGTGGATCTTTGCCAGCAACTGCTGCTCTGTCCTCAGAACGCTCGGTATCCACAGGCTTGCTAGTGTCCCCTCAACTGGGATGGTGAATCAGGGCTAATGGAAGTCGCCTCATACTTAATATGGCTTAGGCTATAGCCCAAATACATTCTAGAAATAGTCCTCTTTTTTTCCCAAGACACTCCCCTCACTTGTGTTACAGCTCTCACTTCTATTGTTTGGATTGCTTAGTTGTGCAGCAGTAAAGTGTTTGCTGTGGGGTTTTGCCTAATTAGGCTGTCGGTGTCAGGGTTAACTAAACCTTTGGCCCTTATCCTGGTCTTCCTCGATGGCACCCACTTAGGTGATGGCCAGGATTCTGAACACTTTTCTTGGGCAGACACTTGTCTCACCCCCACCCCCAATTGGGGATTTATGCTTGCTTTCACTTTGTGCCTTACTGTGATTTCCCCAGCAGATCTGACTGGGGTCCAGCACCTGTGGTTAACTCTTTCTCCAGGGACTACAACAGTGTACACCAGTTCCAAGCAGACTTCATAAAGCAAAATAAATTTATTCTCAGGGTAAAAGCATTACAGAGGAAACCATATTAACACCAGTTAATACAAACTTTTTTAAAAGCTTGGTAGAGGTCACCCATCACACTTATGGGATCCTAGTAAGCCAAAGTCCTTCCAGCCCTTCCATAAGGGTTAGGGGATCCCTTGGCCAGAGGGTCCTGTCCACTTGCTGAGTCAAAAGAAGGCCCCATGTCCGTTTAAACTTGGGGCTTTTGGCATAAAAAAATTCTTTGATCCTTGGAAAACCCAGTTGGAACCAGTATATATAAGCCTCCCCAGGGAGGCGTTGTATGATTCATCTTAATCACCCACCCAGTTTTTAGTTCCTGGAAGAGCTGTGGTAACCCTTGCTCTTGGAGTTCTATGCAATCCCTTGTGCACAGTGATACATAAATCATTCATAAACTTAATATAATGGTCCCCAAAGAGATTGTAACTGCAGGCAGTCTCATAGACTTTCTGGGGAGAGGCAGCCAAGTGCTTCAGCTGGAGTTGGGGGTTTATCTTTCTCTCCCTGGTATCTAAATTTGAAGGGGGGGGGGGGAAGCCTGCAGTTGGGATGTAGGGGATGGATATTAATTTAAAAGGTCTTGCTCTGCTTCCTACCTGAAGGTCAAGTGACCTGCTTAGGCACTTCCCTTTGTTCTGATGCACACCACTGGATGTGGGCCAGCTCTTTTCCTGAATTTATACTCCTACTTTGATTTCATTCCTAGCCCATAAGGATTTGGCTCTAGTTACTTGGAACAGTGACATGTTTTTGGTCAGAAGTTTTGAGAACCAGGAAGACTAGCAATCTGCCTGTTGTATAAATTCTGTCAGAAGATGCTTTCAGTAAACGGGACGCTGAGCAGTACCTTTTAGAAATCCTAGGAAATGGAGGTGTAAAAGATGTTTGGCAAACTAATGGAAGCCCAGTCATTAAGCGAGTAACTGGGGAGGGAGGAGCATATTTGGTTTAGGGTAAAAGAGCAGACCTTTTGAGGAGAATTTTTTTTATCTCTGAGCCCACTACAGTGCCAAAAGAAGGATGTAGATGTTTAATTTGAATAGAAGATGGAAGATGTGGCCCCTTTACCTTGAGCTCTGTATGAGGAACAGATGACATGGTCAGATGTCAGCATCTCCTTAGCCAAAACACTAGTCTCCTACAGTTGCCTTTTCTTAATAACCATAACCAGGCTGTAATCTGATCAGCTGACAATTGTGGGATATAAACTAATTGCCACTTAAGTCCTTAACATCATCCCCCTTGTTTTCCCCCACGCATAGCATTGTACAGTTACATTGTAGGAGATCACCTTTCATTAATGCACTGGGTCTTGGCCACTGCTGGAAGCAAGAAACTGGACTAAAAGAACTGGCTCCATCATGGCAGGAGAAGAGGGAGGGCAGGAATCGGATCTGAAAGCCAAATCCTCTGCCCTGGAACACTGATTCCTGCGTGTCCCCTATCTGGACTTCATTTTGCTCTTAGCTCTTATGCTCATCTCTGCTCCCCTCTTGCTTCTGTGGAACTGTGGTAATACTCAGGAGTAAGACTGTCCTGTCCTATCATGGCAAAAGCAAGTAGTAATTCAAACACTTTCTAGTCCTGACCACTAATTAGCATTCAGCTCATCATGGAAAACTAAGGAAGGTCAAATCCTTTATGATAAGAGAATATCAGGTTTGGAAGGGACCTGAGGAGGTAGCCTAGTCCAATCCCCTGCTCAAAGCAGGACCAACCCCCAACTAAATCATCCCAGCCAGGGCTTTGTCAAGCCTGACCTTAAAAACCTTCTAAGGAAGGAGATTCCACCTCCTTCCTAGGTAACGCATTCCAGTGCTTCACCACCCTCCTAGTGAAAATTTTTCCTAATATCCAACCTAAACTGTCCCCACTGCAACTTGAGACCATTATTCCTTGTTCTGTCATCTGCTACCACTGAGAATAGTTTAGATCCTTCCTCTTTGGAACCCCCTTTCAGGTAGTTGAAAGCAGCTATCAAATTCCCCCCTCGTTCTTCTAAGTCATGTGCTCCAGCCCCCTAATCATTTTTGCTGCCCTCTGCTGGACTCTTTCCAATTTTTCCATGTCCTTCTTGTAGTGTGGGGCCTAAAACTGGATACAGTACTCCAGATGAGGCCTCACCAATGCTGAATAGAGGGGAATGATCACATCCCTCAATCTGCTGGCAATGCCCCTACTTATACAGCCCAAAACACCATTAGCCTTCCTGGCAACAAGGGCACACTGACTCATATCCAGCTTCTCGTCCACTATAACCCCTAGGTCCTTTTCTGCAGAATTGCTGCCTAGCCACTTGGTCCCTAGTCTGTAGCAGTGCATGGGATTCTTCCATTCTAAGTGCAGGACTCTGCACTTGTTCTTGTTGAACCTCATCAGATTTCTTTTGGCCTAATCCTCTAATTTGTCTAGGTCCCTCTGTATCCTATCCCTACCTTCCAGCTTATCTACCACTCCTCCCTGTTTAGTGTCATGTGCAAACTTGCTGAGGGTGCAATCCAGGCCATCCTCCAGATCATTAATGAAGACATTGAACAAAACCAGCCCCAGGACCAAGCCTTGGGGCACTCCACTTGATACCAGCTGCCAACTAGACATGGAGCCATTGATCACTATCCAATGATCTATCCAGCTTTCTATCCACCTTATAGTCCATTCATCCAGCCCATACTTCTTTAACTTGCGGGCAAGGATACTGTGGGAGACCGTATCAAAAGCTTTGCTAAAGTCAAGGAATAACACGTCCGCTGCTTTCCCCTCATCCATAGAGCCAGTTATCTCGTCATAAAAAGCAATTAGGTTAGTCAGGCATGACTTGCCCTTGGTGAATCCATTCTGACTGTTCCTGATCACTTTCCTGTCCTCTGAATGCTTCAAAATTGATTCCGTGAGGACCTGCTCCATGATTTTTCCAGGGACTGAGGTGAGCCTGACTGGCCTGTAGTTCCCTAGATTCTCCTCCTTCCCTTTTTTAAAGATGGGCACTATATTAGCCTTTCTCCAGTCATCCGGGACCTCCCCCGCTCGCCATGAGTTTTCAAAGATAATGGCCAATGGCTCTGCAATCACATTATGATTGTTAAAACTAGAGTGCATAAAGATCACTGACTTGTTTGAAAAAATAAATTCATATTTAAATTTTCTTTTAAAAATAAACCTGTTTAAAATGAAATCTGAATTTAATACAGATATGTGAAGGCCTAAACTTACTTCTTAAATCATTTTAAATAAAACAGTATGCTGAATCTGTGAGCCTCTCTCAAAAACTTTAAGTTGAAGGTTGGAGATTAGTTTTATAAAGATGCCACAAGAGATCATGCTCCCTGTTAAGGGCTTGATCCTGTGGGGGATGCGGGGGCTGTGCAAGACACTGGCAAAATAGGGTTACCAACTTCCTAATTGCACAAAACCGAACACCCTTGCCCTGCCCCCTTCCCTGACGCTCTGCTTCCCACTCACTTTCACTGGGCTGGGGCAAGGGATGTGAGAGGGGGTGTGGGCTCTGGGGTGGAGCTGGGCATGAGGGGTTTGGGGTGCAGGAGGGGGCTCTGAGCTGGCCCTGAGGGGTTCAGAGTGCAGGAGGGGGCTTGGGGTTGGGGTGCAGGCTCTGGGAAGGGAATTGGGGGTGTGTGTGGGGGGGGGGGGGGGTTGGGGTGCAGGCTCTGGCAGGGTGGCGCTTACTTCCAGCACTCCAAGTCAGCAGGCTCCCTGGTTCCATGCAGCTCCTGGAAGCAGTGGCATGTCCCTGCAGCTCCTAGGCAGAGGGGTCAGGGGCCTCTGCGCACTGCTCATGCCTGCAGGCACTGACTCCGCAGTTCCCATTGGCCGGGACTGTGGCCAAGTCGGCACTCTGGCAGCGCGTGGAGCCTCCCTGGCTGCCCCTGCACCTAAGAGCCGGATATGTTGGCCGCTTCTGGGAGCCATGAGAGAGCCTTCCTTAGTCCTGCTGTGCTGCAGACCGGACTTTTGACAGCCTGGTCAGCTGTGCTGACTGGAGCTGCCAAAGTCCCTTTTTGACTGGGTGTTCCAGTCGAAAACCTGACACCTAGCAACCCTATGGCAGTCATCCCACCCGTTGGACCTGGCCTCTGACTTCAGGAGACAGTAACATGTATCTCATCAGCAGGGATTCTAGTTTTCTGTGATTTTAAAAAATAAATAAAATCCATGTTTTTCCACAATTAAAATGAGATGCTGAACTTTAGTTTCCCTAGCCGTAATATAGGTATCAGTTGAACAATGTATTATTGATATATTTACAATTTTTAAGCAAGTTTGAAGCCTACCTGTACCAATCATTATAATAAAATTAATAGAATGGTCCCGTCACAGTGCATTGTTTCTTTAGTGTTGTGGATGGCCCTGCTGTTTCAGCCTCTTGTTTTTAGCTTCTTTTTATTCAGTTTGGCGCTTTCCATGTGTTCTGCCATTGTCTGCCTTCGAACGTAATCTGCACCCTTGCTGCATACAGTACAGAACAGCACATTGCTATCAACGTGAAATTTGTCCTTTCCAAACTCAGTGATGGGGTCATTGGGGTGATTTTTAAAGTTTTCAGCATCTTTTCATAACTTTAATTACTTGTGGAGGCCGAAATGAGATGCACTGAAACACAAACCTCTATATGCTGTTGAGTAACCTCTATGCACCAGAAGCAGTTTACTGGAATATGTAAATTTAAAGCGCATTCAAAAATCAACCACAAGTGAGGGAGGTTGCAAGCAGTAAAATGTAGTTAATGTTTTTATTTTTTCACAAAATGTAAAAACTAAAGATTCTCTGTAAAAATACAAATTCTGCATTTTTTTCCCATGGCAAACTGATTTCTAGGATCCCTGGGGTACAACCTGGAACTAGAGTACCACTGTGTCCCCTTAACTCTCCAACCTGGGCTGTCTCTCCTAACACTTTGCTAGTGACAAGCAGCAAACCCCTCTAGGCACTGTTATCACTCAGTATAACAGCATGTGGAGCCCTACACCCTGCTAGATTGCATGAATTCTACCTGAGCCACTCACAAATCAGACAGAGAAAGGCACCAGCAAATATCCCAACCCCCCAGCGTTGTACCCAGAACTGTACCATCTTGTCCTAGTCAGAAGCCTGACCCATGTAAGTTTATTATCCAGTCTACCACTCCTTGATGTGGAGAGCAGACACACTAGCCTTTGTAAACTGAGCTGCGGTTTCCCAAGCACTTCAACCAAAACACACTGTTTTAGGTAAAATATAAAACAGATTTATTAACTTTAGAAAGGTAGATTTTTAGTGATTATAAGTGGTAGGCACAAAAAGTTAGAGATAGTTACCAAAGAAAAATAAGTACATAGTCTAAACCTTAACCTTTATTAGACTAGGCAGTATTTGGATCAAGCCGTTTTCTCACCCCACTAGATGTTACAGTTCTTAATACACAGGCTTCCCCTTTAAGCCTGGGACCAGTCTCCTCAGTTCAAGACTTTGTTTTCCCACCATTCTTGTTGTTTCTGGTGTAGGTGCGGGAGGAAAAAAGTCAAAGAATGATGCCACTATCCCCTATTTTAGATCAGTAACAACCATACAGCAAAATCTCATAACTTCATATACATGATATACATATTTTGACAGACCAACGGGTTTCAGCAGACTATGATCTTTCATATGGTATCTTACGTGGCATGCTTTGTATGAAATATATCATCATTGTATGATGGGTGAATATGGGAGTTCTAGGGTGCTGCTTTGAGGTACAGAGTGCCACACCCTGCTCATCAGGATCTTCTGCTGAGCCTACCTCTGTGGCCTCATACTTTGGGCCCTACCAAATTCATGGACCATTTTGGTCAATTTTGCCATCGTAGGATTTTAAAAATCATAAATTTCATGGTTTCAGATATTTAAATCTGAAATTTCATGGTGTTGTAACTGTAAGGGTCCTGACCCAACTCTGAAGGCAGGAGTGCAGAAGTAAGGGTGGCTTGCTATGGTATTGCCACCTTTACTTCTGTGCTGCTGCTGGCAGGCCGCTGCCTTCGGAGCTGGGTGCCTGGCCAACAATGCAGTTCTCCGTCCACCCTGCTCTGAAGGCAGTGCCAAAATAAGGGTGGCAATACTGCGACCCTCATAAAATAACCTTGCAACTCCCCTTCCCCATGATCCTCTTTTGGGTCAGGACCCCCAGTTTGAGAAATGCTGGTCTCCTCCATGAAATCTCTATAGTATAGTGTAAAAGTACGTACACACAAGACCAGATTTCACAGTCCGTGACGCATTTTTCATGACCATGAATTTGGTAGGGCCCTACTCATACTCCTGTTTTATAACTTTTCTCTCTACCTGAGCTCTAATTGGCTTAGGTCTCAAATTGTGAATATTTGACAACACTCATCATGCAAACTTACTTTCCAGCTCATGGGAATACACTGATATGCCCAGTATCTGCCCACCCTTGCTTCTGAGTGGTTCTGGACGCTTAAAGTAAATGGCCTCGCTCTGTCTCCTTGCATGTGTTCATAGACAGATACAAACAGAAATCCATTAACTTCTCAACTGCCTCCCTCCCTCTCTCTCTCTCTCTAAACAAGTAAAATAGTGCAGTGCAAAAGGCATGTGGGTTACATGAACAGAAGTCTTGGACTGTTGTTAGTTCTTTCATTTTTCTTGGGGTAGGAGAGGGCGGGTGAGTTATGTAACACGGCAGAAGGAAGAGTGTACGCAACCAGAAAGGAGCAACAATGGTGTCAAAGTAGGATACTGTGAAGAAGAGACAATGTTCTTCAGAGTGCAACTTCTAGTGTTGACTTCAACACCTGGGAACTGGAAAATAATCGGCCATGGCTGCAGGTCATAAAACCGTATTTGGGAATATTTTCAAGAAACTCCTGTACCCCTGGGTACAAAAGGAATGTGCCAAATACAGTAATGCAACAAAGAGATGCAAGGCCTGGCTGTAAGAATGAAACAGCATTATGAAAAATGCTCCTCAGAAGGTAATGGCTTTGAAGATGATGATGTGGACACATCTGAACAATCTGGATCAATTGGTTAGTAAACATAAGTTTGCATCTTTCTTATGCATTGCCTGCCATGCCTTAAATAACTTATATTGTCATAAATTTGTGTTTTGGGTGGATTACTTATGAATTTCAAAATGTGTTCAAAATATAATCGGTATGTTAGTTTGTGGGAGTATTTATCAATTACACTTTTACTGTCACTGCTGGACTTCTGAAATTCTTTATTCCTTAGTATAATCAAACATCCTAAGTGATGACTTTCTGTTTAAAGTTTGATTGGGCATTTATGAATTTTAGCACTTAACCTTTTTTTAAAATTTGTTTGGTATGTTGTTAAAGATAAGGGTTTAAATAGATTTAGATAATCCTTTGATTTATTTTCTCTATAAAACTGGGTTTAAAATAAACTCATTTAAACAGTGGTACAAATACTAGTAGGCAGAATCGTTCATTTACAATTTTTTTTTTAAAGCAGTGCACTCAGCAGTAATCCGTGAGCGAGTGACCCCCCCTTTTTTTAACCATTTTGTTTCAGGATCCAGTTTAGGTATAAGGGATTATGAATATCCACCTGCAATGTCTACAACTTCAGAGTCACCTGCTGATACCACCAGGAGTGCTGCAACTAAACATGTCAGATAGTAAATTAACTGTGTTAAGAAATGCATGGATGAGTTCATAAGCAGGACCAGCAAATTCCAGCAAGATAAAACGACTCCATAGATTAAAGATTGCTTGGTTCATTTATGCAACAAATTCTTCATTTCAGCTTGTTCAAAACAAACACTTCATTGGACGTAGTTCAGTCATTACGACCAGGCTGCACTGCATCTGGCCGAGCAGACATTGTTGAAAGGTTGTTGAATACAGTATAAGAAAAGGAAATCTGAAGAGTGTGCAAAAAAACATTGACCAGGAAACTTGGTAATGTGTGTCTTGATCAGTGGAGCACTGTATACAATGATCCAGTAATTTGTTCTTGTGTGACACACAACAACCCCAGCTTATGTTATTTTACAGAAATTGACACATCAGGAAATGCCTTTTCAGCAGAATACTTAAAGCTGTAACAAACAGAACAAAAATTAAACAATTGAGCACATAGCTTTGGTGCAGACAATGCTGCAAATGTAGCAAAGATGAGAAGTCTAGAAGAAGATAATAAAGGGAACCTCAAACTTATAACATATGGGTGTGCAGTGCTCCTTGATTGCGTCTTTTAGCAAAGACTTAAGTACAACTTTTGGAATAAAGGAAAACATTTTTGACATTGCGGAATACTTCATAACAACCACTGTGCTTCAGCTTCACTGAACAAAGCATGAGGATCCAAACTAATTCTCCCCCAAAATGTGTGATGGAATTCAGTGGTTGACTGTTTTGAGCTATTAATTAAAAATTGGCCTCTTCTGATGACAATTTTGTGAAGAAAATCATAACACAATAGATGGAACTCTCACAGCCAGTGTAGTTAACATTTGGACTAAAGAGAACTGTAGAAGATATGCTGAATATGGAAATAGGTTTCAGTATAGCCTTGAGCAAACTGCAGAAAGATTGCCGCTGTATTGCTGATGCTGTTGAAATTTGGAAAGAACCTCAAGAGACATTGAAGAAAGAAATACCCAGCAACAAAGTTAAATTTTCAGCAGTAAAGAAGTGGATGGATCAAGCACCTACTCCACCTCTTTCTTTCCAGTATTTTCAATTCAGAGTTCCAGGTCAGATGCCCAACTGCTGAAGAAGATGCTGCTATGACTTGGGCATCCAGTAATCACCCTTCAATCATGCCAACCATAATAAATTTCAGGGCTGGAAGTGAACCATTCAAGCAGTACATGCTGGCTGATCTTTAAGAGTCCCACCTCTGAATTGGTAGAAGTCACTAGCTCAGCACCAGGAACCAGAGTGTATTGAAGTGCTAAACCAGCTTTTGACACTAGTAGCTTCTTCTGCAATCAGGAAATAATATTTTCTTCATTTGACTAATTCATTCAAAGTGGAGAAGTCAATTGGAAGTTGAAAGAGTATGAAAACTTGTCTTCCTCTTCCAGTCTATGAATAAAAATGAGGAGGGAGGGGATGAGATCTAGCTTTAAAAGTTTGAAGGACAGAGTAAGTAATTTAGGAGACTGTCTTATTTTCAAAAGACTTAAGTGAGTAGAAACTTAAGCTCCAGTCACTTTCACTTGTGCATATTTGAAAATTTCACAGGCTGACTTGAAATCAGTTTAATTCACAGGCTACAGTTGAGCCCTCTGTTCCTTTAATAAATCATTTGGTTGTAAATAGGAAACACCTTTTAAGTTCATGTATCCAAAACATTTACCTTTTTTTGTTTTAATGCGAATAAATTTTATATGCTGTTTTGTGTTTTAATTAATTCCAGTTGCCATCCTGATGCAGCTTGACACAAATCATGAGCTAAAGTTAATTTTGTAGTAAATAAGCAATATATTACTGACCTTTTTTCTAACATACTGAAAATGTACAATTAAGAATATGAAAATACTGAGCTATATAATTGCTTGAATAAGTGTATATAGTTATAGTGTACCTTCCTGCATCACAAAAACATGTACCCAATCTAGTATAAAGGGTCTATTTAGTTGTAAATCAACATTGGTTGATTATAAAACAATGAGAAGTCATCTTTCGTTAGAAGATAACTGCTTGAAATCTAATTTAAATTGACGTTTTCCATTTAGTGATTTAAATCGCTAATTTAAATGGTCTCAGATTAAATTAATCCACTCCCATTTAAAACAGACCTCTAATAAGCAACCTTAAAACTTAAACTCAACTCTAATAGATGTATATAGAGGCAAATTCATACTTTTTTGGAACAGTTCTGGCTTGGCAGCAGGCTATCTGATATGGAAGATGTGACCCGCAAGTCAATTTTTTGGAAATGTGCCTGTCTTCCTTAGGAAATCTGACCAAGGCAATTTTTAAAGAGGGGGGATACTGCCCTAACTATGTTCATTTCACCCTTTAAGAAACTCTGAAGCTGTTACAGCGACTTCTGAAGTCCCCAGGGTGCAGGAAGATCCCGGTGCTGGTTCAGAGCAAAGATGATGTCATTGTAACAGCCTCCAACTTCAGCTCAGAGAGGTAATGGGAGTGGAGAGAGTGGTCTGTATTAGTCCTGTTTGGGGGTGGAGCGTGTCTGCGTGAGACGATAGGGAGCAGAATCCCCACAGCTTAGATGTACTAACGTTTCATCTACTGCATAATACATCGGTTCCATAAAGGGAAAACTCAGACTGATCATCCATGTTTTCCTCTCCCAGATGGAAGTGAGGGGCTTCTGATGAGCTATCCACATAAGATGGAAGCACAGTGCCCAGACCTCAGTGGAGGAATCTAAAGCCCCTTTTCTGAATCTCACAAGGAAGTTTAGATGCAGTGTTCCAGAATTTTAATTACGAGGTGTTCTGCAACTAACTGCCTGCCAAGCTTTCCCCTGCCAGTGCTGAGTATTTATCTCAATCCAAGATGTTGATGTCTCCTTGAACTTTAATCAAGGTGAGGGGACTAATTTCCCGCTGTCTGTTGTCTGTCCCCCTTATAGGATGTGCCCAATATTCCAGATTTCCAATGTCACTGGTGAGAATCTGGAGTTGCTTAAGATGTTTCTCAATCTCCTGTCTCCCCGAACAAGTTACAGGGAGGAAGAGCCAGCAGAATTTCAGATAGACGACACTTACTCTGTACCGGTAAGGGGACTGGTGCTGGGAAGGGCTCTCTGCCACATTTGAGACTGGACCGGAGGTGGGCCTGCTGGAAGGGGGAATTCCATTACTGCTCTAACAGCATGGTTGAGTGACTCCAGTTACCGGTGGTTCTCTCTCTTGTGCAGGGTGTGGGAACAGTTGTGTCTGGAACAACCTTGAGAGGCCTGATCAAGCTAAATGACACTTTGCTTCTGGGTCCAGACCCCTTGGGCAACTTCCTAGCCATTGCTGTCAAGTCCATCCACCGCAAACGCATGCCTGTGAAGGAGGTGCGTGGTGGCCAGACTGCCTCCTTTGCTTTGAAAAAGGTGAGTGTGTGTATGGGGAGGGGGACTGCCCTAGTTCCTGATATCAAGAGCCTTGCTTCTTCAGGATACTTTCTAATCCTGGTTAAAATGAGACTGCTTCCACCAACGCTGAAGGGCAGGGGGAGAGTTCATCTACCAGCACCATAAAGTCCCATACTAATTTAGTGGATCATATTCCACATACCACTCCCTTTTCAAGTGTTGTCACCAGTCTAATAATTCTGTGCCTTTATCCTGAGCTGTGTTCTCACTAGATAGTCTAATGTAGTAGGTGTGGCTTGTAGGAGATCGCTCATTAAATACAAGTGTTGCAAGGAATCACTCTTGTCAGAACTAAGCTAATGTCCTAGGCCTGGTCTATATGTAGTGTTTGCACCAATTTAACTTTCCCTTAGGAGTCTGACTTTAGGTTTTTTTACCAAAAGAGTTATGTTGGTACAAGCCCTAGTACCTAGGGATAATGGTGCTTCATACCAGTATAACTGCATCCATGCTAGTGGTGTTGCACGGGTTTCAAATCCATATCGTAAAAGCTGTACAAAAACTGTGTAAACAAGCCTTTAGCATAGTGCTAGTGGGCATTGTGTTGTTGGATGGAGTGTCTGTCTGAATGACAGGTAAAAAGGACTCTTAGCTATATTAACCCTAGCGTCCTGCCCAAAATTCAATTTTGGGTAATCACATTCTTCTATTTACAACTTCTTCAAAAGTTTCAGCTGCAGTCATTCTTTGGAACCCCTGCATAACATTGTTGTATGTTGCTGAACAGCGATCACATTGCATCCCAGAGGTGGCTGGAGTAATCATTGATCTGTAAAATGCCTTGAGATCCCTCTGGATGAAAGGAGCAAAAGAAATTAACTTATTCTTGTAGTAAGCATGATTCTTAACTCTTTGTCTTTTTTCCTGTTTCCTCCCTAGATCAAGCGTTCCTCCATCCGGAAAGGCATGGTGATGGTGTCCCCCCGGCTGAATCCACAAGCATCCTGGGAATTTGAAGCAGAGATTCTGGTGCTGCATCATCCCACCACCATCAGCCCACGCTATCAGGCCATGGGTAGGTGTAGCAGCTTTCTCTGACCCTTAGATCCCAGTTGCACAGCTCACAGTTGTAGACTTTTGCTTTAGCCTTAGGCTGCTTAATCCACCTGTGATTTCTGCTTTATCCAGGATGTAGGGCATAGTTCCTTGTATTAACTTCCCCAATTCCATTATGGGTGAGAGAACAGATCTAGAAGAGCAAGGATTGCTGCCGGTAAGAACCAGTGTGCTTGGGAAGAGGAAAGCCTACACAGTGGCTACCAAGAGTCAGCATTGGCTGTAGCCCAGTGGTTCTCTAGCTTCATCATTTGCACAACAAACTGCCTGAGACACTGAGGGGAAAGAAAAAGGCCCAGCTGGCCTGTGCCAATCAACTCTGGCTCGTGGGGCTCAGGCTGAGGAGCTGTTCCCTTGCTGTGTAGACTTCTGGGCTTGGGCTGGCTCTGGGATTCTCTCACCCCACAGGGTCCCAAATCTTGGGCTCCAGCTGGAGCCTGGAAGTCTACACAGTGATGGAACAGCCCTGCAAGTCCGAGTCGACTGGCACGGGCCTGCTGCGGGTTTTTCTTGTCTGTGTAGACATACCCTGTTCTTCTCAATACCACGGTCCCCCACTGCTTGGTTCTTAATGCTTCAGGGCGTGGTCACTAGGAAAGTCAGTGCAGAACAGTTTGAGACCCACTGCTGTATCCAGTACTTAGCTTCTTTTCTGAGCAACAAACAAATGCATCTGTAGTGTCAACTTTGCACTGATTAGAATACAATAGGTTTCTTTCCTTCTGAACTCAAATGTGCTGTGGATAGATTAGCAGTAATGACCTTGGACTCTAATCTGAGGCTTGTTCCACTAGTGGCCTTTACTACTTGAGAGCCTCTGGTACATTATCATTTGCAGTGCATTGTGGCAGTATCCGCCAGACAGCCACTATCCTCAGCATGGACAAGGACTGCCTACGGACAGGGGACAAGGCTACAGTGCACTTCCGCTTCATCAAGACCCCCGAATACTTGCATATAGACCAGCGGCTGGTCTTTCGTGAGGGCCGTACGAAAGCAGTGGGTACTATCACCAAGGTAAAGGCCGAGGAGCCAGACCCTTGCCATTTTGCTTTCCCAGTAAACCTTTACTCCTACAATGAGGAGACAAGTAGGGGAATCAGGGAATGGGAGGATATAATTTCACTATCTTGGTTGCCAATTTCAAGCAAAACTCAGGCTAGTGGCGACCAGCATGTATTGCAGTCTGATGGCCATCTGGCCTGTGTGAAACTGACTGCGTGGGGAGGCTGCGGGTGTCTTTGTCTTCCAGAGACAGGTGTCCCCCTGACATGAAGGACTGGCTGTGCTATAGAGACTGAACACCCCTCTCAGCCCTACATAGCTTCTTCGGGGCAGCTCTGAGGCATGGTGATGGGCCAGTGTGGGCAACTGTGCGCTGATGCTAGCTATATAGTTCACTTTATGGCTAGTGGAAGTAATTCTCTAAGCACTCCTCACTTTCAAGAAACCCTGAAGTTTTGAACCTTGCCTGGCTGGCCCTGCCATTTTAATGCTGCGTATTCTTCCATCTGTACCCGGCAGTTACTCCAGACCACCAACAACTCTCCAATGAACTCCAAGCCCCAGCAGATCAAGATGCAGTCAACAAAAAAAGGACCCCTTACGAAACGAGAGGATGGTGTGCCCCAGGGTGGGACAGCAGCCGGGGGGGCCCTGGTGGGGGATGATGCCACCTCATCAGGACCAACACCATCAGTACCTTCTAGTACCCTGCAACCACAGGTTAGCAAAAGACATTGAAGTATCTTCTGGCTAGTCACATCCTCCTTCCTGCCAGCTGTTTGTCTCAGCCCCATAAAACGTCAGCATTGCTCCCCCTTCTTGGGACTGTTGCCTTGGCAATAACAAATTATATGGGTATAGCAGCAGTGCCCCAGCAAGGAACTAGACCCCCTGATAACCGAGAAAATCCTGACAGCTCATTGATGTCAGCTTGTCCTCTCAATGGAAGATTTGTATTCAGACAGTGCCGAGGAGCCCTTGTTGTGGGCCAGAGCCCCATTGTGCTAGGTGCTGTGCAAACACATAGCACCTGCCACAATGAACTCACAGTCCAAGTAAGGGCACTAGGCCAGCTGTCTCACTTCCCTTTGGTCAAATCACACTTAGACCACAGAGCCTGGCTTGGAAGGAGACAGCATTCTTTCCTTCAGTTCATGTCTCTGTATGCCTTTCTGTCTCCTCTTTGCTGCGGTGTCATTGGATAAAGGGCTGCACTCCCAGCCTGTTACGCTTGCTCTGTATTTTTGCCCTGTCCCTTGGGTGTGTTTGTGGCTGTGCTCTTGCTCATCTCTGCTTCTCTCTTCCTGCTGCTTTCCTTCAGACTGCACTGGATGAAGAGCCCCACAACCGAGAGGGCAATAAGGTATTTTTGCACCCTGACAGCTGATTTGAGATAAGTGGGCTTGCTGGCCTGAGTCTGGGAACAGAGTCGTGTTAGCAAAACAATCCTGGAGGCTTTCTGCTTCCATCACCCACAATATGGAAACCCAGGTCCTGGATTTCTGAGATCCTGAGCACCTTCAGCTTCCATTGACTTCATAGGAGTTAAGTGTTCAGAGCTTCTGTAAATTGGGTCCCCAAAAGACTAGAACTAAAGTTTACTAGCTTCTGCTTGTCTCCTTGCTACCTGCGATAGTAGGAAACTGATCCTGTGAGAGGTGCTCCCCCAATGCCCTAGCAGTGAGAGTGGAGGTAGAACACTTGCCTCAGTTCTGTGTTTGTCACTTTTGATTTTTTGGGGTCATCACAAACTAACATTCCCTTTCTTGTTTTCCAGTCGAAGGTTGGAGGAGGGGGCCGGCGACGTGGGGGCCAGCGCCATAAAGTGAAGTCTCAGGGGGCTTGTGTGACTCCCGCCAGTGGCTGCTGAATATCCCTTTTTCCCCACCCTCTGAGGAATTCTCCCCCTCCCTCCATTTCTTAGCCAAGAGATCCAGAGCAGCTTAAACCAAACCCCATCCAGCTGATCTGCTGCAGAAGAACCTTCCCTCCCAAGGAATGACAGAGGGGTTGTAACTTATAATAAGCTAACGAAGGTGACAAGACACGCGGAACTGATCGACTGACACCTTCCTTCTCCTCCTACCCCAACACACTTTTGTACAACCTGGGCTCTTAGTCTTTATTATATTATGTGTGCATGAAGATGAGGAAAATCCAGATATATTGGAGAAGAGCCATTTGGCTGCTTCCCTTTCCCCCATCTGGTCCTGTCTGTTTAACCTTCTACACTGTCCCCAGTCCCTTGGCAGTAGAAGACCTGAAATTCCAGGGTTAAAATGTGCTGAATGGTGGGTGGTTGTGGGGGGCAGCAATTCCTCACTCTCCGGTAAGGTGCCAAATGAGTTCTGGACTCTCCCTGTCTTAAACTGTTTTTTAAATGGGTTAATTTTAATATGGCAGTGACTGCAATTTGGAGGGGGATGCAGAAAACTGAACAGATGGACCTTAAAGAGGAAGGTGGATTCAAGAGAGATCCTTGACCTTAAGTAGGTATGTTTAAATTTTTTTTCTTAACACTTCTTCCTCTCCTCCCCAAATATAAGGCCAATAGCGGTTACAACTTTAATCAGAGGTAGGATTAAGTATAGAGGTTACTTGCCCATCTCATCCTCCTTCCTCTTCTAACCTGTGTTCAATGCATGCTGGAACAACTCTTACCTACCCCTCAAGGTCCTGGCAGCAGTGACATAGGGAGAATGTTTCCAGACTGCTCTGTGGTGCAGGAACACTGTGCGGCCTGCGACCAGCATAAGTCTCCCCTATGACTAGACAATGATCACAAGTGGACTAGTCCTTTTGGGCCTGGAGACTGAAAACAAATGCCACCCTCATTTGACTTTGCCTGCTCCAAGTGCTCCCTTCTCTCCTGGAACTTGCAGGCCAAGCTTTGCCATGGCAGTGGTAAGAGTGGTCAGTCCCACTCTTTGCAGAAGGGGGAAGTGATTAGTTGGTACCAACCTGAGGGAAGCACTTTCAGCCTGGGGAGCCCATGGAGATTTTATTTTATTTTATTTTTAAATGAAGTTCTAGCTTCTTGGACAGGCCCTCCAGGACACTCCTTCTGAAGTGACTTATTTTATCAGTATCATGTCCTTTTACCTCAGGCTTTGTAGCTGGTCACCTCCCAACTTGTTCTTCTCTCCTCTCCCATCCCTGCCTCTTCAAAAGAAGAGCTTCCTCGAGGATAATGCTTATCCTCCACTGACTAATGGGAAGCTTAATATCTTGAGGCAGAGCTATCACTTTCTACTCAGAATGAAGTGAGTCACTGTTCGTTGTTTCAGGGAGCCTCCACCTTGGGAAGCTGTTAACTAGAGAGACCTAAAGCCATCTTTGAGGGCAAACCAAATGGAAGTGAGGAGGTAGAGCATGGTCCTTCCTGAGCCAGGTGCCTAACTGCCAGAGCTCTCTGAGGAGAAACCATAAGTAGCTAGACTATTAATGGCACCCCAATTGTGAAGGAGTGTGAAGTGTTGCTAGCAAAATATGGGGGCCGGCTTCATTCATGCCCAGGCCCTGTAGTAGCATTAAAACTGCTCTTCAGGGAGGCAGAGAACTCTGGGCGTTCTTCATTCCTGAGCCCATTTTCCTCTTTCTTCATTCCTTGTGCCCCAACTGAAAGAGGGAAGCCTAGGGCCTGAAGAGGATTTACATCAATTCATGCTAAGGAGGTGGTGTGATCTCCTTTTTGTTGTGACCAGCATACAAAGATCACTGAGACTGGTGTGATGTATAAAATAAAAAGTTTGTTCTAAGTTAAGTAGTGTCTTGTTGCTTTAAGTGCTCTTAAAGGTTAATCATGGGAACGGCCATCCCTTACCCCTGAATCCCTGTGCCTTCACAAAGTCCTGCCCCTTACTCTACTCTAATCTAGATGTGAGAGCAGCCTCTGTATATGTAGGGGGATAGGTTCCAGAAGAGTACTGGTGAAGTTAGGCTGCTTTCCCATACAAGGGGAAGCTGTAGGGATGGTATAAAGGGGACAGGGTTGAGAACCATGGCACACCATGAGCTGTAGGTGAAAGACATGCTTTCAGTTTGAAGGGGTGGAGATGTTGGAGCAGCTCAATCTGAGCCCCACTTCTCTTCTACAGGTTGACTAAACCAGGAGCTCTCAACCTTTCCAGACTACTCTACCAGGAGTCTGATTTGTCTGGTATATCCCCAAATTTCACCTCATTTAAAAACTACAAAATCAGACATAAAAATACAAAAGCGTCACAGCCACACTATTACTGACAAATTGCTGACTCTCTCATTTTTACCATGTAATTATAAATCAATTGGAATATAAATACTGTACTTACATTTCAGTGTGATACTGGAGTCCGTTTTTCACTTGTGAGCCTTCTCATTCTGGGAAGCAGTGAAGTGACAGTAACAGTTAAGTTTCTCTCTACATTGAGTCTTCCTACTCTCAGGGCTGGCTTGAGGGAATGGCAACCATAGCAGTTGCCTGGGGCCCCAAGCCACAGGGAGTCCCTGCAAAGCTAAGTTGTTCAGGCTTGGGCCTTCTGCCCTGTGCCCCAGTGCGTCTAATGCCAGCCCTGGCAACCCCATTAAAACAAACTCGTGACCTACTTTGTGGTCATGACCCAGTTTGAGAACTGCTGATATAGTACGTAGAGCAGTATAAACAAGTCTTTGTCAGTATGAATTTTAGTTTGTACTGACTTTGCTAGTGCTCTTTATGTAGCTTCTTGTAAAACCAGGCAAATATCTAGATGAGTTGACATGCCCCCTGGAAGACCTCTGCGTACCCCTGGTTGAGAACCACTGGACTAAACCCTGTATCTCTGGCCCTTTTGCAATGGAGGATAGAACCTAATCAAATCTTTAGTGCCTATTCAAACTTCAAAAAGTGCCATTCTCTACACCTAGCTTCTTGTATGAACACTTGGATCTGCTGCCCGGGGCAGCTGAACTGTGTCCTTTTATCTGCTGCCCAAGCAGTTCAGAGCTGTTTAGGGTTTTACTTTTTCCTGCTATGAAGGCACTGCCTCTCTATTGCTGAAGTTAAGTGTGGACTGGGACCTGCTGTAGCGTAATATGGTATCTCTACATCTGGCCTCAATTTTTCTTTGCCAAAGAGCCATGCAGCTGTGATCACATGCAGCATCCTTGTCTTCATCCCTCACACTAGCTGGGAAATAAACGAGTACCCAAGCCCCAGTATGCCAGAGTCCAAACTCATCCACTTAATATCTTCAGTTGCTCCCCAGCCAGCCAGAAAAGTGGGAACGCCTCAGAATCTCAGAATCCTGCTTCCAATGCAAATAGCGGGCAGGGGCAGCTTTGCAGAGCAAGGAATCCACCCACTGGGGGGAGCTGAGCAGCCTTCCTAAGCATAGGCTCCATTTACTATATAAAATGTTTATAGCCTGTGTTGCCAAACTTCATTTGAGGCAGCTGTTCAGTTACACAGCAGTTGTTCCAGACCTGTGAGTGGATCCTCCTGCAAATTGCCTCTATGCTGACAGGCTACTTCCAGCTCAGCTAGGTTATTTGAGGCCCTGTGGTGCGAAGCAGAGCTAGGCTGTTCTTTGGAGTGGGGGAAAACAAGATAACTCAAGGGGGTTAGCCAGGGGGAAAAAACTACTTGAATCAGTTTTCTAAAATGCTTAGGGAGGGGATTTTGCAAGCTGGGTATTAGAGAAAGTAGGGAGTATGCATAAGGCAGGAGATAAAATAGTGCCAAAGTCAGATGGTGGCTGGATATGAGGAATTGTAAAACACTTAAATTAGGCTGGACTAATGCATTTGTAAGAACAATTCTGCAGTGCTCTGAGGATGGAAGGGGTTTGGGTAAGACATGGGCTAGATTCACAAGGGAGACTGCCACCTCACTGCCACTTTAGGAGACAAAGTCCAACATTTAGGCAACGCTAAGATTTTTAAAACCACCTAACCCTCTAGGTACCTAAAGGCCCCCTGCCACTTACATTTTTGTCACCACCAACCAGTTGAGAGCCTAAACTAGGTGTTTCCCTACCTAAATTGCCTGTAGAGCCCAATCTGGTCGACATGCACAAAGGCTGCCTAAGAGTGTGCCCACTGGATCTGTCCTCCCCACCACCAATAAAAAAAAAAAACCAGGAATGAAGGTGTTGCACTCTCCCCCCCTCCCTTCCCTTTATGCCCTGCAGCCCAGGAGTTAGAGCACTCAGCTGGTATGTGAAGCAGGGACTGGAACCTAGAGCACTCCAGGGGAACAAGTTAACTGCTAAGCTAGAATCACACTCTGGCCCGGTGACTATTTAGACTTTGTAAGAGTTCTAAGGGACCACAAGGGTCATCTAATTTAACCCTGGCCACGATGCAGGATTTGTTGCTTTTAACCATCCAGATGACTGATGGTGATCCAGCCTCCTTTTGAAAGCCTCCACAACCTCCCTAGGCAGTCTGTTCCATTGTCCTACTGTTCTTACAGTTAGGAAGTGTTACCTGAGATTTAATCTAAATCTGCTATGCTGTAGTTTGAACCGATTGCCTCTTGTCCCACTCTATGTGGCAAGAGAACTACTTTTCTCTGTCTTTTTTATGGCAGCCTTTCAAGTATTTGAAGACCACTATCATGTCTCCCCTTCATCGCCTCTTTTCCAAACTAACCATACCCAGTTCCTCCAGCCTTTGCTCAGATGGCTTGCCTTCCATCCCTTTGATCATATTTGCAGCTCACCTCTGGGTCCTTTCTAACGTCTCTATATCCTTTCTATACATTGGTGACCAAAATTGGACACAATACTCCAGCCAAGGCCTAACCAGACCAAATAGAACAGTACTGTCACCTGTGACTTGATTGCCATGCCACTATTAATGCAACCTAAAATTGCATTCACTTTTTTTGCAGCAGCATCACATTGCTGGATCACGTTGAGGCTGTGATCCACCACAACTCCCAGTGCTGCCGCTGCCAAGCCAGTTATCCCCCATCTGTATTTGGTTTTTCTTCCAGAAGCGTAGCACCTTACATTTGTCTTTGCTGAATTTCATTCTTGTCTATAGCCCAGCTCTCCAATTTATCAAGATTCCTCTGAATTTTAGCTCCATCCGTCAAAGTGTTAGCAACCCCCCCAGTTTTGCATCATCTGCAAATTTGATCAGTATGCTCTCTATTCCTACATCCAGGTAATTAATAAAGATGTTAAACATCAGACCCAGAACAGACCCCTGTGGAACCCCCTTTGAGACCTCCCTCCAATCCGACATCATTCCATTAATAGTTACTCTTTGCTTGTGGTTAAGTATGTATCCACTTAATGGTAGTTCTGCCAAGCTTGCATTTCTCCAGTTTACTTATCAGACTGTCATGTGGGACTATGTCAAAAGCTTTGCTGAAGTCTAAGTATATTATGTCCACTGCATTCCCCCCCAGCCAACAAATCGGTTACCCTGTCAAAGAAGGAAATGAAGCTGGTGTGGCAAATTTAAGTATTTTACACAGGGGGACAGCTTCAACAAGAGATTGAGACAACCCAGAATCCCCTCCTGGTTAGAGCACTCACCTGGTTCAAGTCCCTTGACATCAGGCAGAGTGGGGAACTTGAACCCAGACCTGCCACATGCTGGGTGAGTGCTCTAACCACTAGGTTGTAAGATAAGGGTATTTCCTCCTGGTTTTTATAGAGGAGGGCTGCCATGGGTTAGGTGGCCAACTCCCAGGTAGGGTTCATAGCTGTGAATCCTGAGCAGAGTTAGGTGCCTAACTCCCTTGGAGGGTCAGAGCTTAGGCCACACCCCTTTCCTGCATTTCCTACTGGCTCTCTTAGGCCACTCCCTACTCATCCTGCTGGAGTTTTTCAAGAGAGCCTGAATACGTAGCTGGCAGGGCCCCAAAAGTCAGGTGCGGCAAGGCTTTCGTCCCCCTTGTGAATCTCGCTCTGTGTCTCTCCCCCTCTGCTCCCGCTGGAAAATGAGTTCTGTCCAAGCTCTGCCCCCCACCTTCACCACTGCAAACACATCCGAGGACTGTCTACAAATCTCAACTGTTTTGACACAATTTATTGTCTTGGATTTTTTTTGCATAGGCATAAATTACAGTCTGTAGATAAACAAACAAAACAGTGCAGCATTTGCAATAGGCTACAGAATTAAACACAGATTAATCTGGCTGTACCCAGCTTGGTTTGTGCAAGGTTAAATTTATAACACTTTCCTGGTACACACACACAGAAAGAGAGGGGGAAAAGTGAGGCAGCTCAAGGGGAGTAAACAGAGAAGCTCTGCCTTAGCAGATCTTTCCCATGTATTACCACCTTGCTGTACTCACCTTCTGTATCTAGTACCATGATTACCCAGCATGTTGATAAGAAGTGGGGCTGCAGCTGAAGCAGCGATTTGACAGCTGGTGCTGGAGCACAGGAAAAGTTAATGAACCTTTTCTCCTTTCCTCACTGTTCCAGCATGCCTAGATGTTGGGGGAGGGTTGGGTCAGTAGTCAGATTTTAAAGACTCACCAGAGGGTAGGTCCACTGCTCCTAGGGGGTTGTAAAGCCCTGGACAACCCATCTTCAATTGCCGGTCTGAGTCCCCTGCAGGTGGGACTCTGAGTTCTAGGGACCGGGGCCATGCTCTTCCATAAAGGAGCCTGCGGTTTGATTCCCAATCTCTTGGTGCCTAGGGCAATCAGCATCTGGTGTAGAAGCCATTCTTCACCCAGTCACCACCCCCTGCAGCCTATTTAGGTGTAGTGGTGATTGATCCCAAAGGGAGGTGCCGTCCCCCCGCTCATCCCTATGGGCACATGGATCACAGCCAAATGCTTGATGAGGCAGTGGAGGAGCAGACCAAGAGGACGTGCGCTGCTTGACTTCTCCAGCTGATTTAAGGCCAGAAAAAGCCCATTGCCAGCTGTGGAAGGGAGTACCCCACTCACTTCCCCTTCACACCATCCCAGCCCTACTGGACTTCAACAGGTTTTTGGAGACAACCTGGCAAAAATCAGTGCTCAGTACCCCCCACAGCTCACAGCCCCAATTTGACTTGGGGGGTGCCAGCCTCAAATGGGGCTGAAACAAAGTGAGCCCTTGGCTTTTCTTTCAGATAAAGAGAAGACAATATGGATAAGTAAAAAACAATTCAAAACATAAGCTCAACTAAGAGCAGAGCATGCTGGCCAAAACCTAGAGAGACAAAACTCTTCTCTGAGCAGCCACATGTTACCTTCTCAAGGCCACTGATACGAGCTTCTACTCTGTCCTGCAGCTCAAAGCTGATATTCTCACAACCACAACCACACCCACTAGAAGGCCCTGCCAGCCTGTTCACAATTCCCCCCTCACCCCACTTCTTTTGCCAGCTGAGAACAACACGAACAGGCTGGGGGAGGTCCTTGTGACTCAAATCTGGCAGGGAGGGGCCTTTCCCACTTTGGTGCTGTCTCCCTGCTCCCAGATAAATCCATGGGAAGAGGTAGCTGTCAGCCTCTCCCTGCCCACATGTGCCCTGTCCAACCGCCCCCATACACTGCCTCAGCCCAGGACAGCAGCTGTGAATGGGGGAGGGCTGTGACACAGACCTGCCCACCCCTCCCCTGAGGGGACAGGCCAGGCCCAGCTTCCGCCACAAGCCCCCTCCTGGAACCATTGCTGCCACCATTACTACTCTCCCTTGCAGGCCCGGTAGCAGGGTCCTTACTGATCTGAACCAAGCGGCACTGGCTTGCCTCACCGCCCCTATTTACAGTAAGTGCCACGAGCTGTGTCACAGAACCCTTCAGCCAGCCTTGGCACCATACCCTCTGCTCAGCCTGCTGTCTTTCCCCACCCTCGCCCCAGATCAGAGCCGTTAGGGTCGTCGTCCCCTTATCCCCAAAGCCTGTATAATATTGTCTCATTTCCCCCGTTATCCTACAGGGTTTGTGCCACTTCCAGCGATCACACTGATACCCCATGTCTGCCCTGTGTCCCCATCAACAAACCCCATGTGTCTGGATAACTACAGCCTAGACTCTACCCCACTATGTACAGTTGTCTATATACAGATGTACATAAACCAGTGGGGGTGTAATTATATATTTTTACACCCACCACAGACGGTTATAATTTTGACTAGGGTTTTCCAAAAGCAAAGCAGGCAGGCACTACCAGACCACTGGCCCATCGAGCCTAGTACCCTGTCTCCAATTCCTGGGCCATGGCATCTGATCATGCAGCAGCTATGGAGGGAAATTTTCTCCTGAATATAGCTACTGATCAGTTCACATCTCAAAGCCTGAGGATTAAACAGTCCTGGCCATTTCACTCTAGTTAGTGCTACTACAAATGCTACTCTAAAGGTCTAATCTAAGCGATTTGCCTCAGTGGTATCCCTTGTGGTATGAACTTCTACACGTTAATTATACGTTGCATGGAAAAGTACATCCATTATTACTAAAAACAGTGTCGGGGGAAGAGTTTTAAAGGACATCAAACACAGACATTTTGACTTGTGAATGTTTAGCACTATTTTGGGGATTTACATGCGAGAACGACACACACATACGTGTGTGGGAATAATACAGGACCCTCTCCCACTCTGGGCCACAGCCTCGCATATTGGTGAAATCCAATAGCACTCAGCTGCAGTGGAAGGGAAGGTGTATCTTGGTGACTATATAAGACACTGACCCAAGTGGAAGGTTTCCATTGTTGAGGCTGGCTTACAATCCCAGGGAGACTAGATTATCTTCTCCCCCAAGGACTAAAACCCCAGTCTTTTGCTTATATATTATCTCTTTAATACAAGTCTGTGTCCTCATTATTTCCCTCTGCTAACATGCCTGCTAGGTACTTTGCAGGGTCATGAGTTGCAAATTCAACCCATGGCTAGCTAGCCACTGGGTCTAACTAAAACAAACCACTGATCCAATAATGGAAGGAAACGGGCGATAGTGCAAAATTATTTGGTCATGTGCCTACCCTCCCTCCAACCTCTATGACATTCAGATGCTGCTTACCTAGCCAACGATGCCATAAATATATCACCTCCACCCCACTGTATAATAATAATAACTACATGTTCGTTCATAAAACTTGGGACACTATGCTATAGTCTTCTTTAACATCTGGAAGGGATGGGGCTGGGAAAAGGGAGGTGCGGAAAGGTCTGGACTGCATAGACTCATTTAAAAATAAAATTTTTAAAAAGTTAAAATGTCTGGTCTGACCTGGATCGGAGCCTCGTTTCCCATCACACCACCTTTTGAACACTAAAATCCTTTCCCGCCCCCAATACAAACTCTTCCCTCTGGAAGCGGCAGCACAGAAAAGCATATGGGGACTAGGTTTGCCAAGGGTGGTCATTCCCGCACATCTCCCACCCTGGGACTTGAGAGAAGCAGCAAAAAGAAGAATTTCCTTAACCGGCTTGCCATTCTCTCTGGAGACAACCTCTCTCTGTCATGGTTGTTGCTTGCGGCCAGCGCAGAACCTGAGGTAGCCAGCTGGGGGCAGGGGAGAGGCAGGGCGGGGTTAGTGGACCGGCTCCCCGTGCACACGGAAGCGATAGATGCAGGTGTACTCCGGGTGGCCCCAGTTGCTCAGAATCCGTAGCTCCACCACCTGGAACGTGCCCACATCTTCACCCTGGGCAAGGAAGAGAGGAGACATTTCATAGTCTGGGTCGTTCTCTGCAGAAAGCAGCACCATTTCTAGGCAAGAGTCAGCCCCTGTTTCCCACAGATTCCTCACTGATTTCAGGAGGGGTCTTCACTCACACCTATCCTGGAGAGTTCCTATTCACCCTCAGGATTTAATAGGGACAGAATGAATAGGGTCCTATGCAAAGTACTCTACAAACTTAAATGGGCCCAATCCTCTGGTCTGGCAAAGCTGTGCTTGGCACAAGACCAGAGGGGAAAGGGTGGGGGAAGAAGTGGCTTTAAGCCATCTCTGTGGCCCCTGGATCCTGGTTCTGCATTAGTCCTATCCAGTGGTCTCCCCAGGCTGCCCCAGCAACCAGGGATCATCTAAATGTGCCCCAGCCATGCATGGGTCCGCCAGATACAGAAGTGGTACCACCAGGACCCTTCTCCCAGGCCACACCCCCTATGCCAGGGAGACCAAAAATGGGGTGGGGCATAGGAGCCACAATAGTGACTCTACACCAGCCAAGGGGTCCCCTATGCAGGGGGAATCCCCAGGCGTGGTTAAGCCAGCTTTAGAACTGCCTTGTGCCACCAGAGCAGTGCAAACAGACTGGAGTGGGGCAGAGGGGCTGGCCCTTGGTATCGATCAGAGAACGAGAACCTCTCTGTAGGCTTTGGAGCCTTCCTGTAGGATTCTACAGCAGGAGGAGAAGTTGCTATTCAGTTCTACAGGATGGCTCAGAAAGAACCCTATCGAGAGATTACAGCATTATCCACTCCAGTCCAGAGGACCTTCCCAAAAGGAAAGTCACCTCTCTAACTAAGCCACAGCCCAGCCAGGGGTCTGGGTCACTGTGATCCTCAGACCCCCTCCATGCCAACTGGCGAAGGGGTCACTGTTCTGTGACAGCAAGGCCTGACAAACTCCCTATACCCAACGCACTGCCTTCGTGGTATTTATTTATCCATAAATAGTGTCTTGTAAGATATCAAAAGAAAGCTGGTAACTTACTGGTCATTAATATCATAGTGAAATGTATGTACTGATGATATCCAAGAAGTTACATATGCCCACTGAAATTAGGTTTTAAAAAGTTTGTAACCAGGCAGAGCGGACAAACAGGTTTTCTGCTAGACAAAGCAGGTCTATTCACCTATTCTTGCCTCTGACGGAAATCAAGCACTGTAAAGCCAATGCAGTGGAAACCCTATTTACTTACATATGAACGTCAACAAGAAAAATGGGGGGGGGGGAGATGGCGGGGGGGAAATGTGAATCGAACAGGAGTATGGGAAGACACCTTGGAGCCAGCACCCCAGGAAGGGAACCACAGGAGTTACCCTGTCTTTGGGGGAGAAAACAATGAGTTCGGGGAAATAGAAGAAGCAAAAAAACATTTTGCCATACTTCACTGACAAAGCAGAAAGGACAGCGCTCTTTGCATTCAAGACAGTTGGATTGTGGGCTAGTGATGCTGGGAGGTTGCTTTAGGTGAAGAATCGACAAGGATTTTAGCCCGTCAGAGTTCAGGTAAGACTAAGAAGCGTGTTATACCTTTTGTTTTACATGGAACCTGTTCTTAATGTCCTTGCTCACACTCTCTTCAATCTTAATCTTTGTAAATAAACCCATTTGTTTTCACTGTAAGATTCCAGTGCTGTGTTTTATCATCAAGGACCTGGGCCAGTCAAGCTGTGTGTACACGGTCTCTTTGGGGACAGCAAACCTGGGTAGTACTGTGCGTGTCCAGTGACAGGGCCTGGATACGGCAGGGAACGCACCCAGCACTTGGGGGTGGGGGCCGTACCTAGCACTAGCCGGCACAGAGAGGGGGAGGTCTGTGGAGACCCGAGTCCATGCTTGTGAGCCCAAGGCTGTGGGTGTCAGGGAGCCGATGTGCAGCAGGCACAGATAGGACAGCTTCTCACAAAGGACAGGTCGTGGCCAGGAACCTCGGAACCCCTGGGGAGCATCACAGTGGGGGCTTCCTCCAGAGTCAGTCGAGTAGTAGCCGAAACATCCTGTAGTTCACATGCAAGCGCATGCTGCACTGGATCAGACCATTAACTTGTCTACTCCAGTCTCCCTGCTCCTGTTGCACTGGATCAGGCCATTAGCCCACCTATCCTTGCATCCTACTGTACCTCTGACAGTGGGCAGCAACGGGCCCATCTTGGGAAGGCACTGGGCCAAACCACCCTGTCCAAAGAGCTCCAGGCAGAGACCCTGGCGCAGCAGAGGTAACGGCATTGGCAGGGGCACAGCCTGTGTGATGACACCTTCAACTGGCTTCTAAATACTAGAGGTACGGGGCTCTTCTCCCTCGTGCCCTACCACTCCTCCTCCGTACCTCCAAGTGGAACGTCTGGATGGGATCCCCATCCTGGTTGTAGGTGAACTGTCCGAGAACGATGCCCTCTTGCTGTCCTTCTTCGTCCAGACCCTGTGAGACCAAGTGAAGGTGGGGAAGAAAGGGAGGGCGGAGTGATGAGGAAGCAGAGAGGGAGAGGGAGAGGGAGAGGGAGGAGGAATGTGGGGTGATCAGAGCACCCAGAGGGGCAGAGGGAGACAGAGACAAGCGCAGTTAAACTCCACTCCTGCTTTCCCATGCCAAAGTAAACAAACAGGGAACATGCAGGAGCAGTGGCGGGACAAGGCTGTGAGCAGGGGCACTGGAACAATTTGTAGAGTGGGAGGGTGCTGAGAGCCATTGAACCAAACTGTAAACCCTGGATAGGATGGAAACCACTTTACAGCAGGGGGTGCAGCAGCACCCTTAGTTCCAGCACCTATGGCTGAGAGTTACACGTCCTCAGCCCTTCCCTCCCCTTGTACCCCCAACCTCCTCCCCAACCAAATACCCACCCCACCCGTCTCCCCACAAACCATCCCCTTCCTGTGTACCCCCAGCCATTGCCTCCCTTCCCTCCCCCCTAAAATGTCCCCACATCATATGGATCCCCAGTCAACCTCTCCCTTCCCTCCTCCCCCACTTTCCCGTCCCATGTACTCCATTCCCTCTCCCCTCAGACCTCATCTCCTCCCTCAGGTACTCAGTCTCTGTCCTCCTCTCCCAAACACGTTTCCCCCCCCCATGTACTGAACCCCTAGCTCATCTCGACTCCTTCTGCAGGATAGTCCCTCCCCATGTTCCCCATCTCACCCTGCTCCCCAACACCCCGTCCCTTGGCTTAACACACCAGCCCTCTGCAGCCCCTCTTAGGGAGACAGCAGTTTACCATCTCTGAGGCAAGGAAACATCCCCATCCCCAATACTGGAGGGCGATTATGAATGGCAAGAGATCCCAAGACCACCCGTGCCCCCTTCCCCAAACACAGACTTTTCCTCCTCTACCCCCGATTTCCGTGCGCAGAGAAAGACACTCACAAAGACGGCAAAGTCCTTGGGCGCACTGGGGATGGTGTCCAGGGGCAAGAGGGCTTTTGGGACGTGCTCCAGAGTCACAGCAGTGGGGCGAATGTGGCTGGACAGACGGATAACAGCAAAGCCCTGCGATCCACGGAAAGCCCAGCAATTCCCAGGGTTAACGTCCGGCTACATCCAAAACACAAAACCAAGCCAGCTTTCGGTAACAGTAATAATCATCACCTCATGCAATTCTCTAGGCCCTCTCGACTCGACTCAGACTTTACAGGCTGCTATACTGGGATCCCTCACCCTCCCAGGAAGTGCAGCCACCTCTGGAATTCAACGTGGTAGCTGTTAACAACACACCACAGTTCAAGACATGAAGAAAACATTGGGTCTGACCTTCAACCCGCCCCACTGGAGTGGCACAAAGTTACCTTTCAGATGTTGTGAAGGAGTCACCCTAAGCCTGGGCTGGCGTGAAACCCACTGTTATTGTGGGCGTTGGGGAGGAAGACACAGATGTGCCCCTGGGGCTGGTTCTGGATCAGGGGCAGGAGTGGGTTTGGCCTATCCTCAGCTGGCAGAAGGACTCAAAGGAGCCGACCCAGAACCTGACTGCCACAGAGAAAGTTGTGCAACATCTGCAGTGACACCAGCTAGCTTCATTAACAATGACAAGCGCGGTCAGCCCTCAGGCTCCATGACAAAGAGCTCACTAGCTGGGATGAGGAAGAAAGGTCTCCCCTTGGTTACAGCATTGCATTCAGACATGGGGCTTCTTACACCTTTCTCTGGAGGATCTCGCATTGGGCACTGTCAGGGCCAGGACATGGGGCTGGAAGGAGCATGGACCTGGTCTGCTATGGAAATTCCTAGGACATTTGCAGCCTGGTTTTTGAACTGAAGTCACAAATGAGGTCAGTGCGCACATACCCATGACCAGAGTTTGAGGACCCAGCTGTGATCACAGCTAAGGTAAGATCAGGTGACAAACAGCACACCTAACTCCCGCGTTCACACCTAACTCCCGTGTTCCCCCTCCCTCGCCCCAGGACAGGCCTTTTGTGTAGCACAAGGTGTCAGGGAGGCATCCCTATCCCCACATTCAGATCTGATCGTTACACTGTGAGAACCCAGAGAAAGGGAATGAAAATGGTGGAAGTGTGATTTCAGAGGACGGGAGGCCTGACTTGGTAGCAACAGGAGAGGAGATGACTCAAGGGTGATGTGATGGCACTCTCAGCACCAATGAGGAATTAGCTAAATCAGGGGAGGTGTTATGAGAACTATCCAGCTGGGCTTATGTTGGGGCAATAGGCAGGGAATAGTCCACGGACAGTGGCAGGAAGTTCCAGCTCAGTTCACAGGGGGAAATATGGACACCTCTCTACTCAGCTTGGTCCCTACCTGCAGGATAACTCGTGGAGACTGAGAATGGTACCACAGGGGGATCCCAAACAGACTAATCAGTGCCGTCTTTGTCTCGTAGGTTTCTGAGCACCGGGTGCTAATAACACTGGCCCCTGGGATTGAAAGGGAAACAAAGACATGTGAGACCACAGCATCCTCACCAGGTGACAGATATACAGAGATAGCATAACTTCCAACTATGGTCTCGCATGGGGAGCGAGAGGTATCAGACAGAGCATAAACGTACAGGGCAGGGAGGAGATATTCCAGCTCAGCTCACAGGGCGATAGACAAGAATCCTCCTACAGGCAGGGCTGAACTCCCCTTCTAACCATAGTGTGCTGTGCCGTACACGGACTCTTGCCCAGTGAGGCTGGGCTGGCCAGCTGAGCCCCACTGTAATGCTCTGCCTGAGTGAGAGACAGTCCAATACCCTCCCTCTTCACATGCCCAGGTGGCCGGCTATGCGCTAAGCTGTCAGAAGTCTCCTAGCAAGTCCTTCCTCTGAAGGAAAAGCGTCTTCAGTCTGACACCCCCTTTCTGTATTTTGAGGCCATTGGAGGAGGGAAGCGAGGTGGCTACCGATTCACCTACCCCCTGACTCAAGGGCGTAATCAACCATTCCAGTGCGATCCTCACTGTAGCGCTTCAAGGCTTGGTTCACAATGAGGTGCACTTGCTGCAACAAGGAGTAAAAGACACAACAGAGCTGAATGCAAAGGTTGGAGACATACAGATCACACACGCACGCACACACACAATCCCAACACACACCTGCATGCACATCCGTATATGAAGCCTCTGCGTACACACACCAACACGTGCAATGGTCAGCACATGCAACAGTGAGGTACAAAACATGCAGCCCACCACACACATCTGTCCCTAAGGGCACACTCATCTGCACACACATTGTATACAGCCATTCATGCACGGACACACACACACACACACACACACACAGAGCAAGCGAGCGAGCACTGGGTTGAACTCTGCCATTGGTTAAAATGCCGACTTGTCCAAAGCGGGTGAAAGGTAGCAGGGCAGCCATTTGCACTCCAAACATGTTGTCTAAAACCACTGACAGAAGTCACAGAACAGAAGTGATGTGAACCATGTTTGCTGGAACGAAAGGAACTGCTGATTACGGGCTTCAGATTTAGTTGGGGCTTGGTCCTGCTTTGAGCAGGGGGTTGGACTAGATACCTCCTGAGGTCCCTTCCAACCCTGATATTCTATGATTCTATGATTCAGGTGAGGCCACTGAATTGTTACAGCCACAGACCAGAACCTTCTTAGAATGAGAGGCAGCATTTAAAACAGAGGTGGGCAAACTACGGCTCGCGGGCCACATCCAGCCCGCAGGACCGTCCTGCCCTCCTGGCCAGGGAGGCTAGCCCCCGGCCCCTTCTCCGCAGGGTGCTGCGCTTGTGGCCAGTGCACTGAGACAAGCTGTCCCCCTCCCTCCAGGGGCGCACAGAGATGTGCCAGCAGTCAGCCACTTCCGGGAGCGGCGTGGGGCCACAGTAGGCAGGCAGCCTGCCTGAGCCCTGCTGCACCGCCAGCCAGGAGACACCTGTGGTAAGAGCCTCCCAGCCAGAGCCTGCACCTCGCACCCCCTCCTGCATCCCACCCCCTGCCCCAGGTCAGAACTCCCTCCCAGAAAGCAACTAATATAACAGCTGTTCTAAGGTAAGAAGTAGGCTATTTTGAACTAACTTAACTATATTCTACGTGTTTTAAGACTGAAATGTGACCACAGAATGGCTTTATGTTAATTAAAAGGCAAGTTTAGTATAGTGTTAATAGCCTTGATGCCATAATTAATTGTTTTAAATTAGGAAAAAGACTTGTAATACAGGGGCCCCACAAAATCTAATAGCCCTGGGCCCACAGGAGTTACTCCGGCCCTGATAGCAAGACAGTGCCTGCCCAAAAGACTTTACAGCATAAATGGACAAGACAGAAAAAGGGTGTGGGAAAGGGAATATCATCTGCATGTTTCAGAGGGGGAACCGAGGCACAAAGAGATGAAACAATTAAAAGGTCACAGGGGGAGTTGGTAGCAGAGCTAGGAACTGAGTCCAGATCTCCCAAGTCCCAATCCACTGCCTGAGCCACAAGCTCATCCTTCCTCCTATGTAAAGGTATATTTAGTGCTTTGCGTTTTAATTGCCTGATTATCGAAGGTGGCAAGCCCCTGCTACTCAATGACTTCACTGCAGGGTTTGCAAACTCAGCACTTCTGGAAAAAAAAAAAAAAACCAACAAAAACAAAAACAAAACCTCAGGCTGTAAGTGACTTGACTCCCCACCCTGCCTCCTCCTTTTCTCCATGAGGGTTTAATAAAATGTGTAAATCACAAAACTGATTCTTTTAAAAACAACCACAGCAAGTCCCTGGCAACTGCAACCCAATTTACTGTCAGGGTTCTGGGAGTAAGAAAAAAAAGCAATAAATAGGTCATAGAAAACATATGAAGCCCTAAGCCCCTGATCTTCACAGCCCAACCTGCTCCAGCACATAGCCACACATGCAGGCTTGGCATACACACACCTTTGTGCGTGCTAGGGACAGCAGTTCAGCCACACACACTGCACTCATCACACCACGAGCACACACACGTGGACCCCGGCCTGCCACACACATGCCCCATGTATGCAAGTGTGTGAGGGTTTCAGGGCTGGCCTGCCCCACGTCTGCACACTTGCGCAGACAGCCCTGACACACTGAAAGCAACATCAGCCTGTTTGACAGTCAATAGTGCCATGCCACAACCCCCAAGCCACGTAAGTTACTCAGGGGAAGCTGCTAAGCAGACAGGGCCTCACCTCTTCAGTCACACCTGTGACTCCCTCCTGCTGCAGCGCTACCCCAATGCTAGCCTTGGCATCCCGCGCAGACATCCTCTGGTCCTCAGAGACTCTGGCGAGGATTTTGCGCTCCAGCTTCCGGAGCTGATCCTGTAGCTCCTCACGCTGGAGAACCAGGCTGCCCACTCCATCCTCCCTGGGCTGCGACAGGAACTGGCTGATCCACTGGGGGAACTGTGCTTCCACCTGAAACCACCAAGGGAAAGAGCTCAGCCCAGGAGAGGGAGTCTGCACTGCAGAGCACGACAAACAATGGAGAGTAAATGGGCAGAGCAACACCACACAAGGACCCTGGCCTACAGATTCTTACGTGCGGGGAAGCCTCTATCCCTGGATAACACCTGATGCGTGAGGACCACCCCTAACAGTGCCCAGGTTGTGGCAGAAGGAAGGTCACCCCTCCTGGAAGTGTCCAGCTTCGGGGGGGGGGGGGGGGGGAGGAAATTGTCAACCCAGAGGTGCCTAGCACATGGTGGGACCACAAAGTCCTGCATCACCCAGACATTCCCACGTCACCCTTTAGCAGAGAGTGGGTAAAATGGGACTTCCGTTAAGGGGACTCACGTCCTCCCGCACTCCCTTGATTTGTCCCGGGAGTGACTCCATGTGCTTCACCACTGCCTGTTGGTCAGATGCCAGGAGTGCGAGCTCCTTCCTCAGGCCTGCCAGCTGTGCCTCCAGCCTGCCCATCTCCTGCCGGAAGCTCCCCTGCAGGCCCTCTTGTGTCGAGCTACAGAGGAAAAAAAAAAAAGGGGGGGTGGGGTGATGGTGGGGGAATAAAGCAAACGAACAGAACACAGCTGAGTTGCAATGGAGGCAGTGAGCTACCCCATGGCGCCTCCAGCCATGGTCCCAGAGGACGACGCTGAGGAGCGGGTGTACTGAGGAACCCAGCCAGAAAGTTACAGCCATAAATACCAGAGCGTATATTCCTGTTGGATTTACACCCCACCCCAGGGCTCAAAGTAATCTGTTGGTGAGAGACTTGGTAGGTCACATCATCTCTTTCACCCAACATCCCCTCTCTCCTGTTGTCACCCCTCCCACAAACCAACGGAAGATTGTCCCCATCCAGGTTACATTCTCCAGGGCTCTGACCAACTGGATTTAAACATCCCCAGCTCATCTGTTGGTTCCCATGGGAGGTTACTCCAAGGCCTAATAGCCCTTGCTCCCAAGAGACGGTTTCGATCTCCAGCTGCAATTCCCTTTGCTCAGTTCCATTCCCTAGCTCTGAGACACATGTCCCTTTAAACAATCCCCCACCCCTTCCTCCCCGGTGCAAGCACCCTTCCAGGGCTTGTGGATTACCATGTTTCCTTTACTCTAGTGATACGTCCTTGGCTCTTCTCATCTGCCCTTAGCCAGTCCAGCCCCCTTGGTTATTTCTGGAGGAGCTGAGAGAAGAGCAGCAATGTATTGATGTCTTCCTGGGGTTGCTGTGCCAGACCTGAGCACAGTGTTCTAGGTGCCATCTTGGCAGTCACAGAGAGAGGGACTGCAGGCTACCTGCTCCAGGACGCACCGCCTCTGCACATGTAGCCAAAGAGCACACTGGCTTTCTCTGCCACCATCTCAAAACTGCAAGAGCACATTCACCAGGCTGCCGAGTCTTGCTGCCACCTCCCTTTCGGCATCACTGCTTTCCAGGTTTCGCTCTCTCCCGCCCACTAGCTGTGTGCTGGGTCCTTTCCCCTCCACATATTGTCTGGCTTGTCTCCAAGTCAAATCTCATCTTGGTTCCTGCCCACGTTTGTTGATATTTTCCAGGCTGCATCAGAATCTGAAACCCTTCCCAGTTTGGTATCGTAGATGTGCCATGAGCCCCGGGTTCCACAAGAGGCTTAAGAGTGATCCCTGCGGGATTCCAACAGATGCCTCCCGCTATCTGCTCCTTTAGAAATCTCATCACCCCAAGCAAGTTGAGGACATGTTATGGCTACACTTGAATAGTTCCCGAGAGACTGGCAGGATTACCTTTGCCATTCCGAATTCAGCTGGAGCATCCGGGCCTCCACCTCCTGTGAAAGCAGCAGTATAAAGGAAACAAACATGACAGGATGAGATCCGCCACATGGGTGTTTAACAACTTCGCGTAGGAACACAGGAATTGCCAGAGTGGATTAAACCCCAGGTCAGTACCAGGTTTACAGTGGTGCCAATTGCGCTGTGCTCACACTCAGAAGGCCCCCCAACCCCTATGTGCCACCCTGAGGCCCTGGCCCCGCTCGCTTCTCTCCACCACTCTGTCTCCAGGCAAGTGGCTCTGGGGAAAGAGCCCACGCAAGGCTGGGGCCTCGGGTTGGAGCATGGGCAGAGGTGGTGACCAGGCCATAGTCCAGACACTGGGCCCACAAAAGGTTAATCTGGCTCTGCCCATGTCCATCTAGCCCAGTATCCTGTCTGTGACCAAGGCCAGCACCAGATGCTTCAGAGGAAGGTATAAGAATCCCATAGTAGGTATGCGTGGGATAATCTGCCCCCCTCATTAGGTCTCATCCTGGTCTCTAATACTCAGAGACCGGCTGAAACCCTGAAACATGAGATTAGTATCCCCTACAACATTTTTGTTCCTAATTATGCTAACTCCAGATGTTCTTGTTATGAATATGTAAGCGTCCAATCTCTTTCTGAGTCTTGTTAAGTTCTTGGCTTCAACAACTTCCTGTGGCGGTGCGTTCCGCAGTCTAGTTAGACATTGTGTGAAAAAGTATTTCCTTGTATGTTTTGAATTTGCCACCTTTGAGGAAGGGCGTTGTTGTGCGTCTCTCTGCAGGCACAGTTAATGTATGACTGTACCTAGAACATGCAAGCTCTTCAGAGCCAATGCCTCATCACTTGTGAAAAGTGGTATGAGATCCTGACTCACACAAGCGGTCAGGGCCTGGGTTTTAGGTTTCCATCAGCTGCACAGGACACCTGCTAATTCAAGGGAAGAGCAAACCCTGCTGTGTCACCAGCAGCACTTCCTGCAGCACCTGGGTTCTCCTTGGTGATCTCCTTATTCAAGAATTGATCCAGTCCAACTGCATTTAGCTTACAGGACCCAATGAGCTTGCAGTCCCACAGCTGCAGGCACTGAAGTGAAATGCACCTCCTTCCCTAAGCGTGGCTGGTCCCTGTAGTGACACCTCTTGTTGGACAGGAGCAAAGTCCCTGGACTGTACCATCCCCAGTTTTTGATACTTGCATGCTTTAAAGAGGGAGGTTAGTTTACCTGAGATGCCTGAGTAATCTTCTCCAGGCGCCCGTTTAAATCCTTCTGCAGCTGGCCTTGGATGGTATCTAGCTCGCTCTGCAGGGAGATAGGTGAGGGAGAGAGATCAGCACATATACCATCTCACCCACAATACATCCTCTCCCCCACACCTGCTGCCCACCCACCTTCATGGCACACCTGCCATACTCCAGCTGCCCCAACCCTATCCCACTACACAACACCCACCCCAGATCATACTCCCTGTACCCACCACCCTCCCCGCACACACCCAACCCCACCCCCACTCACCACACTTATGCCACCCTCATCCACCCACTTTGACCCCAATCCTACCACTTAAACCACCATCAACCCTTCCCACCACGCACCCACCTTGACCCCCAGACCCACATCAGCCTTATGCACCCCCGTCTCCCACCCCCACAGCAACAGGCCCGGGGGACGGGAAGGAAAAAGGTGGCTGTGACTTTAAGGAGAAGTAGGCGGAGCAGGCCAGGTTTCCCCAGGAGAAGCCCCCACTTCCCCTACCTGGACGCGCAGGGCCAAGTCCTCCCTCAGTGCGGCCTCTCGACGGCTCACCAGCCCCTCCAGGAGCGTCAGGGTGTCCTCGTGTGTCAGGCCTCCCCCAGCCGCCACCCCTCTCTGGAGCTCCAGCTTCTCCAGCCGGGCTGCCTCAGCCTCTAGGGTCTGGAAGCGTTTCTCCAGACTTTGAAACCGAGACAGGATTTGCTGCTCTGCCTTTTACCCCAAGGGTGGCAAAAAGAAAAAACAAAGAAACAAATACAGACAGTGGCAAATGTAGGACCAGCAGCCTTACCCAGCTGTCCCGGCAGCTCTGTACCAAACCGTGACCCGCCAGTACAGGCTGCAGAGGGAGTGGATATATACAAGCATGTCCTCCATTCTCCACTAGGGGGCAGTGGTGTGTGCACAAATTCAGGCAGGGTTGGACGGCTGAGGTATATGACAGGCAGCCGACCAAAGGAACTTATATAAGCGAGCACGTCTGTCACCCGCCAGCAGGGGGCAGTGGTGCGCATGGAGGCACACACATCCATCTCGGACTAAAAGGGCATGCACCCTCTGCTCAGCTAGCAGAGAGGGCTGTATGCACACAGGTTGGAAATGATCCAAGCCCAGATGCTAAAGACATCTCCCTTGTTCCCGCATCTTTCATTTTCAGGGTATGAAAAGGGAGCTGCTCTCAGATTAGAGACTGAGTCCCTCAGCCACATTCAGTCTGCCTAACCCTGCTACTGGAGATTTTAAGGGGTAGGTGCATTAGCAGGAGGGATGAGAAGAAATGCTGGAGCTCCACTCCCACACCCCAGATCCGTCTGGCACTCACCCGAAAGAACGCAGACGAATCCCCGGCTCTAAGCATCTCCTCTTTCCCAGCAACAGGGGGAGAAAGCTTTGCTGTGCCCCAAGAAAACATGGCAGGGTAGAGCATCGGGAATCCAAAGGGGTAGAAATACCAAGCACCTGGCAACACAAAAAGGGGACTGGTTGGTTAAGGGGGGGGAGGGGGAGGGGGGGGAAGAGGCGTGTACAATAGACCACAAATGGAGGTGCATTAGAAATGCCCAGACAGGCTTCAGAAACGGTTTGCTCACAGATGTGAACAGAAAGCAAACAGGCTTTGTGACTTCACCATAGTGACCGGAAGATGGGTTCCTCTCATTCAGGTACACATTTTTGATGCAGTTTACAGCAATGACCACCACCACCACACAAGGCAGCAGAGAACCCCCTTGCAGTGTTGTATATGTTGAAGCTAGGACAAAGCAATAGAATTCGGCTCCTGACCCAGAGGCTATAGGGCAGTGGTCCCCAAACTATGGGGTATCCTGGAGGTGCGGGCAGGGCCCAGGCCAGCCCTGACAGGAGGCAGGAAGGGATCGCCACCCAGCCATGCGCTGACCTAGGCTCTGCTCAGGTCCCAGCTCGGTTCCCGGCCCCGGCTCCCAGGGGGGCACAAGTAGAGTCCATTACAGGTAAGGGGAGGCGGGGGGTGACATAAAAAGTTTGGGGACTGCTGCTATAGGGTGTAGCCCACAGAGAGAGTTTGCTTATGTTATACAGAAATGTGCTGAAACATAAGTAGGCTCAAAAATCTACCTCCTAAAAATAGGCTTGACAATAGCCAAGCGAGGCCTGGTAAAATCTGAGTGAAGTAAAATGAGGCAGCTCAGAGACAAGTTAGGCCAGTGGTTTTCAACTTTTTTTCATTTGCTGACCCTTAAAAAATTTCTAATGGAGGTGCAGACCCCTTTGGAAATCTTAGGCATAGTGTGCAGACCCTCAGGGGTCTGCTGACCCCGGGTTGAAAAGCACTGAGTTAGGACATAGCCCCTGCCCCCCATCATGTTGCAAACAGGTTTTGGTCCTGTTTTTCAAAAAGAGTTTTAGATAAAACGTTATTGTTTTGGAAAACGTTATCTAGATGGATAGAGTCATTGGTATGGCATTTACGCAGATATTAATTAAAGGCAAGTCTAATATTAACTAGCCAGTGAGGGAGTAGAAGGTATTTTCATTATGGTGGTGGAAATATAGATATATATTAATAGGCAGGCTTAATGCTAATTAATTATGGAGTGTTGTTATAAGTGATTACAACAAGGACAGCATGCTAATTTTAGATTGATGCGCCCAACTACCATCCAGGTACGGAGAAAGGATTACACCCATTCTTCTCATCCAGGACTGATCACCACGGGATGCATCATTTCATCTTAGAACATGGGCATAAATGCAGAGCATGCCTGTTTTCTTTAACTAACTATTTGATATTAAATAAAGTCTTTAATTTTAGCAACTTGTGTCATTCACAGTCCTCCACAAAATTAAATTACCTGAACCACCTTGGAGGCTCCAACCTTAAAGAATTCAGTTTGGTTTTATTCCTGATCATTAAACTACAAATTGGGAACACAAAGTCAAGGGCTACAGGGGGAGGCTGGATGGAAGGGTTTGGTTTCGCTCATTCTGGAGATAAGGGTCAGCTGTAGCGTTTGGAACTGGAGCTGGATTCCCTCACAGTCCAGGGGATTGGGACCCAGGGGATGGGTTCAGAATATCAGACAGTGGTTACCAAGCACAGCGCTAATGCTGGATTTACACGGGCCAAGGCCAAACTCACAACATCCTGGCCCTGTGTGAAAGCATTCCCCGCCCGCTGGAACCTGCCTTAGGGAGCGTGCCTTTGGGTACAGACACATGTAGAGCACAGAGGGAAGCAGGCTCTCCTGTGACCTCACAGGAGCATCGCATTGTCGCAGAAAGCTCAGGATGTCTTCTTGAGCTTAGAGCCACGCTGTCCAGGGCATAAGGGAGGGGGCAGGGAGAACAGCTTGGGAGCCTGGGATGACTCACCATAAGCAATGGAAGCCAGGAGTAGCAGTAGCAGGAGGAGCAGAAGGAGTTTCTTCAGAGCCGAATAGCGCCTGGAGAGCAGAAGGGACGAGGAACAGACATTAGTGCAGCTGCCCAGAACCTGTCGCCCAGGGAGTTTCTGCATCCACTTGGACAGTACTAGGCAGTGGAGAAGGGGAAGTTCTGGAAGCAAGTTACACCCTGAATCTCAACTCACACAGCCCAGCTTGGGTCCATGGTCAGTTTTGGCCACAAGAAAAAAAAACAAAACAAATAAAAAAAGAAACCCTGACCGTTTTCCTCACAGATTTACTGGGGTCCTTCACATATATATCTCACTGGGTTCCTCCCCTTTGGGGACATTGTATTCCTCGCCCCACACCTTCCACCTGTCCATTGCCCTGTCCGGATCCACACCAACCTGCTTCCCCATGTCTCTGGTTCCAATCTGCACTGACCTTGTTAAGACAAAGACATCCAGCAGAGAGGCTGCAGTGGTGAGGCGGTACCACGTGGTTCCAATCCACCAGTACAACAGTCCGAAGATCCGGCCTGCAAAGACCCACACATGGCATCAGAACATTCAGATGCCCCTTTCGTATCTTCCTCGCACTTGGGCCAGCATCCCTGCTTCCTTTCTCCGGAGTTCTTGCCCTCTCCTGCTCTTTAGAAAGGCTACTCACCCTTTGTTATTATTATGGCTACCATAGCACCTAGGAGCCCAAGGTCATGCACCAAGACCCCATTGTGCTAGGTGCTGCACAAACAGAAGAGCCCATCCCTCCTTAAAAGCACTTCTTCCCTGAGGCATTAATTCCCTGAAGAAAGAAATCCATTATATTGAATGAGATCTGTTCTTCTAGGAGTTCTGACAATCCCTGCTCACCTATTGCATTATCTATCCTAGCAGCACCATCTAATTTAGACTGTACAGCACCTAGTGTGTTGGGCAATGATTCTTTGGAGCAGGGACCATCTGTTAGTGGTGTGTTTGTACCGTGCCTAGCACAATGGGCCCTGATCCCTGACTTGGTCCTTTAGGTACAACCACAATACAAATAAATAGTATGAATGGGACCCCTGAGCTGTACCACAATAGAAATAAATGTCATTATAATGTCATTTGTGGTACATAAAGGCTTTTTCTCTCTTGGGTTTTCAAAGACCAAGCACACCAATGGTGCTAAACAAACGATAAGTACGAATAATCCATCTCAAAGACACACACACACACACACACACAGAGCAGACTTGCCCTCAGTACTCCGGCTATTCCAGCCCTGGGACCTGTGACAATGCCCTCATTCCTGCCCTGGTACCGGGTTCCCTCTTTCCTAACTTTCACAGTGCTTTAGTGAACATGGTTTTTACTTCCTTTTTTTTTAAAAACCAGCACATGAGAAAATACCCTTCTGACGCATGACTACTGCACGTGTGCGCATGGAGGGTGGTTGGTGTCAGTGTGCATGGGAGAATGCTGCCTACAGAGAACGCTGACAGCCCCACACTTACCTGGTGAAGTGACCACCAGCCAGAGAAAAGAGCCTGCTCGTGAGATGGCATTCCTGAACCCAGAACCAGCACTGTTCTGGTCCAAGGAAGAGCGACCTGGTGCGAAGGAAGGAAGGAAGAGGCCGTAAGTCACAAAAGTGAGTCTCATGTCTTCACTCACTCGCTTTGGAATGGGGGGTGGGACTTCCAGCATCCAGTGCTGGGGGGCCCTGATGCCTTAGTTAGTGAATGTTCACTATTCTTCCCCCAGCTGCAGAGCCAGGCCTGAGGTGAGGTGAGGACTGGAGATCACTCCAATCTCACTGCGGTCACAGAGGCAGGTCTGAGGTGATCCTGAAATGATGATCGCCAGCCCTGGTTGTGAGGTTATACTCTCCCCATGCAATGGAGCCAGGACCTAAGTGGGTCTCTATTGAGAGGCCTCTATCCCAGGAAATCTTGCTACCCATGCTGCTGCCACCTTCAGGGTGTCAGAGCCATCCCTACCTGCATAGTCATCCTCAGAGGAGTAGCCAGATGAAGAGGCATAGGTGTCATAAGTCTTGCTCTCTGCCAGCCCATTGATTTTACTGGACTCCGTACCGCCTGTGCCTCTTCTTCTCCTCGCGGAGAGCTCCCCACCTGTCCAGGAAACAGAGTCCCCTTGAGAAACTACCCAACAGCCTCTGTGCGCCTCCTCCCCAGGCACACACTGGGGCCGGTGGAGGGGACAAAATTCTGTAGGGTAGCAGGCTTGCTGCTAGTGACTCAGGGTGTGCCCAATTACCCTCGCAGCACTAGGGAGGCCTATCCCTACACACCTATCGGGGTCTTCAGCAATCCCAATACCTCCCGCCCTGATAATTCCCCTGGACTGATCTTGGTGCCCCATCAGTACTGGCTGAGGGGGGCAACAATCTTTCCCTGTTGGGCTGTATTCCTTCACTCAGGGCTGCTCCATTGGGGGGGGGGGGGGTCGGTGGGTGTGTGTGTGTGTTCACTACTCAAGTCATTGGCAACCCATGCAGCCCAGGGGAGAGGAGCTGAGAAGACTCAATTCCCCTCTCAAGTGTCCCCTGCTCCCAGCAAAGGGGGCACATTCTAAGGCAGGCCTGGGATCCCATTGCTGAGGCAGTTTGGAGATGAAGCCCAGGACTCAGTTCATATGTTCTTCTTTCACATCAAAGAGGAGAGGAGCAGTGTCGCTGCAGGGAGAGGGGCAGGGGTCCCACTGGGTGATAGGACACGGTACAGCTGGCACCGAAGGGAGACAGCACTCACCCCAGTAGGAGTCGCTGTCCTGTGGGTCATCAAAGGCAGTGCTGCCCCCACCAGCAAGTCCCCTGCTGCTGCCCAGGTAGGACTCACTGATCACAGACTCGCTGTAGTAGGAGGTCTGGGTGGCAGGGGGAGGTCCCAGGTGCGGGGCTGGAGAGAGGCGCTTCATGCTGCTCGGTTTCCTCCGTAGGGTCCTGCCCGAAGCAAGGAAATGAGAGAGAGTTCATACGCTGCGTGTACACGTGCAGGTTGACAAGGGGGAAGTGGGGAGAGGCGAGCTAGAGCCAGCCTTGCTTCTGGTCAGGTTTTACATTGCCTGGGGCCCTGCCTGCCCTCCTCTCACTCACACTGCTGCTGAAGTCATTGGAGTGAAACCAACCTGAGCGAGGAGAGAACCAGAGCAGGCAGCACATTTTAAACAGTGTAAACTGCTGTCATCTGTCCTTGCAAAATAAGAGTCCCGCTGGGGGCAGTCCCCTGCCATCTCCCTCCACACACACACACCTCTGGCCTATCACAGGCACGGTCCTGCCACCCTCAAGAGAACACCCTGCCCTCTGCTTCCTGTCTGCTTCCTCTGTAGCTGCTGTGGTTTTCCTGGAAGGTGTCTGTGATCAGGAGAGGTTGCTGGGTTGGGGGAAGATGGTTTGATAACAACCCCTAACCTCTACCGGGGGCCTCCCAGGACAGGCTTGACGACTCAGCTCTTTGTGTTACTGTGCACAGCTGGCCCCCACACCCCAGTTTTGATCACTGCAGCCCCCCTCAGTGATACAAGAGTGAGGGCAATGGCCAGGAAATGCCAAAATATGCATGACAAGCAAGAGTGCTGTGCTCCTGCTGGGGAGGAATAAGGGAAGATGATTGTGGGGCACACAGGGGGTTACCCAGAGCCAGCCATGGGAGGGTTCGGCAAGGAAATCCAGCTGGTAAAGTCATGAAAGTAGCAGTAGGTTTTCTCTTATGCTCCTTTCACCACCAGTGGGTGAACTACCCTGCCCCTCTAAGGATAAGCGCAGAGCGCTCAGGGACAGACCCTCACCTCCCACAGAACGGGGTAAGGAGCTCTGGACAGACTCTCAGTGACCCCTGACCTGGGGTTCAGAAGCGGAAATTCACACTATGGCAAACTGACTCCTCACCTTTTTCAAGTTGGGATACGGACAAACCTCGCAACACCACTGCAGGTGGGGGTGAGGTATACAGGCCCCCCACCCTGTACTCACTTACCTGTTAGGACTGTCCCTAAAGGGGGGCTCCTGGCCACCCAATAGCAAACTGCCACCACTGCTGCTGCCATCATCATCACCCTGGTAATAGCGGGTGGCCCCGAGGCGCTGGCTGCGTCTGGACATGACAGAGGAGGCTCAATCACCCCTCAACAAGGTACCTGGGACAGCAACGGAAAGAGATGGGGTAGCGTGAGAACTCGAAGGTACTGCCTGGCGCTGGCAATGGGCTGAGCAAGGGGTAGGCCCATGAACGTGCACTCAGTTGTGGGGGAGAGGAAGGGATGTCCTGCAGTGGGGCAGACAGGGAAAAGGGCTGTGGAAATGCTCTGAATGCACAGACGCTATCCTCACTCCCCCAGCCTCACTCCCTGAGATGTCACCGGAATTTGGGGTCTCAGGGGTTGCATCACCTGAGAGTCGTGGGGACGGGCAAAGCCTGAAAGGCAGAAGCTCAGAACAGACTGGGTTGGCAGTCTCCTATCCTCGAGGTGGGGTGGGGCGAGTATTGCAGCAGGGTTATTGCATCGGCCGCTCACCCCTGCAGATATGGTTTCAAATCCTGCCTCGTGCCAAAAGCGAGAGGAGTTCAGTGGATCTCAGCCAGACTCTTTTCACCACCACCCAACAGCTCAGCATGACTGAGCAATCTCTGCTCAGCCAAGGCCAAGCTAAATTAGCAACGGACGCCACGGGTCAGGAACCGAGATGCCCTGGCAGCGGTAGGGGGCCAGGTGGGCATCAGCACTAGTCCAGTAACTGGCCTGACGCATCATATGCACCCTTCCCCATGACCTCCATTTCCAGTGCCCCAGGCTGCCCCAACAAGTTAGCTCAGCTTCTCCACAAGCCAGCAGGCAGACACTAGCCTATTTCTTCCAGCATGTCACAAGGCAAACAGCTTGGCTCTGACTGGGACTAGGGGTCTTGTGGACAGAAAAAGAACACATGTCCTGCAGAAAGAAGCCCACTTGAGCAAAGCTTCGTCCATGTTAGTGCCTGCCTGGCACCTCTTTCTATAAAGCAGCCTCCCCGCAGCACACCAGCCAAAACATGAAACAGCCGCAGAGGCAGATACTTGGCCCAAATCCACCACTATGTTCCACTGCTTATAGGGTTGTAAATTCCCCCTCCCTTTATTCCCCCCTTTAAGAGCCCACCCACATGGGTACAAACTCCTCACATTAACTGCTGTCTTGCTGGACAGAGACTGCACCAAAAACTGGGTTCAGCTGAACAAAGTAACAACTTTCAATCCCACCTTGTTAGCTGACACAATTCCAGAGATGCTTCCATATCTGGCTCCTTCCCACCCACACCCTGGCAACTCCCGCTCTGTGGTCGCATCCTGCCCAGACTCTTTCCACACCTTGCTAGAGCTCAGACATTTCTGTGCGTGCGTGCCTCCCCCCCCTTGACATCCTGCCTCTAAACTCCTCCCTTCTAGGTGCTTTGGGGGAAAGGGAGGGGCGGGGGGAAACTACTTGCATCTCACCAGCAGTAGCACAAGGCATCCTTCAAATGCAGCTAGGGAGCCACATTCAGCCCTGGGCTACCGCCACTGAGATCAACAGAGTTACCCCGCCGCATGGGATAAACCTGGCCCCTAGTCAAAGCAAACACTTTGCAGAAATGGCCCCTCTTAACTCCTGCTTCCTGGGTGCCCTCACGCCCCACGGGCGGGCCAGGCCTGCGGGGGCCATGGCCAGCGAGGGGGACAGGGAGCCGGAGTCTAGCCCGGCTCAGACAGGAGCTGCAACTTCCCCGGAGGGGATGGCAGAGCGAGGCTCGGGGGAGGGAGCCTGTCACTTGCAAACTGGGAACCCCCCCGCCCCGCCCGGGCTGCTGTTTCCACTGCGCCTCCCCGCCTTGGGGCATCCCCTCCGGCCGCCCGCTCCTGCAGCGGTGCGTTCCCCGGCCGGCCGCCCAGGCGCCGCGCTGAGGGGCAGAGAACAGCGCGGCGGGCCCCCGAGCCTGGCCGGGGGGGGGCTCACGGTCACCTGGCTGCGGCGCGCTCCAGGCCGCTGGGTGGCTCGGGCGGGAGGCTCCGCTCCCCGCCCCGCTGCTCTCGCCAGCCGCCGCGATGTCGGACGCCTTTTGTGTCTCAGGCGGGGCGGCGCTGAGCCCCGCGGGCAGCGCCCCGGCTCGGCCCCTCGGCTCCCCGCGGAGAGCGGCTGGCTCCGGGCGCGGCGCGCGGCACGGCCTGGGGCGGGCGCCTGTCACTGCCACACGCCGCTGCTGCTGCTGCTGCTGCCGCTGCCGCCCGGGCTGCCACTCACCCGCCGCCGGCCGCCCCCATTGGGCGGTTCGAACACAAAGGCCCCGGCTGGGCCCCGCCTTCCCGCCACTTGGCTCCGTCATTGGCCCAGGCGGCGGCCATTAACCCGTGAGCTCCCCGGGGGGGGTCCCGCGCCGGCCAGAGCCGGAGGCTGCAGGGTGCCCGGCGCTGTACAAACAGGAGAGCCCCTGCCCCAAGGAGCGGGCACGCTGGGCGATCGCTAATCAGCCCCAGAGACCGGGAAGACAATGGCGCCCTAGCTTTAATCCACATTCCCGTTACTATTTACCAAAGTATCTGTATTGCAGTAACAATGGACCATCTCTCCCCACATCCCCAGCCTAATAGTGGCTTCTTGGCTTTCCTGTTCAATCCGGATTGGAACACAGGGGAGTGTAACCCCAGCTCTCCCTCTATTACAAAAAACTACAAAGCCAAAGCAGCAACACATTCCTCCCCCAAAGTAACAATACCGAGCTGTGTTACCAGCTCTTGAGATTTCATTAGGAGTCTTGTGCTATTACATGTGTTTTCTTAAAGCCCTAGCTCCTCGAGTCCTGTGATAATGTGAGACTGTCAGCTTTTTTTTTTTTTTTTAAGTATGTGTCTGGTCCTTGGAAGTGCTTATAAGCTTGAAAATGTGACCGCTCAAAAGCAAGCAAGCAAATACTTAGATTGCAAGTTCTTTGGGGGCAAGGACAATGTTTTTGTTCTGTTTGTACAGCGCTTAGCACATTGGGGTCCAGGTCTAAGTCTAAGTGCCGCAGTCAATCTATCTAAGGTACTTATATGGCTCCATTGCCATTGTATCTGAGGTCTCACAGTCATTTTAATTGCTGTCTCATCACAATAACCCTGGGAGGTAGGGAATTACTATTATCCACTTTGTACAGATGGGAAACAGGCACACAGAGGCTAAGTTACATGCCCATGGTCACATGGGAAGTCTGTGGCAAAGACTGGCGGTGTTATGGCAATGCAAAAATAAAATAAAAAGACTCACAATTTATTATTTTTAAACCCCATGATTTGTAAGTTATCTAATGATTTTTGGGGCCTGACTCATGATTTCTGAACGTGCAGGGTTGGCCACATTGCACCAGTTGGTACACATATTACAGAGCTGAAGCTTCCACCTCTCACATAAATTCCCACCAAATAAAGCACAACTTCAGCCCTGCTTCCCTACAACAGTAGCTGTAGTCAGTGGATACCAACCCCTGTCATGTAACAGGGGTATTAACCTTTTGTCATTATAATTCTGACCTACATCAGGTGATGGAGACAGGAAATAAAGATCAAGTGCTTAAGGTCCCAGCACTTGTGTGTTACGTCTTTATTACAATACATGTCTGACTTTGCCAACCCTCAGTTTTACTAGGGTTTGGGGATCACAAAGACTTCACCAGAGCAAGATTCTACAGCATCCTATAGCACTAAAAGAACCACAACACTGAGGATGGAGTGGAGGTTAAGGATAATCTAGGCATGGCCCAATATCTAAACAAATACTTTGCCTCAGTCTTTAATAAGGCTAATGAGGATCTTAGGGATAATGGTAGCATGACAAATGGGAATGAGGATATGGAGGTAGATATTACCATATCTGAGGTAGAAGCGAAACTCGAACAGCTTAATGGGACTAAATTGGGGGGTCCAGATAATCTTCATCCAAGAATATTAAAGTAATTGGCACATGAAATTGCAAGCCCATTAGCAAGAATTTTTAATGAATCTATAAACTTAGGGGTTGTAGCATATGACTGGAGAATTGCTAACATAGTTCCTATTTTTAAGAAAGGGGAAAAAAAGTGATCCGGGTAATTACAGGCCTGTTAGTTTGCATACTAAAGACATCAAGGTCTTGGAAAAAAATTTGAAGGAGAAAGTAGTTAAGAACATTGAGGTAAATGGGACAAAATACAACATGGTTTTACAAAAGGTAGATCATGCCAAACCAACCTGATCTCCTTCTTTGAGAAAGTAACAGAATTTTTAGACAAAGGAAACGCAGTGGATCTAATTTACCTAGATTTCAGTAAGGCGTGTGATACGGTGCCACATGGGGAATTATTAGTTAAATTGGAAAAGATGGGGATCAATATGAAAATTGAAAGGTGGATAAGGAATTGGTTAAAAGGGAGACTACAGCGGGTCATACTGAAATGTGAACTGTCAGGCTGGAGGAAGGTTACCAGTGGAGTTCCTCAGGGATAGGTTTTGGGACCGATCTTATTTAATCTTTTTATTACTGACCTCAGCACAAAAAGTGGGAGTGTGCTAATAAAGTCTGCGGATGATACAAAGCTGGGAGGTATTGCCAATTTAGAGAAGGACCGGGATATCATACAGCAGGATCTGGATAACCTTGTAAACTGGGTAATAGTAATAGGATGAAATTTAATAGTGAAAAGTGTAAGGTCATGCATTTAGGGATTAATAACAAGAATTTTAGTTATAAGCTGGGGACGCATCAATTAGAAGTAACGGAGGAGGAGAAGGACCTTGGAGTATTGGCTGACCACAGGATGACTATGAGCCGCGCATGTGATATGGCCGTGAAAAAAGCTAATGCGGTCTTGGGATGCATCAAGCGAGGTATTTCCAGTAGAGATAAGGAGGTGTTAGTACCCTTATACAAGGCACTGGTAAGACCTCACTTGGAATACTGCATGCAGTTCTGGTCTCCCATGTTCAAGAAGGATGAATTCAAACTGGAAGAGGTACAAAGAAGGACTACTAGGACAATCCGAGGAATGGAAAACCTGTCTTATGAAGGGAGACTCAAAGAGCTTGGCTTGTTTAGCCTAACCAAAAGAAGGTTGAGGGGAGATATGATTGCGCTCTATAAATATATCAGAGGGATAAATATTAGAGAGGGAGAGGAATTATTTAAGCTCAGTACCAATGTGGCCACAAGAACAAATGGATATAAACTGGCCATTGGGAAGTTTAGACTTGAAATTAGTCGAAGGTTTCTAACCATCAGAGGAGTGAAGTTCTGGAATAACCTTCCAAGAGAAGCAGTGGGGGCAAAAGACCTATCTGGCTTCTAGATTAAACTCGATAAGTTTATGGAGGAGATGGTATGATGGGATAACATGATTTTGGTAATTAATTGATCTTTAAATATCATGGTAAATAGGCCCAATGGCCTGTGATGGGATGTTAGATGGGGTGGGATCTGAGTTACTACAGAGAATTCTTTCCTGAGTATCTGGCTGGTGAATCTTGCCCATATGCTCAGGGTTCAGCAGATCGCCATATTTGGGGTCAGGAAGGAATTTTCCTCCAGGGCAGATTGGAAGATGCCCTGGGTTTTTTTTGCCTTCCTCTGCAGCATGGGCACAGGTCACTTGCTGGAGGATTCTCTGCACCTTGAAGTCTTTAAACCATGATTTGAGGACTTCAATAGCTCATAGGTGAGAGGTTTATAGCAGGAGTGAGTGGGTGAGATTCTGTGGCCTGCATTGTGCAGGAGGTCAGACTAGATGATCATAATGGTCCCTTCTGACCTTAATATCTACAAATCTTTACAAAATACAGTGAAACCTGTATTAAACAGTGCATTTCCAAAAGGCAACACCCTGGGTTAAGCAACTACATTATGACATCCACAAGTTTTCCAATGCAGTTTGGTTCAACTTTTTGTTAATGAACAAACTCTACCTGGCAGATGAGTTTTGAGGCTCTCTTTGCAGATTGCTTAAGACTTTTTTTTCCACAATGTAGACAAAAAACCTGCTTGGAATTGCAGTCCCCCCTGAGGTGAGGAATGGTAGTTGGTGGTACAGTATGCCGTACACATGTGGTACAGGGAAATGTTGGCCAAAGACATTGGGGCAACAACATGCTCTTAAGAAAAGTGCAATGGAGCCTTCCATATCCATGCAAGACAGACAGGGGACTTGAAAAACATTGACAAAGTAGGACATTTTAATTAAAAAACAACACCCTGATTATTTCCAAGCATGACAAAGAAAGATCAGTAGAATGCTATAAAGCTTTGAGAGGGAAGATAAGAATCACAAGGTACATCTGAGACCTCCAACAAGTCCTTTAGCAGGACAGGAAGAAACAGTCTTGACAGTCAGGATAGTTTAAGGATAAAAACAAACAAGCATGGTTGGGGTGGGGGGTGGAAAACACCTTTTGGTCCTCCTGTGTTTATCACAAAATAGGGCACAAACCCATTGTTTCACCTTAGGTCTCACCTTTCAGTCTCAAGATAGGCTGAAGTATGTAAATGAGGTGACCAGAAGTTATGTCAGCTACAATAGCAATCTCTTAGACCCAGGGTCCCACTTTCAGGAAGAAAATTAAGGTGGCTCTGCAGCATCCAAAGCAGCCTGGGAAAGGAAGATCACCTTCCCTCATTCATAGCCAAGGGAAATGGATAGATTTTTTGCTGTTGCTAGAAGCAGCCAATTCGCCATTAAACCACAGCTTCAAAATGTTGCATGAAGCAAACTTTCTCTACAGTAAAAATAATGACTAGATCTGCTTTGTATTATTTCCTTTTTCTCTTCCTGGTCTCTTCTGTTTCTTCTAATTCAATCCCTTTTCTACAGGCTTGCAGAATCTGTTTCCCCACAACTGATTTATCTGTGGTTTTTCACCCTTTACTAATGTTCCCATTGATTCCCCCCCGCCCCATCCTTTATCTTTCTTAACAATCATTTTGTTTTATGATTTGTCTTTCTTCTGTCACATAGGCCCCAATCCTGCAAAACATTTAAGCACAGGACTTCAGTGGTATTTCTTGCATGCTTAGGTGCTTTGCTGGATCAGGATGTAGTCTCTGGATTGGCCAGTCCATTCCATCTGGCCATAATTCACCCCTGAGGACTCTGCCATTTGGATTCCTTTGGAAACCCTGAGTCCCCAGACTGGAATCCTTCTTTTCAAAAATTCCTGCATTAAGACTCAGAGTCCCTGTGTTTTGCAGACAAAATTACACAGGATCGTTTCAGGGAACAAGACAAGATGTCACGTTTATTATAATATAATTTGATTTATGACCAATAACTAATATCTAACACCTATGTATACACACACACACACCCCAAATGTTCTGCAGCTGCTGTATAGTTACCAGTCCTGAATGTAGCTTGAGTTTGTGGCTTGGGTTCGTAGCTTATGGCTGCTAACTGGCCAGGAAAGCCGGGCACAAGGAAGGGCTGGGTCTCTGTTGGGCATGCACTGATGCCCTTCCATGTTGGCAGCAGAATGTTACCCTCCAAAGTCTTCCATCTCATCCATCCTTTTTGTAGGCTTTAGTTTGAATCCAGAGTCTATAGGTCTTGCTGTGTCAAGCTGCCTCTGGGTTCGGTGTGATTGATCACCCGTCAATTGCAGACATGACTTTCAGCCTAAGACCTGGCTTTGATGTTTTTTCAATTGTTCTTTTGTTCTTTTCTTTTGAGGGTGGACTTCTCTTACTTTGTCAGGGCTGTTGTCTGCATCTTCAGCCACTGGGTGTTTATAAAAAGAAAAGGAGTACTTGTGGCACCTTAGAGACAAACCAATTTATTTGAGCATAAGCTTTCGTGAGCTACAGCTCACTTTATCGGATGCAGGAGCTGTAGCTCATGAAAGCTTATGCTCAAATAAATTGGTTAGTCTCTAAGGTGCCACAAGTACTCCTTTTCTTTTTGCGAATACAGACTAACACGGCTGTTACTCTGAAACCACTTAAGATGAGCTAATACCAGCAGGAGAGCCGGGGGGGCGGGGGGAAGAGAAAACCTTTTGTAGTGATAATCAAGGTGGGCCATTTCCACAGTTGACAAGAACATCTGAGGAACAGAGGTGGGGTTGGGGGGGGAAGAGAAATAAACATGGGGGAATAGTTTTACTTTGCGTAATGACCCATCCACTCCCAGTCTCTATTCAAGCCTAAATTAATTGTATCCAGTTTGCAAATTAATTCCAATTCAACAGTCTCTCGTTGGAGTCTGTTTTTGAAGTTTTTTTGTTGAAGAATTGTCACTTTTAGGTCTCTAATCGAGTGACCAGAGAGATTGAAGTGTTCTCCGACTGGTTTTTCAATGTTATAATTCTTGACGTCTGATTTGTGTCCATTTATTCTTTTACGTAGAGACTGTCCAGGTTGACCAATGTACATGGCAGAGGGGCATTGCTGGCACATGATGGCATATATCACATTGGTGGATGTGCAGGTGAACGAGCCTCTGATAGTGTGGCTGATGTGATTAGGCCCTATGATGGTGTCCCGTGAATAGATATGTGGACACAGTTGGCAACGGGCTTTGTTGCAAGGATAGGTTCCTGGGTTAGTGGTTCTGTTGTGTGGTTGCTGGTGAGTATTTGCTTCAGGTTGGGGGGCTGTCTGTAAGCAAGGGCTGGCCTGTTTCCCAAGATCTCTGAGAGTGATGGGTCGTCCTTCAGGATAGGTTGTAGATCCTTGATGATGCATTAGAGAGGTTTTAGTTGGGGGCTGAAGGTGATGGCTGGTGGCGTTCTGTTATTTATTTTGTTGGGCCTGTCCTGTAGTAGGTGACTTCTGGGGACTCTTTTGGCTCTGTCAATCTGTTTCTTCACTTCAGCAGGTGGGTATTGTAGTTGTAAGACTGCTTGATAGAGATCTTGTAGGTGTTTGTCTCTGTCTGAGGGGTTGGAGCAAATGCGGTTGTATCGTAGAGCTTGGCTGTAGACAATGGATCGTGTGGTGTGATCTGGCTGAAAGCTGGAGACATGTAGGTAGGAATAGTGGTCAGTAGGTTTCCGGTATAGGGTGGTGTTTATGTGACCATCGCTTATTACACTTTATTTAATCAGGACAGGCTGGGGCTGGAGGTTGATTCCATCATCCATATATACCTCATTCACACATCTAAACTAAACTAATAAGATTACAGCAGGGTTTTGCAAAAATGAAGGTTGCAGCAAGCTTTTACAAAATTGAGTGAGCATTTTAAAATGGAGTTTGGGACAAGTTAAAATGGAGTTTGAGTTACAATATGGACAAGTGTAAAGAATAGAAAACAATGAACAGAAGTTACAATATAGAAAAGCATAATGAATGACAAACAGGAACAGAAGTTGCAATGTTGAAACAGTGTCAATTTCAGGGATTTAAGCAGCAATTGGATTGAAAGTGAAATTTACAAGGGCAGAGACCTGAACAGCTGTGGCTCTTAACAAGCAGCTTAATTGTCAATTAGCCAGTTATTGGGGTACCTGGTTTTATGAATGAATGTAGTTTCATTCATAAAACTTTACTTATGAAGTTATATTAATAAAGTGAAGAATTAAAAACAATTTCATTTATCAGTTCTACACCTGTTGGGGCAGGGGTGGGGGAGCAGTTGGTGATCTCTAGCTCACCCCCAGTGTATCTGGACAGTTTATCCCTCTGATATTGCTCCCTCTCTTTAATAGGTGGTGGTGGAGAGTGGGGCATGGGTTAATTCCACCCCTACTGAGCACCTCTGATGGCCTGGCCACTTCACGGGTTCTCATATCCTAGGGTTGGGTGCTGCTTCTGCTTTCAGGAGTCTGACTATGCTGGGAACTGTTTATATGGAATGTCAAAGAGATAGAGCCAAATTTAGCCCCAGGGTAAGTGGGCACGTTCTCACTGACTCCAAATCCTTCACACTAGCCAGGTGCCTTTACAGCCAGTATTGGTTACAGCACCTCCTGCAGCTGTAGGAATCAGTCATGCCCAAACAGTGCTCCTCTTTTTCCCTCAAGTCCTTTCCCCCTGTTCCCATCCTCTCTGGAAAAAATGATCAGCACTCAACCTAGCTCACTCAGCAGGCACTTGACCTGCCCTCCTCTGTCCCGCTCTCTCATGCCATCATTATATAATTGGGGCAAATTTCCCCCCATTTTGGGAGAGAACAGGGGCTGCCAGCCTTTTAACCAAGCCAACACCCGCCCACCCCCAAGAAAGAAAGGAAAAAAAAAATCAAAAAATCTCTCAAACCCAAACACAGAACAACAAAGCCCCTGGTAACTATTAAGGACAGAGGGCTGGGCAGGAAATATGAAATTCCTGTCTCCTGGAGCCAGCACAATGAGTGGTAATTTCTGCCATTTCACAAGCATAAAACCTGGGGGGAAAATATGCTGCCCGTTCATCTCTAGAGACATGGGTTCACAAATGACATGAGATTAGTGGGTCACAGCCTATCCCCAGTCAATGTTTTTTTTCTGCTTCTCAAAAGTCAGCGTAAGGATGTAGAATCACAGGTGCTGGAGACGGCAAAGACCTATTTGGATACTTCTCGCACGTCCCTGCCTGCCCCTTGCCCAGAGCAGGGCTGTTCCTTATAGTACATTCCCAGGGCTTTATCCCATCCCTTCCCTTGGGAGGCTAGGTCACAATGCAATAGGCCTGCCACAGGCTGTCAGGTAGGAATGGTTTCCTGACATCCAGCTAAAATGTTCTCTTTGCTCAACTTCATCCCATTTTGGCCGTGTCTCCACCAAGCTCTTCCTTAACACCCCCACCATTGTACAGCTGCTTGTGCAGCTCTACCATAGGCGTGTGCAGCACATTTCATTAGGGTGTGCATCCAGCGAATTTTATTTATTAATTTTTTTAAAGGCAAACATTTATTGCATACTCAATCATAAAGGACATATTTTTATTCATCAAACAAACTAAAGAAACTAAAACTTAACTAAACTTAATGTTTTTTAAATTAACTAAACTTTACTTAAAAAATACAAACTTAAAAAATGAGACACAAAATACCAAATTTTTGCTGTAGTGATAACCAGGCGTATACAAAGATACAGTCAATTTTCATGATCTTTGTCTTTAACCAGATAATGAGCTAACGCAAATTGACCAAAACAGATTAAGGTTTCTTCATCTTCCTGTCCTAGAGAATGAGACGTCGCTCACCAGGTGTTATGGACTTAAATTCCTCAATCACATCATTGTAATTTACTGACGAAGCCAATTCTTTTCAATGTACAAAATCATGAGTGAGTCGAGGCACTGCTGGGACATTGTACTTCTTAGTTTGTTTTTTACATGTGCTAGTTTCAAAAAGGCTCTTTCACATGAACAGCTTGTAGCAGGTAAGACTGCAAAGCATTGAGTAGATTTGTAAAAGGCCTGGAACATGGAAGACCGATCCAATTCCTTTAGCCAATCAAGCCACTCTCTGATGGTGTTCGTAGTGCTACCTTTAGGAACAGAACCGTCATAACCCCAAAGCAATCTGACTTCAGCTTCCAACTCATCCAAGGACACTTTACATTTGTTGGCAATGATTCTCATATCATCCCTGCCAATGTCTAAGCTCAGCAGTTTTCCCTGGAGTCACAATTTTACAAGTCTCCTGTTCAAATCGCTGGTCAATGCCGGTAATCACTGAGTCTAGGAGTGAGTAAAATGAAGTTATGCTCTCCTGCTCCTCTTTTGTATCAAAGTGATGCTGGGACTCAAATGCGTCATCAATACAAGTGGACATTTTTCTCTTCTTAACTGGAGGAATTGATATATCATTCTCTACACGCATTTTCATACTGTCATTGAAAATAGACTGAAAATATTCTGGGCCACTTCTCATCGCAGCCAAAGAGTTACACAAGCTTTTCACCCCCGTCATTGCAGTAAGTAAGTTGAGATCTGGAGCCTGAAGAGCCTTACTCACTTTTACCACCATCTGTAGAATAGGGTACAGCATGTGAAGGGCAAAGATGAACTTGAATGAATTTAGGTTTCAGAGTAGCAGCTGTGTTAGTCTGTATCTGCAAAAAGAACAGGAATACTTGTGGCACCTTAGAGACTAACAAATTTATTTGATGTGACAAAGCTCTGTCCTTGCCTCTGTAGGTCCTGCGTTTCCTGGTGGATTTCGCTAGCCTCAGAGGCTCACTGTGACCCTCCATGTAACCTTTCTCTCTCTAGAGACAAGGGTCACAGTCTATTGAGCCATTTTCATCATAAGCCAGCAAGGGAGGTGAGGAGAAGTTATCCTTCCTTGCACAGTCTCTGTTGTCTCCCAGTCTCAGTGATTAATCAGGGGGCAAAGGGCTGGGGGAGGAGCCTGGGCCCACCCTCTACTCCGGGCTCCAGCCCACGGACCCTAATAGTATCAGCTATGGTAGCTGACCTTTTAGAAACATGACAGGTACAATTCTCTGGGCTACTTCCCCCACAGCAGCCCTCACTTCCTCAAGCTCCACTTCACCCTTACCTCAGGGCCTCCTTCCTTGTGCCTGATATGGTGTGTACTGCTCAGTCTCTCCAACAGTGCAACTTCCTCCCACAGCTCCTGACATGCACACCCACCTGACTAACTGAGAGGCTTTTAACTAGTTTCAGCCAGCTCCTGACTGGCTTCAGGTGTCCCAATCAACCTAGCATTCTCCCTGCCTTCTGGAAAGTTCTTAATTGGCCCCAGGTGTCTTAATTGACCTGGAGCAGCTGCCATTTCACTTATCCTGGTACCAGGGATTTGTTTAGCCTGGAGCTAATATATCTATCTCCCACTACTTTTCTATAGCCATCTGGCCTTGCCCCGTCACATTGAGCATAAGCTTTCGTGGGCTACAGCCCACTTCATCGGATGCATGCAGTGGAAAATACAGTAGGAAGATTTTATATACACAGAGCGCATGAAACAATGGGTGTTACCATACACACTGTAATGAGAGTGATCAGTTAAGGTGAGCTATTACCAGCAGGAGAGAAAAAAAACCTTTTGTAGTGATAATCAAGATGGGCCATTTCCAGCAGTTGACAAGAACGTGTGAGGAACGGGGGGGGGGGGGGGGAAATAAACATGGGGAAATAGTTTTACTTTGTGTAATGACACATCCACTCCCAGTCTTTATTCAAGCCTAATTTACATTATAGTGTGTATGGTAACACCCATTGTTTCATGTTCTCTGTTGTATATAAAATCTTCCTACTATATTTTCCACTGTATGTATCCCATGAAGTGGGCTGTAGCCCACAAAAACTTATGCTCAAAATAAATTTGTTAGGCTCTAAAGTGCCACAAGTACTCCTGTTCTTTTTTTAATGAATTTAGTTCATGGATAAGGCCCCTGGCTTTTATTTTAGCATCAGGAAGGCGAGTTGTTTCGATATTCTCTTGTAAAGCTTGTAAAATGATGGAGTAGTTTTGTTTTACAGCAGCCACTGCTTCTGCTCTGCATGCCCATCTTGTGTTTGACAGGGACTTCAAAGTCTTCAACTGGGATCCTACTTCTTGTGAAATCTTCTCCATTACTGCATGTCGCACAGGACTCCCCTCCATGAAGGCATAAAGAGTCTGAATAACACGAAAAAAATCAAAGACAGTTCTGTTTTGTTTACTTGCAGTGCATGCATCTTTTAGGACAAGGTTCAAACAATGCGCATAGCAGCATACATAGAGTATTTCACTGTTTCTTTCTTTACATTTCATTTGAACTCCCACAGTACATCCAGACATAGTAGATGCGCCATCAAAACAGACAGACATCACTGATGACCAGTCAATTTTAGGAATGCCAAGGACATCTTTTAACTGGTCAAAAATAGACTGAGCATCAACTGTTAATAGTCTCTGAACAGACACAAAATGTTCAACTGGACTATGTTTTTCATTGTCAAAATACCGCACCACCAAGGACATCTGTTCATGGTGTCCACAGTCAGTAGTGTCGTCGGCAATTATTGAGACCATTTTTCCATTTAGTAAAGACACGATCTTTTGTTGCACAATGTTGTGCAAGGCTACAATTAAATCATTTTGGATGTGATTACTCAGATAGGTAGCGTTTCGAGGAGATTGTTGCACGTGTTTTGCCATTACAGGATCATATTTTTGGAGCATATTGACAAGATTTAGAAATAAGCCTTTCTCAAAACTGTCAGCTTTTTCACTGTGACCCTGAATGGTCTCCCGCCTTTCGCCAAACACAGAACAATGCCAATCAGTTGCTCCATTACACTTCAGTTATGGCAGCGTTCTTCTTCTTGCTTAGATAGATAAGCCTGCTTGCCCTCATCCAACAATACATCAATAGGTTTCCCTTCATTAAAACTTGACCATGAAGAACAGCTCGACACATGAGATTTTGACAGTTGGTGGTTTTTAAAAGATTCATTAGCCCTATGCCAGTTTCTGAATCCCTTATCAATAAATGCTGGATCAGTGTGACCTTTGTTTGCTGCATCATTAAAGGAGACGAAACGGCAGTAAAAGCAAAATGCTGCATCCTTTGATGGGCTATATTCTAACCACTTATGCTTTTCATACCAATCGGACTGAAAACGTCTTTGTTTCTTCCCTATTTTACTTCTAGGAAACATACTCAATCTAGGCTGATAAGGACCTCTAGATAATTGAGACTGGCCTTCTAATCTATTTTTTGGAATATCACAGACCAGGTCATCAGATGGAACATTTGATGGCTTTGAATAGGAACTACACTGACCTGAACTAAGAGAGACAATCTGTTTCTGTTGGTCATTACTCAGTTTATTGCACGCATTGGAACTGGTGGCGGCATTATCTTCATGTAAGTTCTTAACCGAGGAGTCCGAGGTATTTGCACTACCATCAGCACATTCATTATAATTCAGTTTGTCTGCTCCTTTTCTTATCTTAACAACGAACCGATCCATATTTTAAAATTAAAAGGGGGTATCATACGATTGAATTAAAACATAAAGCCACGGGCTTGTTATGCTATTTCAGTAGAGTACACGCGACAAAGATTACAAACACTGTAGACCCTGCGTTGGGCATGCCTGACCCGGCCACTTATATAGGTCAAAGAATTTTCTAGAATAGTAGTCAGAGGGGGAGGGGAGGACCAATGGTAATGCGGCGCCGCAGTAGTGGGGACGCATGCTGCGAGTGAACGCGGGCTTTCTATACATTTCCACAACATCTATATCACGCAGTTCGGCGCTTATTGCATAGTACAACATAATACAGCTGCGAAACGAAGCATTTCTGATGGTATCTTCTAGATTGAGCACTGAGTCCCATTGGGTAGATAGAAAGATTAACCTAAATAATCTATTCAGAAGCCTGTGGAACCCCATAAGATTGGGTCCCTAATCCATGAACTATTAGAACTCATTTACAAAACTTTTCTTAAATATTACATTAATATATTGTCTCATCCCTTAGAATTAGAATTTATAATCCCTATTCCATGATGAGATATAATGTATCTTAATTAAAACTATAGATATGTTTTTTCCTCAAAAATCCAATTTAAATAAAAAAATCTGATATTTTTGTTTTTTTTTTAAAGTCATTAATTTTTATCCACCCTAACAGCTAGGCAAGGGGGGGATTGGGAGGGGGGGAGGATTAGTCCCCAGCAGGAGCGAGGCAGGGGCCAGGGGCAAGAGCACAGTGGGAAATGGGGAGCATTGGTCACCAGCTGGAGTGAGACAGGGGCCAGGGGCAAGAGGAACACAGTGGGGCAGGGGGGGAGGATTAGTCCCTGCTGACTGGAGCAAGGCAGGGACCAGGAGCAAAAGCACAGAAGGGCGGGGGCTAGGGTTAGACCCTGGAGCAAGGGAGGGGCTGGGGGTAAACTGCAAGTGCAGCAGGGCTGGGGAGGGGGTAAACAGGATCCCTCTCACTCCTTCCCACATAAAGTGGGTACCTACCTTCTCCCTGGTTCTAGCCCATTCTCTTTGTTTCTCTCCGCACCGAGCTGAGGGTGGGGGTGCACTGAGTACAGGGCTGGGGGTGCAGGGCCTGGGAGGGAGTTAGGGTGCAGGAGCAGGCTGGGGGTTGGGGTGCAGGGTCTGGCCAGGAGCTAGAACGAGGGATGGGGCTCAGTGTTCGGGCAGGAGGTAGGGGTGTGGAGCACTTACCTGGGGCAGCTCCCATTTGGTGCGAGGGGTGCAGGTGGATATGTGGGCAGGAGGGTGCAGGAGCTCCCCGTTTGGTGCTCAGGGTCGGGGTGGGGATGTGGGGGGGTGCAGGAGTCAGGCCATGGGGTGTGGGGGGGGGCTGGGTATGTATGGGGGGTGCAGGATCAGGACATGGGGTGTGGGGGGCTGGGTATGTGTGGAGGTGCAGGAGTCAGGGCTGGGGTCATGTGGGGGGGTGCAGGAGTCAGGGCAGGGGGCTGGGGTGTGTGAGGTGGGTGCAGGAGTCAGGGCTGGGGTCATGTGAGGGGGTGCAGGAGTCAGGGCATGGGGCTGGGGTGTGTGAGGGGGTGCAGGAGTCAGGGCTGGGGTCATGTGAGGGGGTGCAGGAGTCAGGGCAGGGGGCTGAGGTGTGTGAGGGGGGTGCAAGAGTCAGGACTGGGGTCATGTGAAGGAGTGCAGGAGTCAGGGCAGGGGGCTGAGGTGTGTGAGGGGGGTGCAGGAGTCAGGGCTGAGATCATGTGAGGGGGTGCAGGAGTCAGGGCAGGGGGCTGAGGTGTGTGAGGGGGGTGCAAGAGTCAGGACTGGGGTCATGTGAGGGAGTGCAGGAGTCAGGGCAGGGGGCTGAGGTGTGTGAGGGGGGTGCAGAGTCAGGGCTGAGATCATGTGAGGGGGTGCAGGAGTCAGGGCAGGGAGCTGGGGTGTGTGAGGGGGGTGCAGGAGTCAGGACTGGGGTGTGTGAGGGGGTGCAGGAGTCAGGGCAGGGGGCTGGGGTGTGTGAGGGGGGTGCAGGAGTCAGGGCAGAGGGCTGGCAGTGTGTGAGGGGGGTGCAGGGGTCATGGCTCGGGAGGTGGGCTGGGGTCGTGGGGGTGCTCCCAGCCCCCTGCCCTGAGTGGCTCACAGCAGGGGGCTGGAGAGGGGTATACCCCGATTCCACCCCCTTTCCCAAAGCCCTGCCCCCACCTCTTCTCCACTTCCTCCTCTTTCTCCCCGGCACACCGCTGGAGGAGGGGCGAGTGTGCAGCACGCTGGGGGAAGAGGCGGGCGCTTGGCTGCCGTGGAGCCGCGGGGCAGAGCCCGGGGCGCGCAGCACCACCGAGCTTCTGCCGCTGCAGGGGAGAGCGGGGGCGGAGAAGAGAGGCCGCCCCCCATCTCCGGCAGCCCTTTTTTTTTTTTTTGCTTTTGGGGCAGCCCTGGGCACAGCCCGTAGTAGCACTGGGGAGAGCTCTAGTGGGAGCAAGGCTCTGGTGTTCATAGGGCCAGGTCATTTAACCAGCGGAGAGCAGGCCTAGACAACATGGGGCTGACGCCCTGGCAGCCAGCCCACACCACAGCTTTCCCCACCGCTGGGCTGGACTGCAGGGTATGTCTACACTGAGTCTCAGCGCTTGGGTCAGCTGACTTGGGTTCACTGGGCTCGGGCTGCCCGAACCGCAGTGTAGATGGTCAGGCTGGGGCTGGAGCCCAGACTCTGAGAGTCACCTGCCTCACTGGGTCTGAGCCCCCAGGCGCCAGCCCAAGCCCCAACCTCTACACTGCAATTTTACAGCCCCACAAGCCTGAGTCAACTGACCCAGGCCCGCTGCGGCCGAGCTGCCGGTCTTTTATTGCAGTGTAGACATACCTTCAGTGCCACCAAGGCCTTAGTGATACTCCTTTAAATCCCACCGTATGCCCCTCTGTCCTTGTTGTGTACAACTCTGTTACTCGTAGACTGAATCCCCCATTTATCATCATTGACCAAACTAGATGTATTTAAACTCTTTTAACCTCTCCCTGTAACACAAGCTCTCCATTCCTTAAAGCAAGAACACCAGTACCTAGCATATCCTGGACGCTACCACAGCCTAATAGTAGCACCAGCACCCCCAACCTTGCTAGCAGCACCTGCCTTCCCCCTGCCCCCATCGCAGCTTTTGTTGACGGAAACCTACTGCAGATTAATTTCCAACTCCCCCTAGAGGGATTAGAGGGATAATCTAGGTGCTGAGCCACCAGGGCTAAATATGGTGCTAGTCCCTGAATAGATCTGTGCCATTTAAAAGAACAACTCTCATGTGTGAGAGAAAATTCAAGCAGGGGGCATTTGAAGAGGAAAGGCAGATTAGTGATCCTGTTCTCCCAAAGCCTTGGCTGGCAAATTTATGTGTCTCTTTGCTGTGCCTTTAGATAACTGTGCTGGAACTGCAGGCTCACTTGCTCTCCTCCCCGCCCCCCCAGACCACAGTCCAGGTTCTTCCAAGTGCAAAATCATGTAATCCCATCAGTAATTAAAAGACGGATGCCTTTTGTTCCCATGAGAGCTGCAGTGATGTCACCATGGCACAGTTTGTGAAGGATTTATCAAGAAAAACGGAGGAGGGAAAAGATCTGGGGAGACACGTGATCCAGTAGTTTAGACACAGGATGGGAAATCTTGAGTGCTAGTCCTGGCTCTGCCAATGGCTTCTTCTCTGACCTCTCACTTCACCTCCCAGTTCCCCATCTGTAAATGGGAATTACCCACCTTGCAAGGGAGATTTGGGTTCCCTACCCCCGATTAATACAGTACCTGAGCACCCCAGTTTTTAATGTAGTTCTCCTTATAATCCTGTCCTGAGGTAAGGAAGCACAATTAGTTCCATCTTACAGAGGGGGAACTGAGGGACAGGGAGGCTAAGTGACTTGGTCAATGTCACACAGGAAGTCTGCAGCGGAGGAAGGATTTGAATCCAGCTCTCTCCAGCCCCAGGCTGATGCCTGGAGCACTGGACCATCTTTTATCTCTTTTTTTGGTTGTGAGGATCTAGCAGGTAAAGTGTTGTGAATGTGAACAGTCCTGTATATTGCTATTACCCTTATTCAGGGAGAATTAAGAAGTGGTGAAAGGCAATTATATGAGAATCTGCAAAGGTTTGCCTCCTTATTGGAGGTTGGGGTGGATTCTCTCCATGGCTCTGTGTACCAGGGATTTGATCATTCCAGCTCCGCTGGGGCTTTTCTACCACACTGGACTAATTTTCCACCATTGCTGTCACTGGGGCAGTTTCACTGGCAGGAGCTCTCCTGTAGGCTATCTGCCAATGTTTTTAACCACTGTATCATCCAACCCTGCTCAGAACAGGTCTAGAGATTTAAAGTGCCAGCAGTCACTAGCACCTTGTTTTCACGCTAGGATGAGGGCAATGATCTATACCGAGCAAAGGAAGAGTACAGTGTAATGGCAGTGGCACAAGCTGAGATGCCAGTGAAGGTCTGCAGTGGCAATACGAGATCCACCACAATCACAGTAATCAGGGGATAGCCGTGTTAGTCTGCATCCACAAAAACAACGAGTCTGGTGGCACCTTAAAGACTAAAGGTGCCACCGGACTCCTTGTTGTTTTAATCACAATAACGACTGCTTTTGCTTTACGCAGCTCTTCTCTGAATTCTCCAAGCTGCGCACAGCAAACTAGTAGAGGAGTCATGAATGGAACCCAGAGGAGTCATGAATGCACCTCCCCAAGCCACACACTAATCACTACACCATGCTTCCCTGGTGACCTGATGCACCCCCATAGCCCCCCAGTTACTGTGTCCGTGAGTTTCCAGCCACGGCAGCGCAGTCCCAGCTAGGCGAGGGTTATTTATTAACTCACACGTCACAGGCTTATCTCTGAGTGACAAAAACACTGAAACACCTTAAATGTAGACTAAGAAGCTATGATTTTTTAATGTGACTGTCACTGTACAGACAGGGAGTTCCCACTGGAGGCTTTCCCCCTGCAAAATATTCATGTTATTTACTTGTATTCCAGCAGTGCTTTGAGACGCTAACCAAAATCAGGGCCCCATTGTGCTAGGTGCTGTGCAAACACATAGTGAGAGACAGTCTCTGGCCCAAAGAACTTACAAATAAACAGACACAGGTGAGAGAAAGGCATGATTATTATCTCCCTTTTATAGAAGGGGAGCGGAGGCACAGAGAGATGAGTGACCTACCCAAGGTCACAGAGGCGATGGCCCAAAAAATGAACCCAGATCTCCTGAGTCTCCACAAGTGTCTTATCCACAAGAGCAACCTTTCTCCCTAAGTAGCCCGGGGTCCTTAGCCTTACCTAAACCCAGGCCTACACTACATACTCCCTTCAAGACTATAACTGCATCGCTCAGAGATGTGAAAAATCCACTCCCCTGAGCAATGTCGTACCGACCTAACCCACCATGTAGACAGCGTTATGGCGGCAGGAGAGCTTCTCCCACTGACATAGCTACCGCCTCTCAAAGAGGTGAAGTTATTATGCCTATACGAGAGCTCTCTCCCATTGACTTAGAGCGTCTTCACCAGAAGTGCTACAGCGGCGCAACTGTGCTGATGCAAGTTTCTAGTGCAGACTGGCCCTGCTGGCTCCAGGACTCTGTAGGAGCTGAACGCTTACCGGAGTTTGAAATCTACTTCCCTCCCTCCCCTGGGTTCACTATGTAGGGTTCCCCCCTCGATTACAGCCAGACCTCCCATTTGTCTCTCTTTGCCCCACTCACTTCCCCATCTAAACTGTCTCCCTCTCCCCACCATCAGTAGATCCAGGGACTATGCCCCCAGTATGGGCACCTAGCCGTGGCTGCACCAGTGCTGATTCTCGTTCAGCAAGAGTCCAGATTGCAGAGGCAGCCTCAGGGCTCATGGTGGGAAGTAGTGTCTGCTCAGCCCATCACGCTTGTTTGCTCCTTGTCTCTTGGTGCTGCCATATCCCTTTTTGCAGCTTTCCCATGTCATCCACTAGCACTGCCTTCTGGCCTCCCTTTGCCATGCACACGCGCACCATGTCCAGTACTCGCTGGAGCCGCCGGTCCAGCGCCTTCAGGTGAGGCTCTGACAGGATTGGCGAGAGGTGGTCTGAGGCCAGCGACTCCCGCATGACATCACTGAGGCGGTACGGCTCCGTGGCAAGCAGCTGCAAGCGCAAGAATGTCGACTTCTTGATACTAAGAGTGGGGGTGAGGGGAAGGGAAGAAAGGAGAAAACAAAAATCAACCAAGTAAAGGGACAGCTGCAACAACACGTGATATTCATGCAGTGCCGTCCATCCTGACTGATCCACTTGCTCACCCACTGCTGAAACAGACACCTCTGGGGTGGGCCACAACAGCCACTCTACTCCATGTGACAGAGATCCTGCTTTTCCACTTTGAAAATCCAGTCGCCCAAGCCCAGACAGGGCACTTCCTGAACCAGAACAATCAGATTTCCACTGATTCCTTGGAAAGCTATCCCCTCGGGGGTGGAATGGGGCAGGAGGGAAGGGGTAAAGAAAGCCATTACCTGCAGCACTGCTGGAGAGGGGCTAGGATGGACATTTCATCATGAGAATGTCTTCCAAATCTAAGGAGAGCAAAGAGAGTATCGATTTCCTGAATGAGTGTAATGTGCCCCTTATGGGCTGTGCAATATTGTCCATCCCACCTGGGCCAGAGACCTCAACAGCAATATGGCAATGACATCACAAGCAACGTCTGGACTGCCACATCATTCCCAGCATGTGCAGAGACACCCCCGCCAGAACCTTCCCCTGGCCTCCCTGTGTCTGCTGTTCTCCATACTCCTTGTCAGCAGGAGTCCATCTCCCACCATTACCCTCGGCCGTTGTCCAGGTGAAGGAGGAAGGTGTTGTTACCAAACTTCTCAAAGGTCTCATAGTGGTGTCGGTCCATGTTACCTGCAGAAGGGAGAGGAGAATGGGGAAAGGGGAAGGGCAAAGGGGAAGGGGGAAAGCAGCAGAGAAGATAAACTGGACATTCTGCTTTAAGCACATCCTGCGCTCCAGGGATAGCGTAGACAAAGAGCACGTCTACACTACAAAATTATGTTGACCTAAGTTACGTCGACACAGCCACCACAGTAATTATATCACTTTGCTTGTCCACACTATGCTTCTTGTGTCAGCAGTGCATGTCCTCACCAGGAGCCAGGGGCACTGATTTAACTGTCAGTGTGGGGCATTGTGGGATGGCATCTGAAAGACAGCAACGGTTGATGTAAGCAACGCAGTGTCTACACAGACACTGCGTCGACCTAACTACGTCGACCTAAGCGCGACACCTCTCGTGAAGGTGGAGTTATTAAGTCAGTATAGTGGGTGAGTTTAAGTTACATCAGCGGGAGCAACATTTTAGCGTAAACACTTACAGAGTTAGGTTGACGTAAGCTGCCTTATGTCAACCTAACTCTGTAGTGTAGATCAGGGCAAAGAAAGTGTCTCAAGGCTCATGGTGGGGAGAGGCTCAGTTAGGGCTGTATGTAGCCTTTCTCCTTTAGAGACGTGGGTTGAATGTCTAGTGGGTCATCAGTGAAATGAGTTTGGTGGGCCTCAAAATCACTGCTTGTTTGACAGGAGTGGCTATTTCTCTTCAGGGGAGGTCCCAGGACTAGGACAGTGGGAGATGCTACAGCTCAGGTCTGTGTGCTTGTAGTGTGGGGAAATGGAACTGCAGGAGAGAGCTGCATGCCAGGCCTGAAGTGCAAAGGTACAGCTGTGAGTGTGGAGGAACTGGGCAGGACTGGAATAGCTGGGAGTGGAGTGAAGCAGGTGGAACTGTGAAGGGAGAACTACATGGAGAAGATGGCCTGGTTTCTATAGATCCTCAGGGAGTGAAGATAGAAGCTAACATATTTTTGGACCCCTGATGATTATTTTTGAACATCCATGGAGATCATCAGAGACTAGAACAAAGCAGTTGAGATGCCGATCTTTAAAAAAAGGAGAGAAGAATGATCCTAACAATCACCACCCAAGATAATGGAGCCATGCGCAATAAACAACACAAGATTTATCAATAATAGATCTTGTCAGTCAAACTCTCCTGCTTTTTAGATAGAATGACAAAGGTGGTGGCAGTGGGTCACATTTGGATCTTAGTAAAGCATTGGATATTGTGGCTCACAGAATCTTACTCTTAAAATTGATGTCAATATCATCTTGGATATGTCACTGTCCTGTGGACTGGAACCTGGATGAAAACGCTAAAAAAGACTAACAAGCAAGGGTACAGTAGTGAGTTAGAGGAGCAGCCTAGAGACAGGTACTGCAGAGATCAGTGGTGGAGCCATCTTAGTTAACATCTGGAAGAGGGAGGGAATAGCATGTTAATGGTTTTCACAGATGGTACTCAACTGGAAGGAGCTGCAAACCCCAGTGAGGAGAGAGAAATAACAAAAGGAATTTAACAACTGTACTGCTTTAACTATACTGCTATAGCTAAATCACCCATGGTTCCTGGTTCCCCCACAAGGAATTGCCATGAGACGCATTCCAACTTCACTCTAATTAAAGCAAAAGCTATAGGTTAAGATATTATGCTGAGCAAGGATTTTGACAGAATTGTACCAGTGTCTGGTGGGATTGACACAGAACCCTAAAGAGAGCACATCAGACTTGCTGGATGTGCTAGGGATCCTGGCAATCTGATTTTGTCTGCACCTGGAGACCCTGCTCAGGGACAAAATATGAAGCAGATCACGTCCACAGACTGTTTTTCCACACCCTGCTGACAGATTTATTGACAGCAGCATCCAGACCTCACCTGCAGTGACCTCAAGAGAAGCAAGGTCTGATGAATTTCTGCTTGAACACATACATTCAGTGGTAGTACTGGAAGCAAAAAAATCAGCAGAAAGTGATTGGATCTGCTTGTCTCCAGATACCAAAATTCAGTCTCATGGAACACTTACTATGTCAGGACCCTGAGAACTGTAAGGCGCTGTAAATGGCCAGGGAAACTCCCGTAGAGTTAAACAGCTAATCATGACAACAGAGATAAGCAGACAAGTCACAGGGATCAGACTGACGGTCAATCAAGTCCAGCCTCCTCTCTTTAGCAATGGCCAGTGCAATACACTTCAGGGGAAAGTATAACACTTGCTTAATGGACGATTTATCCAGTAATATGCCTATGCGGGGAAACAAGTGAAATAAGCTAACGGGGAAGATCTCCAAAGTCCCTTGCAGGACACTGGTGAGATACCAGCCAAGGAGATACCAGGGATGTAGCTGTTGTCCAAGCAGCAGAAAGAAGAGTCGAGAAGAAAAATGGTGAACACTATTCCAGTATGTTGTCAGGCGTAAGGCATCCAGGTGCAGCAAAAGGCCTGCTCCAGAGGGTGAACACTGGCTAGCACAATGACACAGGCCAAGATTTTAAAAGGTGGTGATTAGTGATTTGGGGTCTCTGATCTGGGACAGCTTAAAAGGCCTGATTTGCAGAGGGCCAGCACTCAGCACCTTCTGACAATCAGGCCACTTTAAGATGTCTCAAGTTGGGCATCTAAAATCACTCAACACTTTTGAAAGTCTTGGCCATAGTTCCACATTTATTCCAGCAGAAGAAAATTAGAGAGATGGAGGCATGTTCTGTTACAGACCCCTTACAGTTTGGGGAATCAACATTCAGACATCTGCTTAAGGGAACAACCTTGAATTCTGGGGTCAAAGTACAGAAGTGTTTGAAAACATGGATAATGCTAACAGAAGGGTCAAGGGAGGAAAATGGCCTGCAGAGAAACTGGGAACTCCCAAAGAGGGAGTGAAGTTGCAATGCTCAGCAATACATTCGTAAGTCTTATTGCCCACAACAGCATGCCCCATTAATCCGTCTGGTGGTATTTGATAGGGTGTAACCTGAACTGAATCCCGGAAAAGGACGAGGCAGATAAGTAGCAGAATGAAAATCGAGAAAGGGATGAAAGAGAAGAGATCACTGAGGACAAATCTAAGACATTAATTTCCAAGTCTAAGTTGTGTGTGGGACTTGGAGGATCAATCTGTCCCCAGCATGGAGCTGAGACTGAAGGCCTCCAACTATTCTCACTGCAACAATCTGGGGCACCCTGAAAGCTATTAACGGACAATAGCCATAAATGGAGCAGAAGTAAGTCCAATGGCACCAGCAGCAAAATCAGCCTAACTGCTTGCATCAGTGACAAAACATAGTGGAAAAGGGAAACTGTCCAAGTTATGTAACCAGTTAAAGAGATTGGGACTCAGCAGAGACAACAAACAAGCAGTGATCAAGACATGCTCTTCAGATCCCTCAGTGAACAGAACATTGTGAACAACACCGAGGCACAGCACTGGAATACGTCCACAGCAAAGAAGAAGGGTCTGAAACAGGAGGGGTAGGAATGAGAGTGGTAGGGAAAAAAACACTAACAGCATTAGCCAATGACTGGGCAATAGCCATCACTGTCTTTTGGCTGAATGCCCCTGTGCAGAAAATGCTGTATATTGACTGTAGCAAAGGTTCAACAGCTTGGAGATAAGTTAAAAACACTAGCCACCCAGTGTAAGAGCACAAGACATATAGGCCACATAGATTTACATCCCACATGGCCCCACTGAAGTAAATGTAAGTTCTTCTCCCATCCTATGACAGACATTTAGAACATAACCAACTGGTTTTTATTCCTGGCTTCAATCATCAGATGTGGGGTTACAAAAGATCAGGTCCCTGTCACATGGCAGGGGTCAGGATGCACTGACTCCGGATGTCTACCCAGCAAATCAAACCCTGTGGCTGGCCTGTGCTAGCCAACTTGGGCTCACACGGCTGTTTCATTGCTTTGCGGACTCCCGGGCTTGGGCCACAGCCCAAACTCTGGGATCCTCCCACCCTGCAGAGTCCAAGAGCTTGGGCTCCAGCCAAAGCCTGGAAGTCTATACAGCAATGAAACAGCCCTGCAGCCCAAGTCCCGCGAGCCCAAGTTGGCAGGCATGGGCCAGCCACAGGGTTTTCTTTGCTGTGTAGACATACTCTCTGTGGCTACCGTAACAGCAGGATTTAACCGTTTTTTTGACCCTTGCTTCCCAATAGATGGCACCATAATGCTCTGAATGCCTATTGTGAGAAGGGAGAAGACAGATGAACGACAAAGCTCATAGATGCTATCGAGCCTTATTGCCTCAATTTAAGGAGTTCCCAGGGCCACAACAGCTGGAGAATGGGATAATTTCATTAGTTGGTACTATTTCTACGACCTTTGCACGGGAAATTGTGACTTGTTGGCAGTGCTCGAAGGGGAGAGCCATTGGCTGTACACTTCAGCCCGGAAGATGCAAAAACAGATGTAGAAAATGCTGGCCAGCTAAGCAAAGCAGGATGCTGAAGTTAGATGTGTGGGGGTGCAAACCTTGACACAGATAAGATAAAAAGGCACCTTTACTAAAAGGAAAGTAGCTCTCCCAATGTGGTGTAGACCAACAATGCTGTAGGTTGGTCAATAAGGAAGCATGTGAAAGGACAATATTATACCCACTGTTGTGAATGTTACCCTGGAACACTTGACAAGCTGGGCTTCATCCTCCCAAACAACAACCTGAACCTCAGTGATCTAGGGCAGGTCATTATGGTGCCAGTGGCATTAATAACAGTCAAGAAGGAAACGGCTTTCTGCTGGTAATGGAGAAAGTGTAATATATAACCGGAGTGCTAAGAACAACATTTCAGAACGGGGGAGAGTGGATGAGCCCAGGGTTCATTTGGTTTAAAACAGAATTAAAACAAAATTCTGGAAGTGAAAATTAAGTGTAATGATGGAAATACCTAATATGGTGTGAAGTGCAATACCAGAGTGCAGCCAATAGAGGGCAGAGCATGGGACTCATGCGGTAACACTGAGTAACAGCTGTGAAGGGGTAGTGTGGGAAAGCAGGCAGGGAGACAGACAAGTTCCCCAGAAGGGGCCCTGTCATTGCCCTGTGAGTTCTGTCTGATCTATAAATAAAAGCAGAAGTGGCATGCAGGATCACGTGCCTTCCCAGATTTGCTGCTTGGCTTGTACTAAGCATGCTCAGTAATACTGCTGAAGCCAGCTGCCCTGACTCTGCCCTCCTACTATCTGCAGGCAGGGGTTGTCTGTAGGGTTGCCAACCCTCCAGGATTGGCCTGGAGTTTCCAGGAATTAAAGATTAATCTTTAATTAAAGATTATGTCATGTGATGAAATTTCCAAGAATACAGACAACCAAAACTGGCAACCCTAGTCGTCTGTGAATAAAAATGTCTATGCAAAAGCCTCAGAGCCTCCTTGCAGGCATGAGTGTGTCACACGTGGGCAGATCTGTAGCCCCAGGCCTGGGAAGGCACGGGCAGGTTGTTAGAGGGGCACACACTCACCCATCAGGAAGTCAAGCACAGTCATGTCTATGAGGTTGAGCAGGCGGGAGCCACTGTCGTAAGGTGGTGTCTTTCTCACCTGAGCACAGTAATTCTGATTCAGCTCCCACCTTAGAAGAGAGGCCGAAGGGAGAAATCACAGGGTGTCCTGGGCTCCGGGAGTGGGGAGATCATCACAGAAACTTTGGATGACTCTTTTTAACCATTTGGGCTTCCCTGGGCCTTCTCAACCCCCACACCCAGGAACGGATTTCAAGGGACACTCCATGGTAGATGTCTAGGGTTGCCAACTTTCTATTCGCCCAAAACCGAACACCCTTGCCCCACCCCTCCTTTGAGGCCCCACCCCTTCTCCAAGGCTCCACCCACCGCTCACTCCATCCCAGCCTCACTTACTCACTTATTTTCACTGGGCTGGAGCAGGGAGTTGGGGTGCGGGAGGGAGTGAGGGCTCTCGCTGGGGGTATGATCTCTGGGGTCGGGCCAGGAATGAGGGGCTGGGGGTGCAGGAGGGGGCTCTGGGATGGGAGGTGGAGCTGAGGGGTTCGGAGTATGAGAGGTGTCTCCGGGCTGAGGGAGAGGGTTGAGATGTGGGAAGGGGTGAGGGCTTTGGACTGGGGGTGTGGATTCTGGGGTGGGGCCAGAAATGAGCAGTTCAGGGTGTGGGAGGGGACTGTGGGCTGGGACAGGGGGTTGGAGTGTGGGGTGTGTGTGAGGCCTCTGGCTGGGGGTGCAGACTTTGGGTGGGGCCAGAGATGAGGGGTTTGTGGTGAAGGAGGGTGCTCCGGGCTGGGACTGAGGGGTCCAGAGGGTAGAAGGGGGATCAGGGCTGGGGCAGGGGGTTGGGGCATGGGGGGGTGCAGGCTCTGGGTAGTGCTTACCTCAAGCAGCTCCCTGAAGCAGCAGCATGTCCCCTCTCAGGCTCCTATGCAGCCAGGCGGCTCTGCACACTGCCCCATCCACAGGCACCACCCTCGTAGCTCCCATTGGCCGCAGTTCCCAGTTAATTGGAGCTGAGGAGCTGGCGCTTGGGGCGGGGGCAGCACACGGAGCCCCCTGGCTGCCCCTACGTGTAGGAGTCAGAGGGGGGACATGCTGCTGCTTCCAGGAGCCGCATGGACCCACGGCAGGCAGTCGACCGCTGTGCCGTCGACTGGATTTTTAATGGCCCAGTCAGCATTGCTGACCGGAGCCACCAGGGTCCCTTTTTGACCGGGTGTTCCAGGCAAAAACCGGACACCTGGCAACCCTCATGTCCCCTCTCATGTGTGGCCATGGTGTGGGGAACACCACCACTTTCAGCTTGCATCCCTGACCCAGTGCCTTGACACTGTCTGTACCACCTTCCCCACTCCCTCCTCTTCCCCGCACAGCTGTCAGTCTTCCTGTCCCGCCGCCATATCTCTCCTGCAGCCCCCATCCCATTGCCACACTCACCACCCACCCCACTTGCACCCCTAACCTCCCCTCCAACACACTTACTCCGCCTTCTTGCTCTTGTGGTACGAGCGTCTCCAGGGGCTGCGCCAGGAGTGGCGTTTGGCCAGTTCCTTGTCGGGCAGGAGGGCCGCCATGGAGCCCTCGAGCTGGTCCGGTTTGCCACACAGGGCGTGCTCCGTGGAGCAGTAGTAGGAGCACTCGCCGAAGAAGCAGACATTGCTGGCTGGGGGGAGCCGGTCAAATCAGGACAGAGCAAAGGTCAGCAAAGAGCAGCAGTCCCAACCCACCCAAGGAGTAACAGAGCCTATCCGGTGAGTGCGATGGCATGCTGCCTGAGGAGAGCTCACCTGCAGAACGTGGACAGTAATTCTGTACAGCAATCGATCTGGATTAGAAGAGAGCAGGTCTGCTATCATTGTGCACTTAACCTAAAAGGGCTCCAATGTGGCTGGAACGCAGCAAGGACATAGCTGGGATCCCACTATAACACCCACAGCCTGAAATACATGGCTAGCAGGAGATCAATGGGCTGGGGGAGAGGACATGCCCACTGGTAAAGTCGTTGGGAAGCCTTGTATCTTGGGAAAGAGGCATTCAGGCAGGTAACTCCAAGGGAAGATGGGATTCCTGGGCAGGTAATCCCTAGTGAGATGGAGCAACCAGGCCGATAATCTGGATTGGAGGAAGACATAGAACCCAGGCAGATAACCCGGGAACGGCTCCAGAGCACTCAGGCAGGTGTTCTCTTTCAAGATGCACTGCAGATCATTCCTTAATCACATGTGGGTTGGGCAGTGGCAAGTGGGGCGTGAAGCTGCCTGTCACCGGAGTTGCAGTTCCCCCCGCAGCAGCCCAGCCGGGGAGCTTGTGACAGAGAACACTCACCTGGGGAAATGAAGAAGGTTCTAGCCAGTTTCTTGTCAGTTGTGATGTCACGAATCTCCTTAGTTATATTCACCAAACGGCCAGACACTGGGGGGATTCTCCGGAAATCCAGGATCCTTCGGGGACAAGGAGAGCACACAAGGAACTAAACAAAACGCAGGACCAAAGCAGTTTCTTCCCTAAACTGAGTGCTTGTTTCACAATGAGATGGAAGACGCAGCAATAACAGCAGCATCTGCAGCGACTTTAGCTAGAGTAAAAATGACAAGGGCTATTGATCACCATGCTCTGGTGTGTAAGATGTGGGCTCAGGAAAATCTCCGCTACTCCACTGTCGTAATATTGCACAAATTAGGTGCAAATCACAGGGATTTTGCACCTTCCTCTGAAGCTTCAGATACTGGCAGGTGTTGGACATGGGTTTCTGGGCTAGATGGCCCCCATGGGTCATTGCCCTGCTCTCCCTTTGGTGGAGGTTGTTTACAGGTGATCTGATCCAATACAGCAACTCCTAAGTTCCTGGAGAAGATACGCTAACGCAGTGTTTCTCAAATGCAGCCACCGTAGCCACATGGGGCCACCAGGGGCTTTTCTTGCGGCCACAGCCTCCTGGACTGTGACTGGGGGGGATATGATGGGGAGCAAAGCAGCAGCCCCTCCCCCTCCCTGGTGCGCCAAGATGCACTCCCTTGGTATTGGTTGTGAGGGCTGCCAGCAGGGGTTGGGCCATGCCCCACTCTGGAGACACCTGAGGCACAACACTGAAGGAGCAGGCAGCCGGTGAGTTCCCCACCTTCCCATGGGTAGTGGGGCTCAGACTTTGGGCTTCAGCCCTGGGGTGGCGGGGCAGCAGGCTCTGGCCACAGGGCTTTGGTCTCCAGCCCCAGGCTCTGGCTGTGCAGTAGCGGAGCCCCAGGTTTTGACCACATGGCTTCGTGCTCCATCCCCCAGTCTCGGGGCTTCAGGCTCTATCCCCCCGTCGCGGGGCTTCGGACTATCTGTGTTTAGGAGAGGCCTGTACTGGAAGTGCCTGGGGTCAGTATTAGGGTACATCAGCAGAGCTGTGTGGCAGGCCCAGAACTGGCCAGGGGTAGGCCAGTGGGGATCCTATGGGTCCTGACAAGAGTACATGGCAGAGCTGGACTGGGGGGAAGGCGAGGGGTGCTCTAATGTCAGGATTGAAGGGTATTGACAGCTGCTTGTATCAGGGGGTCCCAGGACTGCTAAAGTAGGAAATGCTGCAGGTCAAGACTGAGGTGCATTGGCAAAGGCATATGCCTTCCAGGGCCAGGTTTGGGCCCATTGAATAAGCAATGTGTGTGCAGGATCTTATGAACGAATGAACGTGGAGCTGAATCTACATAGCATCGTAGATGTGCATGATGTTTTGGTGCCATACACAATTATTTCCCCAAGGTGCTAACAGTTTGAATTAGGATTCTCCTCTTTCCCCACCAGATGGAGAAAGGGGGCTCCCTGCAGACGGCAGATCCTGTGGCTAAGATCTCAGGGCTGCTGCCAGCCCCCTTTAATAGATGTACTTTCTGTCCCCTGAAGAACAGAGCTGGGAGCTGGAAGGGCTTTGAGGCGCGCACCTGTCCAGGTGAAAGGCTGCTATTTCTGCATTGTGTCGTTCAAAGTCCGAGAAGTAAAAGAAATCTGCTGGGGTCTCTTGGTCCCGGGTCTGCCTGAAATGAAAGGGAAGGGCAGGGATGGGACAGAGGAGGTTAAAGCCTCCAGTGCCGAGTCTAAGCCTGCTCACCACTATGGGAGAAACTTAGAATCATTCACTTTCTGATCTAGGTGCATGTTTTATGTCACTTCCCTCTCCAAACTCACTGTGGACACCAGAGCTGTGGAAACCACCTCCCATCCCCATTTATGAACTGCCCCAGTGTCACCCTATCATTTTCTATATGTTTCATAGATTCATAGATTCCAAGGCCAGAAGGGACTATTATGAGCACCTAGCTCAGTGGTTCTCAACCCCTGGGGCTGCTTGTGGCCCAATCAGCACACAGCTGCAGCCCATGTGACGCCCTCAGGGCCATACAGCACACAGCTGCAGCCCACATAATACATAGAGAGCTGCATATGTGGCCCACAATGGTAAAGAGGTTGAGAACCACTGATCTAGCCTGACCTCCTGTATAACCCAGGCCATAGAACTCCCCCAAAATCATTCCGCAAGCAGATCTTTAGAAAAACAGCCAATCTTGATTTAAAAATTGCCAGTGATGGAAAATCCACCACGGCCCTCAGTAAATTGTCCCCATGATTGATTACTCCCACCATTAAAAATTTACACCTTATTTCCAGTCTACATTTGTCTAGCTTCCACTTCCAGCCATTGGGTCATGTTATACCTTTCTCTGCTAGACTGAAGATACTTATAGCCTATAGGGTGACCAGACAGCAAGTGTGAAAAATTGGGACGGGGGTGGGGGGTAATAGGAGCCTTTATAAGAAAAAGACCCCAAAATTGGGACTGTCCCTATAAAATCGGGACATCTGGTCATCCTAATAGCCTATAAACAAGTCACCTTAACTGTCTCTTTTTTAAGATGAACAGATTGAGCTTTTTGGGTCTATCATTGTGTCAGGCATGTTTCCTAATCTTTTAATCATTCTCATGGCTTTTCTCTGAACCCTCTCCAATCTATCAACATCCTTCTTGAACTGTGGACACCAGAACTGGACACAGTACTCCAGCAGCGCTTGCACCAATCCCAAATACACAGATAAAATAACTTCTCTACTACTACTTGAGATTCCCCTGTTTATACATCCCAGAATTGCATCTTTTGGACACAGCATCACACAGGGAGCTCAAGTTCAGCTTATTATTCACCAGGAAACCACCCTTTTTCAGTCACTGCTTCCCAGGATAGAGTCCCCCATCCTGACATTCTTCCTGTTATTCTTTACATATACATGCTGTAGGGTGACCAGATGTCCCGATTTTATAGGGACAGTCCTGATATTTGGGGCTATTTCTTATATAGGTGCCTATTACCCACCACCTCCTGTCCCGATTTTTCATACTTTCTATCTGGTCACACTAACATGCTGTCAGGCCCATAGAGAGAAATTAGCAGCCCCAGTACATCGTGTTGGCTGGGGCCTCACCCCTCCCATTTCTTTATTTATTTACACAGATATTACAGATGTTTTGGGGGGCACCCTGCTCGGGACCCCCTGGTACAACCGTCCTCCCTGCCCCCCACCACTTGTAAGTCCTGCAAGTTGTGCAAACAATATACAAAATGACAGGTTTCAGAGTAGCAGCCGTGTTAGTCTGTATTCGCAAAAGAAAAGGAGTACTTGTGGCACCTTAGAGACTAACCAATTTATTTGAGCATAAGCTTTCATGAGCTACAGCTCACTTCATTGGATGTGAATATCCGATGAAGTGAGCTGTAGCTCTCAAAAGCTTATGCTCAAATAAATTGGTTAGTCTCTAAGGTGCCACAAGTACTCCTTTTCTTTTTGCGAATATACAAAATGATCCACTCTGAGGATTTGCTCCCCTCTACCACTAGAGGTCGCACCGCCCCATCAGAAACAAACAGCTGAACAGCACATCTCATTTGTTCCCAGGAAGAAGGTGCCAGTGGGGGAGGTCACCTCAGGTCCCCACCAGCTTCCCTTATAGGGGCCCTGGTAAGTAAGCTCATGGAATAAGGCTAGAGTCCCTGCCTCCCTCAGTCTCCTAGCTGGATTTCCTCACCAGGTAATGAAATGATTTACAATGAGCCCAAGCCCAAGCCCAAGCCCAAGCCCAGGGTGTTTGGATCCAGAATGTTGGTACAGGCCCATTTCTGGAACTGACGGGGCCCTGGCCCCTCTCCTGCTGGCCTTACTCACTTCATGGGTTTGAAGAGTGCCTCCCCGTAATTTGGGAACGTCATGATCAACTTCAGCTGGGTCCCTCCAGGTTTCTGGACTGAAATGATACAGACGAGAATCAGGGCCAGGGCAGGAGAAAAGGGGAAAAGAGAATGAGGAGAGGGACAGACAGACAGACTCAGAGAGAGGGACAAAAAGCAACGCAGACACGGAGGGCACACGGGGGAGGCAAGCGAGACTGGTACCTGAGCCGATGATTTTCTGTGTAGCCAGTTCCTCCAGCAGGGTAGGGGTGATGGGGTCCTGCCGGGAGTACAGCTCATAGCGATTGATGCCAATGTGGAACCTGAGCCACGTGGGGTAGGTATCATATGGGGTCTTCCCAGTCGGAAGGACCATCTCTGCTTTACTGCTGCTGACCCTGCAGCCCCAAAGCCACCACCGCATAACAACAGGGTTTAGGACATGCACAATGTACTCTCCATCTCCAAAGTGTTCCCGTATGGTCACACCAAGACAAGATCAGCCCCTTCTCACACACCTATCAGCAAACAAGAAGCTGGGAGGGGACCGGGTGGAGAGGAGCAGGGGTGGCGGGTATACGAGGCTTGGGGAGGCTAAGCCTCACCATACGGGGCAAGCAATGCTGGATGTGGCACACCTCCCTTTGGAGGCGCCATGACCTGCCTCCTTTGGAGCACTGCCAGCAGTAGGGTGACCAGACAGCAAATGTGAAAAATCGGGACAGGGGGTGGGGGGTAATAGGAGCCTATATAAGAAAAAAGACCCCAAAATCGGGACTGTCCCTATAAAATCGGGACATCTAGTCACCCTAGCCGGCAGAAGCTCCTGAGAGGTGGGGATGCCACCAGCACCTGGACCATGGTGCTGCCCACGCTCCGCCCCAAGGTCCCTCCCCGCCCACGGCTTGCTCCTCTCTACCCCCTCCCACTCTGTCGCTTGCCCCTAAGGCAGGAGGGGGCAGAGAGAAGGGAGCGTCAGGTGGGTGGGGCATCAGGGGAAGGAGGCCGAGCGGGAGCAGGGCTACAGTCCGGGTGCCGGCGCCCCGCTTCTAAGGAGCTTCCAGCACTCAGATCCAGCCTCCCCAAACACAAGAGTCATGCGCAGCCGATGGAAAGGAGATAGGAGGAATGGCAATACAAAGAGAGGGTGGGAGAGCACTCCCTGCTCTTCCAGGCCTAGGCTCCTACACACACCTCAGTCCTGACCTACACCATCCCTGGATCTTCCTGGACTGGGCCTCTCCAAAGTATCCTCTGCATCTGGTCTTACCAGATGACAAGTATTTTAGGACAGACTAAACCTTTGGCTCACAGTGCCTGCTGGGCACAGAAGAGGGAGGATGCATTATTTGATGATCCGAGAAGGATTCCACAGTATCACTTTAAGAAAGACAATAGATTTAAACCTCTTAGTCCTGCTTTGCATGTATTTTAACTTGGAGTCCAAATCTAACTGAATTTCCCCCAGCATAAGGATTACCACCAGAGTGTACAGTTAGTTGTATGATACCAGTTACTTTAAAGGAGGCACCTGTATTTATATATTTTTAAATGTTAGAACAAAGGAGATTCAGAGTTATTTTCCAGAAACAACCTTAACACCGACCCTTTATCCTGACCCACTATTTCCCTTTGATTAGTTTGTCCTATACCTCTGATTTACCTGGGGAGAGGAGTTCACGTTATCTCTGTTAAAACTATCATACAGTGTAGTTTCTGCACACTTGCATTATGATGTTATATTACAGTAGCACCTAGGCCCAGAGCCTTAAATGTACTTAGAAGCCTAAATAGCTTTGAGGATCTGGGCACTTGAGAATAGGGCCCCATTGTGCCAGGTACTGCACAAGCATAGAACAAAGAGACAGTCCCACCCCCAAAAGAGTTTATACTCTAAATCTACTCCCTCCCCTGGAAGTATACTGAAAACTACATCATCTAATAGTTATACCTTAAACAACACATACCCATCTTTCCGGTTACATTATAGACATATGACAAACTAATCCTCTGAGATAGATAGGGTTAAGATTGTTTGTGGAATATAGCTCTGAATTTCCATTCTTTCTAACTTCTATTTTTAATAACTACAATGTGGTTCCTTTCAAGTAGCTACTATGTATTTACAATATTAATTACCAACTGGCTTTTATTTCTTCATCTAGGAGTAGTGGTGACATGGGCATGTGGGGACGCAAATAACCACATACCAACAGTGTGATCGGTGCACCACCAAGTCCCTTGCAGATGAGAGAACATCTCATGAAATGCAAGGCAGGAAGTAACGCTGAGATTGTAGGTAACTTAACTGTTGGTCATCTCATTTCAAAGGGGGGCAGTCTGGAGAACAGGAACGCAAATGGTGAGTGCTATGGAGTGGGGGAAGAGGACTTCCTATGCACTGCGAGATTAAAGACTATTGAGTTTGGAAAGGAGATGAGGCGATAGAATAAAGGTACCTTATATAATAAAATGAATTGTATAGAGATTCCCATTTGACTTCCTTTCAGGAGACAAGGACAAGGGGGCCCTCCCATTACAAGGAAGTACATTTAAAATGGACTAAAGGAAATACTTACTCATATCGTCTGATTTTGGCAGCCCAGTGAGACACTTTAAAGGGGCCTGATTGTCAGAAAGTGCCATGCACCTGCCCTCTGAGGAGCCTCCAGTGCAGCTCGCAAAATCACTAGTCACTTCTGAAAACACAGGCCATAGCCAATAACCTGTGGAATTTACTGCCACAGGACAGCTGAGGCAAATAGTTTAGTAAAGTTCAAAAGGAGGCCCTTTATGAGATGTGGAATAACAGTGACTCTGACTAGGATAAAGTTACAATGGCCCATGCTCCTGTGCAGAAGCTGATCACCCACTGAATTCAAAACATCCCCACCCCCACCAAAATATGGTATGGTATTGCACAGTTAGGTGCATTATGGGGATTTTGTGCCTTCCTGCAGAGGATCTGACAGTGGCCACTAACGGAGGAAGGCCCATGGTTGGCTTTATCTATACATGGGTAACAGCTTAGGATGCCACATTTATGGTCACAGCTCTGTGCTAGAACACAAGCCCTGCAAGGCTGGCTGGCCAGCCGGCATTGCATCCTTGCATTCTGGGATTGGGACCTGGCTCTTCTAAACCAAGGGGGGAAGCATGAGTTGGGACATCAAAATAATTATTTACCCAGGGTCCAAATACATTTAGGGCCAGCCCTGGCCACGATACCACTTTAGATGGACCATAGGCTGGTCTGGTTACTGTGTTCCTAAAGAATACACTGGGTCAGGTGGTCTCTCACCATTCATCACTCCCACTGTTTTTCAGCGTGAACTTCTCTTTGGGGTTGACACTGAAGAGCTTGTCTTTCTTCACCAGTTTCGGGATTGGGATCCTATAGAGGGGATGCTCAAAGAGTGCTGCCATCTTTGACCGCCCTGTCCATGCCGACTTCACATCTTCCCACTGGTGCTCAAAGTCACCATCTCTGAGAACCATCTTGCTTCCACCACCTGCTGGTGGCCTCCCTTCCAGTGAGCGGGAGCCTTTCTCCAAGGAGCCATTGCTGCCACTGAAATCCTGAAGGATCCGCAGGCTCAACTTTTTTTGAACTGAGACTAACGGGCCAGCTGGTGGGAAGCCCAAGGGGTTTGCTGCTTTTGGGATACAGCTGCAGGAGCTGGGAGCAGCTGGGAGAGCCAAATCCAAAGCCATGTGCATCAAGAGAGCCAAGAGGAGGAGAAAGAAGAGCAAAATTTTAAACTTCCTCTGGAGCAGAATCTGCAGTCGGCGTAACATCCTCTCCAAGCTGATACACGTGGCAAGGAGCGAACATCCACGTGTGGGTAGGATAGAGTTAATACTTATGCGGTGTGATCCCCTTGCCAAAAACAAGAAGGATGGAGAAGTCCCAAGCAGTGTAGCACCCTGGATTTAGAGTTTCAGCGTAAAAAAACAAGGGCAATGCAGAAGTTGGGGTTTGCAGGTGAAAACTAAGCTAGCAACACCTGTCACCTTCTCTTCTGCTGCTGTTGCTGTTTCAGGACAAAAGGTGATTGTGTCTCTCCATGGCAGTGAGTCCGGAGCAGCTCCAAGGTCCCTTGTGGAGAGGACCCCCTGGATGTGGCAGCTGTCAGCAGGACAGAGAGAAGAAGGGAGGTTGCAGCTTGGTTTATCAGTGTTGATAAGAGAAGAGCAGGCAGTGCCAAGGTTAGAGTGAACAGGGCAAGTTCCAGATCAGTTTCAGCAAATTGTTCAATGACAGAAGTGACTGCAGACAATCCCCTCACCTAATCCACCCTGCAGCTTCTCTCCCAGACTGCTCTTCACATACGCACTCAAGTACCCCCCCTGTTCACACTGACATACAATCGTACATAGCCCCACACACTCACCCTGACATACCCACTCACATACCCCCCAGTCACCTTGCCATATACACTAATATGCCCCCATCTACATCTGCATTTATATCTACGTGCATGCACCTACATATTCATCCACCTATAAAGAACTTGCTCCCACCTCCTGCTCACAATGGGACACTCACAGATAACCACACACATATGTAAATATATTCACTCAACCACATATACACTAACATCCCCCCTCATACCTACAAGGCCTCTTGAACATACCAACCTCTTCACTGACATGTACACACAGAGACACTCATACTGGATATATCAACAATTTAAGTATTGGCAGAGCTAGAAGAGAGGGACGGGACTGGCACATCAAGGGTGGCTGCAGATCAGGAGTGAGGTGTGCTGGCAAAGCTGCTTTAGGGGTCCCAGGCTTGTTGCTGTAAGTCAGGAGCAAGGTGGATGGTACAACTGCTTTGGGGAATCCTAGAACTGGAATAATAGAGGATGTTTTGGGTCAGAATTTAGGTACATCATCAATTCTGGGGTGGGGTTGCAGCACTGGAATAGCAAGGGGTGCTGATGTCATGCTCAAGGTGCCATGGAAGAGTTATTCAAGTACCTGCACTATATGATACCTGCCCCTTGCACTACATTGTTTCTGCTGATACCGCACTTTACAGAATGGGACAAGTAGGAATCAGAAGTGTGAGAGAGAAAGCTGCATCTTCACTAATGGGTATGGAGGATTTCAATCTTTTTGAAGAGTTCCTTAACCCTGGGAAACCTTCCTGCAGGAAATTCACCTTTCCAGTGACGTATAGTCACACAAAGCTGGTTCCATCAGGAAGGCCACAGAGGTAAACAGAAGGGAGAGCTTCCCGGATTTAACCAACCCTGCAAAGCTTGCAATCACAAACTTAATGCAACAGGCAGTGGGACCCAGACCATCTTGTGGGTGAGAGGCCAGCACTGGGGTACAGGAGTCAAAGAGATGCCAGTTTTCCCTTTTAAATCTTCCTTTCACCTAAGAGATCTGGGGAAAGGAGAATAGATAACTCAGGGGGCTGGGGCTAAGATATGAAGCCCTTCGTGGCCATGTCAGCAGATCCAACCTGGGCCCAGGTCCAGGGGGCTGGATGGCACCAGTGGGCACACACAGAGCCCCACTTTCTTTACACACATTCCTCTGACTCAGTATCACTTCCCTCCCTTTCACACTTTTCTTTCTGACACAGTCATACATTCTCTAGGACACATGCACACTCTCTTGAACACATACACACAGAGCTGCTGTGGAGAGAACGATGAGTTCTCTGCTTGCTCATGTCCCATGGTGCAATGGTTGCCTAGTAACAGTCTCCAGCTGACGCTTTCGGCCGCCCCAGATTCTGACAATGCTATATTTCATTCCTTGGCGCTGCAGTAATAACATGGCCGATAGTAAATGCACAGGTCTTATTTCCCCCTTTAGTCTCTGCTAAAGACATTAACTCTTAAGTGCATCCGTGTTCTGGGCTCACATGAGCAGAGCTTTCCAGCAAAATGACTGACTTCAAAGTCCTGCTGACCTAGCCAGGCAGCAGGGAGTGGATAATGCTGAGGGACTGGGGAAGGGCTACAGAGCCCTTCACAGGGCGGCCACTGGTTCCAAGCTGGCCCTGGCCTGGGGGAACAAAGTGGCTCAAAGGGATTGTGGATGGAATACAGACCCATTAGGTTCCTGCTTCCCAAAACCTTTTACCACCATAAGCTATTCAGTGGCTTATGTCAAATGAGTTGGTTACTGCTTTGTGAATGGGGACCCCCCACAACTGAGCAGTGGGGTTATCTCCTATGTCACAGGGACAGGTCCGAGCTGGGTCAGCGTGTGGGGACCCCACACCTCCCCGGGTCACAGAGCTGGGTTTGAGGTCAGTCTGTGTGCAGGGATCCCATACCCAGCTTGTGGGCTCATCATCATCATCAGTGTATGTGCGGGAGCCTGCCCATTCATAAAGATCCCAGCCTTACGCGAGAAGTGTTCAAAACCCTCATCCCTTGTGACAACAGTGAGTTAGTGTCACAGTGGGAAGCAGAAAGGAGGCTGGGCACGGCGCTGGCAACCCTCAGGCTCTGCATCACTTCAATGCCAGCATTAAATATTAACCAAAAGATTTTTCACGGAGTCAGGTCTGAGCCTGCAGCGAAACGAGAGATGGAGCGCTTCAAAGCCAACACTCCTCATCTGGCTGTGTAGCAGTGCATCTGGTTGCCATGACATCATTGCAGGGAAGTGATCAGATTCCTGCCTCCCATCCCCTGCCTGCTGGAGTTGAGTCACCCTTGGGGCAGGGAGTCCATGATGGTCATTCCCTCTGCGACCTTTCCAGTGCTTTCATGGACTCAGGGACTCCCCACCATGCAGTCCAATAGCAGAACGTTATGGATCCCTGCTCCCCTTCGCAGTAAAGTAAGTCACAAATGATTCACTGCTTATAATTGGATTTTGAAGGATTGTGGCCTTTCCCAACTGGCAGATAGGAAGGGTCATGCTGGTTGGTGCCGACACATGCCACCCTGCAGTTTTCCACCTCCCTCCCCACCTGTGACTCAAGCACTGTTTGATGCTAGGATGATGGTAACAGCACATGGACTGGGTGACAGAAAAGTTACACTAGGACAAACCTCTCCTCTCCCTGCCCCTTAACACAGGAGAAACACACTTGCTGCCAGCCCAATAGGCATTTCCTTGAAACTCCATTGCACTCATGGAACACGTTTGTAAGGTACGCACTCCAGCCAATAGTGAAAATGACTGTGGCTACTCCCAGAACAGGGTAGGCCCCAGAAAGGCCCAAGATTGCTGTCTGTAGAGGGAAGTGCTTGTTGGGAAAGGCATAGGAGAACATGGGAACCTCCCAGATTCCTAAAGCAAGTGCAACTGGGGTAACTGAGGGGTTTTATCTTCCTGACGTGGGGTCTAATTGCTGGGGACCAGCCAACTTCAGCAGAATGTGCTTGTTTTGTGCAGGTCACAGAGACATGGCTACAGCCACATGACCAGCGGCCAGATAACAGATGACTGGTGGGGCCAAGAGATTGTTTGCTGAGGTAACCCCCCTCCCTCTGTCTGATCTCTACAGGTCAACCTGACCCTAGCATGGGCACCCATGACCAGGATGCGTGTGTGTGTGCGCACACGTGCACAGCTATTAACTATTCATTAGCATGAAAGAAATAAAATTAAAGAAACTAAAGTGTCGTTTCAGAAACACCATAACAGCTTGCAAACCCACAAGAGGCAGGGCCTTCCAGAGTCACTTGCCTTACTTACCCTCTGGGCCCTAAGGAACGTAAACATAGCACTGAGGAGGATGGAAGACTTAGAACAAAAGGACCAAGATTTTCATTGGCTAAATGTCTGGATCACCCTGGAGCCCTTTCCAGTAGCACTACGTTCGTTTTAAAAAAGGGGGAGCTGGCTCATTTGTGGGATGCAGCCTGTAGTTTCTATGAGGTAAGAGAAACGGAAGTAGATGGCTCAGGGGATATGGGGATTTGCTACTCTAAGTCCCCACTTCCACATTGGCAGGAGGGGAAAATTTATTTCCCATCTGACAGGTGAGGCCTATGTGAAAGGACACAGGGCCTTTGCTCCTACTGCAAGTGGCACAGATAGTCTCATTTAAAAAATAAATTCTGATGGCTTTTGTATTACTAGATTATTTGTTTACAGTAGAACCCATGGTATGCCAAACATTTTTCAGATGTTCAAGAAAGGATGGGCCCTGTCCTTAGAGCTCACAATCTAAAGCAAAACAGAGATTAGGGGACAAATGGGGATTTTTTTTTTTAAAACGCAAGTCAATTATTTCCATTTTTTTCTTTCCAAAGGCCTTGTGGATAGACAAGAACTGGCAGGGACTGTAGCACTGTTGGGCTCTTGTCTGAGAATGCCAACAATTCAATGATCCACAGAGACTCAAATCCATTTTAGAGGTTGCCCCTTTAGATCAGGACTGAGGCAGATTGGCAGAAGGTGTGGAGCGTGAGTAGTTTGCCCTGCTGCTGCTCATATTGAACCTGCTCTAGAGATAAACAGACGACTTTGCTCTCCAGCATTGTTGATCTGGCAACCTTCCCTCAGCACTGAATCCTTCCACCAGCACAAAACCAAAATTAAAGAGGACAGAACTCCTTCCTCCCACTGCTACAAGTCACCCAGCCAACAGCAGAATAGTGAAGACATATCCCAAGCATGAAGTCTGAACTAAATCACAGTTGGCTGCCTTCCCTTTGTGCCCCCACCTTGATGGGTTCTAAAGAGAAAACCTCAAACACAAAAGCCACCATTGTAATAAACTTTTTATTGTTAAAAGAAATCCCCATATTCATATAAATAAGCCATATATGTAAAATACAAGTAGGTTCATTCTCTCTCTTAACACCTTCCCCACAGCTTCAAAAAGATAAAACAGACTCAAGAACAAATGTATATTAAATCTCTGATGACTGACAAACTGGCAGCTCACATGGAGCCCCCCCCACTACCAGCCTCTAAACAAGATATGGAGTGTGCACAACACTGGCACCTATGGTGTGCAAAGAGTTTTTGCCTCTCTTAAGGATGCATTCAAATGCTGTATTGAGTTTTCACCCACTCCCCCGTGTGCCAGAAACTGCAAACATTTTAGAGCTATGCCGCTGCTCAGTGGGTGTGAAAAGGAGGGGTCAGTTTGCATAGCAACCACCCACTGGGTTTGGATTTCTAAATTGTCACTTTCTTCTCACACCCAGGCAGCTCAGCTGTCATGTTCTTGTCCCAGAGAGTGGGAGAGAGGTGCAGGACAGCAGACTTAGCCCCCAGCACTGTTTGGGACAGTGGGGGAGGATCCTTCACATGACCTGTTCCAAAAGGTCATCCTAGATAGGGACAGAAAGAAAATGAGAGGGGAGGAATACTGTCAACATTGATCATCACCTTTCCGTGCTGTAGGAGGGACTTCAGAGAAGAGAGAAAATAGCGTGGAAAGACAGGAGAAGAAGATGGCATGGCTGGATTAGCACCCTTTTCCCTTTCACACACACTCCTAGCTCTGATGTATGGCTTCATAAACAGCACCCCACGGGATAACCTACACACCAGATCCCTTCCTGCCTAACTTTATTGTTTAAGCAACGAGACACACAAGATCAAAGTGAGATACCCCTTGAACTTGGATTAGATAGCTCAGCAGATTTACACACGCACAGACACAGCGTATGAAAAAAAATCCCCAAATTTTCCTATTAAAAATAAAGCCCTGCCTCAAGATTGTACAAAAACCTGTGAAAGGAATGAAGAAATCCCTTGTTTGTGGTGAGCCTTGGACATGAGGAGATGTGTCAGGAGCACTTCCAGACACAAACAGCCAGGCTGCCGCCAAAGAACATGTACAGCAGGTTCTTCACCTCGTGGGTGATCTCAAAGCCAAAACCCTCACCAATCACTACATGCCACGAAGAGCCAAACTTCTTGTCCATTGTTTCTTTGATCATCTTAGCAGCACTCTGAGGAATAAAGAGAAAGAGTCCAGGAGTATGCAGAGGGAGCAGCAGGTCAGAGAGATGGGAGGGGTGTGTTTGTGCATACAAATTCCCCACTGTTGCCCTCTCTTTAACATGACTTTCAGGAGGAGGGTGAGAGTTAGGGTGAGGTTACAGTACAGCAGAGCTCCACTGAGGAGTACCCAGACTCCTTTGCTGCAGACTTCTGAAAACCCAGTAGGAGATATTAGAGGTCTGTATTTAGAACCTGATTCTTCTCTCACTCACACTGGTTTGAATCAGGACTTGGCCCATTTAAGTCACACAAGAATGAGTTTGACAGGAGAATCAGATCACTATTCTTTATTGTTTTTGAGGGAATTCCTTTTTCCTTGCAGTGAATCAGCAAGACACAACTTTTGTGACTGGGCCAGGCTGTAAATACCTCCTTCCCCCCACACCACACATCAGCTAGAGAAGGGATGGGAGATGTGGGGAGATGCTGGAGAGTGGCACAAGGCATTTTTCCCAGCCTGGGGGGCAAATGGAAGATATGAAAAACTCCCCCACTCTCCCTTCTAGTTCTTACTCATTCCCAGCACTGAACATGCATTGTAACAAGCAGACTGTCCCCTGTTGCTCAGCCAGAAATCATCTGAGACCAAGGGATAACGGGATGTACTAGACCAAGTATGTTAATTCAGGAGGGAGCAAAACCCCCTTACCTGTGCAGCGCCCCCAAGTGATACTTGGATCAGAGACCTCTCTCCCACTTCGCTCAGAATACAGAAAACTGGCTTACAAGAGCCAATGGGACGCAGACTAAGTTAGAACATGCCTGAAGCTTCTCTCAATGCTCGGAGCCTAGTCTGAGACTCCAATCACCTTTCCTCCCCCTTCCCTTTTCTCCTTGTGCCCAGTGCAGGAACAAAGCAGCAGAAAATCGGGACCAGAGTGTCTGACCTCCTTTCTGCCTCCCCCTTTACTCTTGCTCCAGAAGATTCTCCAAGTATGGAGACACATAGACAGAGTGATTGCAACCAGCATGTCCAGACAAAATAACCTTCTTCGCACTGACTGTTACCTCATTGTTGGTGGCGTATTTCTCACAGGCGGTGACACACAGCTCCATGGCCTCCACTCGCATCTCCTCTGGCATGTCTGTGTGCTGGGAAAAACAAGCAAACAAGAGGGAGCTCAGCAACCCAGAGAGCTGGGCACAAGACAGAAGAGCAGATAAACTGGTGTCACCTGCTCCCTCCATCATGCCACAGCTGTGCCCTACAAATCACACATGCTAGCTCCTCTGCTCTGTACCACAGAGGACGCAAGAGCATCACCAATAGGAGCTCAAATGCCAAGGGCCTGAGATCAGAAATAGCTCTGCCTTTGGAGAAATGCAAATGTTCAAGATGGAAGAGGCTTATTAGGTCACCTCTTGTTCATCCCTCCCTCCCAGTCAATGCAGAATTGTTCCCTTCTTATATTCCAAAGATTCAGTGATTTAAGTTACAAGTGATGAAGTTTCCAATTTTTCCTTTAGGAGAGTATTCCACAGCCTAACATACCTTGCAGTGATAGCTATTTGAGGCTTTCCCTTCGCTCAGTTTCATCCTTTCACTCCTAGCTGTACCTCTGGGATCCTCCTAAACCATTCCTTTCCCTTCTTGGTGTGCTTCATTGCCACATAGCCAAGTTAGACATATTTAGGGCCAAATTCAGGAGTGTTGTGAGCAGTGGGGAGAGTTGGAGAAGAAAATGGGTGTAAGTGACAAAGCAATGAGACTTGTAACAATTTGGCATTCCTTGTGTTTCCAAGACAAGCATGACACATACAATGAGTCAAGGTCTGCTCTCAGTTGCATCAGTGTAGTCAATGGGAGACCAGAGTAAGTGAGGGCAGAATAAAGGGTTGAGAAGAGGGAGGTATATGAGAAAAAAATAACTAAAGGGGGAATTAAGATAAAGGGAAGGTGTGTTAGTTGTTCTCCTTCTAATGTCTTTTTCCTATACATCCCACCCTCTCCTGTACGGCCTCAACATGTCAGCTGCACTCATTTCTGCACAGCCACTCAATGCCAAATAGGTAAAAGTTATGCTCCGTTACTACTTACAACTAGTTTCTGAACAATTTATACTACTATTTACAACACTGGTGATTATAGCCTTGACACTCCCATGGAACTGCACCTGTTTATTCCAAGCTGAATTTAAGATTTATTTATCTTAACCTTTCCTCATAGATCATAATATTTTGTGCTCATATTTTGCTAAAAGTAGGTAGGCAGCCCTTGGATATTACTGCAATAAGCCCTACAGGGAAATCTAAGTTACACATAGTTTCCCCTCTGTTCCATTATCTCATTGCCTAGAGAGGTCTTTTTTCTAAGCTCCTCTGAAAAACCCCAAGCTGCACAGAGTACCCTGAATGTGGTGGGAGTGCTGTAAAGGCAGCATGTTCAGCGCTGAAGGAGTGGGGTCAGAAAGGGATTGCTTTCTATTGCCCTAGCTCGCTATGGCTGACTGAGTGGCAACATTAGTAAACTTTGGAGCAGGCTGCTTCTAAGTTGCCTCACAGTAGAGTGGAACATGGGGAAATGGTAGGAGGGTGCAGTCCTCAGTCAGAATTGGTATGATACGATCATATTCTTGTAGCTACTCAGAAGTTGAGGACAAACTGGTTTGGAGGGTAGGTACGAATGAAATACATTTATCTCCCATCCTTGTACCTTGACATTCTCATGATCATACATGCCCACCCTTGTTCTTACCCTGATCAGCGGGAAGCTGTGAAGTCTTTTATAATCTGCCTCCTCCTTTTTCCCCTCCCCGGTGTCTGCCATGGTCCTTCCACCGTGACCCTGAGAGGGGGCAGAGGTGCCTACTTAGGACCAGCCAGATGCTGCAGTGCAGGTGGGCGAGAGGGATGGAACTCTCAAGAATCAGGGAGAGCACAGTTTCAGCAGAAGCAGGTGGTTCTCTGCCCAACTGGTTAAAAGAGGGGGGGGAAGAAAGTTTAATTTTAAAAAAGTTAGTTTGATCACTATGAGAAGCAAGATGTGAATCCTGCCATCTCCTCCATTGCTTACTGCTTCTCCATACCTTTTCCAGGGTATATAAATTAACCTGGAGAACTCTGTTACAAGATATTACAGAGACAAAGAGCTTACAAAAAGTTGTCACTTTCCATAGTCAAGACTTCAAATGTGCTGCACCTCTCAGGGGCACAACTCCATAAAGAGACATAGGGCTCTGACTTGATGGCAGCTTGGTTGCTAGTGAGGGGACAGGACACAGTGAAATTACAGCAGTGCTTTCCAATAGCCGAACAGAGAGCATAGCATCAACCATCCCCTGCCTTAGGCTGTTGTCCAGTTCAGGACACAATACAGTTTGCAATGCGGCCAAAGTATGCATGCAACAGGAACAGATTTTGTGTGCATTTCAGGATGGAAATAGTTAATGCGTTGTTTTGGTTTGTTTTTCGACTTCTTTTTTCAACTCCAGGGTTTGCCAATCAGGGAAGTGCCACATCAGACTCTGTTGCACCACTTCTCTGGGCCTGTGCCTGGCCAGTCGCTCAGAAGGTGACACAGTCCTACAGCACTCTCTGATGGGCAAATTCAGAACATTTCACCTTGGTCTCCTCTCTGGTTCTCCTATCTGGCATAAGACACTCCCCTATCCCCTCAGAGAAAACAGGAGCATCATAAGAGGTCCTGACAAGCTAATGATCCATCACTGGGCAATGACACACCCAGCACCTCTTTGAGGCCATAGTAAAGCCAGTCTACAGACACACTAACTGAAGTAACAAGTACTAGTGCTACGGATTCTCCCAGAAGGGATTGTGGGAGTTTTACACATCCCTCTGAAATACTCAGTCAGCACTGAGTCACAGATGGTGGAAGACAGGATAGCAAACTAGATGGCTGGAATGAGGCAGTTGCTTTGAGTTGTTGCGGTGTTTCAGGTTTATCTCCCAAACGTCACACCCACAACCCCAGGCCCCATGACATACACAATCCAGCTCCGAGTCCTTCATATACAGCAGACAGTTTAAACACACAAACAGGTTGGGAAGAAATGCTGTTGAGAGGCATTTCACCCATAAGTCTTTTAATTTTAAATGGAGCTGGTTTATAACAACCCCACGGAAGCGTCCTTGGAGACCCGTTCCTGTTTTGCGGCATCAGACCCACTTCTGAGCACTGCACCTCCTTCACACACCCCCTGCTCCAGGCATCGGACCCACCTGACATGGGGGCGATGGGGGGTAGAGGGCAAAGATGGTCTGGATGGAGGAAAAAAATCACACACACATAGAGAATGTTTTGGGCCTTGGTGTTTTATGCAGGGATCTTCACTGGGTGATGGGCAAGGGCGGGTTATCAGAGCCCCCCCCCCTCCCCCGCACAGAGCACAGTGGAGACCCCCACTGGGTGGCTGGGGCCATCAAGCCATAGAAGGACAAGAGCCGCCCCACACCCCATCACGGAGGGGCCCTGCAGATCGCACAGGCCGGGGGAGGGGCTATCACCAGAACCTAGAAGGGACTGGGGGGAGGGGACGGCGCTATCCCGGGCGGGGGCTGGACCCTGGCTGCGGTGGGAGCCCCCGCTGGGTGGAGTCCCTGGCTGGGTGGAGGGGGTCTGCCCGCTGACAGCCCTGGCTGGGGGGGGCGGGGCAGGGACTCGGTCTCACCTGCGCCTCCTCGGCTCTGAACCCCAAAATATCAGCTTCGCTCGGTTGTTAGGGAGAGAGACGTGCTTGCCTTAGCAACCAGCGCCGGAAGTCCCGCCTCCCCTTTCTCATTGGTTGGTTTGGAAAATTCGAAACGTCTTATTGGTTCCAAGGTTTGTCGATGGCGTGAAAGGGTCCTTCCTCCTCCTCGGGGCTGGGGTGGTAGGCGTCCAATACCTGCCTGATCACATGTGAGCTCAAAGTATTGGGAGGGAGCCCCTGTGTCAGTGGTTCAGGTTCTTGAGGGGTTGTGCTCAGAGCAGGCACTAGTTCCTCAGCGTCACGGGATATAGCTCCCACGCCCTGGCACGGCACCCTGACAACACAGGGCCACCCACATAGCAAAACCCTGCCCGCAAGAGCATGACACTGAGGCTGCCATGCCATGCCAGTGGTGTGCACAGCACCACCCACATTGAGATAGCAGGGTGCGGGGAGACCGCTGCACCGTGCACTTCCATGCCCTGGCACCACCCATGCCATGACAGTATAGCACCAGAGGCTGCTCAACAAAATCTACAGCCCTAGGCAACACTTCCATGTGCCCCATACCACTCAAATTGACCCGGCTGCCGATCTGTCATGACAAAGGTGCGGCCAGGCCAAATGTGATTTGCTAGGCAGCTACAAGTGGCGTCACACCCTGGAGTGCGGCATTGCAATATCACTCAAATTGGCGCAACAGCCCCTCTGTCATGATGGAGGGGCCAGCTGGATCAAATCTGCCACCCTTGGCAGCTGCCCAGGAATCTGCTACCCTAGGCAGGTGCCTAACTGATATATAGCTAGAGCAGCCTCTGCATGGCACAGTGAGACCTGCATACCATCACATTGCCATGCCATGGCATAATGCATGCCATGACACTATGGCATTGTGACACGTCCATGCCACAACACTATCCATGCCACGGCGCCACTGAGACTGGCAATTCATAAAACTGCCCTACCGTGACAACACTGTGAGGGCATCCTGCCTGGGCATCACTGTGCCACAGCACTACCCACTCCAAGACGCCTTCATGCTGCTGCAATGTGCAGACCTGCCATGCTGTGATGTCATGACACTTCTATGCCACCCCAACACCTTGTCTTCTCGTGCTGACATTACCTTGAGGTTCACATCCCTGTTCATTAGTCCTCTGCAACAAGATCATTGCATTAGCAGCAGTGCTGCAATGCCACCTCCTTCCCCCTTGGAGGTGGGGAGTGTAATATTTTCAATAGACAATTCTTCAAATAGATCAGGGCAGTTCTGGGGCCACTTGAGGGCTTTATGAGCTATTTACAGCATTGCCACAGACCATCAAGGTTTACAAATGGTACTGAGCCCAAAAAGGTTGCAAACCAATACTTTAGGGCTTGTCTACACTTGAAAGTTAATTAAGATTAAGGCAAGTTGTGAATTTACAGACCAATAGCTGTTCCTGAATAACTCTCTTAGTCTGGAATATGAGTGCTTTGTTCCTGTTTAGCTTTAACCCACTTTCACCCATGGCTATGCCACTTCCTTAGCATGATTATGGACAGTTGTGGCCTGGGAGAGGGGTGCCCCTGGACACCAGATCTGTAGAGAAGGGGCCATTGCTACCTAACCTCAGGCTTTTGGCTTGAGAAGGAGACTTTTCTAATCAGCCATCAAAACCTAAAGACCCTGAACTGTGCATTCTGATCAGACAGACTGCAAAGACAATAGACCTTGAGCTCTACCATTATCTGAACACACTTAAATTTTGGATGTAATGTTTTCGGGTTTAAAAAAACATTTTTGATATTAGGCCTCCACCCCTTTTAAATAGCAGAGAGTGCGGCTGGGAAGGGTCTGGAAAATCTCAAGCTTTTGAGTTTCTCATTCTAAACTCATTTGGGAGAAGCCTAAGACTTTCATGTTGGGGAGGAGAAAAATGCCTGTATGAATCTGGGGGGCGGGGGTGAGGAGGGGTAGGGGAAGGGTGTTATGGTTCAACAAGGAGCTGGCGTGACACTAACCACTCTCCCCCTCCCCTCCGGCCTCAGCAAAGACCTTTATACATTTCATTTCTGCTTGCTTTGAGGGTTTTCTATACCTGTAATTGTCTATGAAATCCTCTACGTCCCCAAAGTGCTGCATCTCTCGCTATAGAGTAGGTCTGGTAAAAAAAACAACAGAATTTCTGTCCTGTCAGAAATTCTGAGATTTTGAAATTTCATTTAGTCCTGAATTGGGATGAATAGTTGAAAGCTCAGCATTTTTTGCAAAATGAAATATTCTGAAAATATTTTGTCGCCACCTTATGAAAATGTTTCATTTCAATAAGGTTGAAACATTTCATTTTGACTATAATATAATATTAAGTAATCAAACAGTTTTAATGATTTCCCACTGAAAATTTGGACAAAGTCAATATGTTCCTGTGAAACATTTTGATTATGTGGAATCAGCATTTTCAGATGGAAAACTATTCCTTCAGAAAATGTTGATCAGCTCTACTGTCCAGTTAGCCAAGCATTGACCCCCTTCTAAACTAGAGGTTGAACAATTTAATAGGGCCTTTGGGCTAGATTAGCCCAAAGTCAATACATGAATGGCATCCCCACCAGCAAGCTCCAACAGTGTCCCAGTGGTTCATTTCCCTTACTTAAAAATGTGTTAGTCTGAAATCGTCTAGCTTTAACTTTCCATTGGCTTTTGTTGTACCTTTGTCTGCTAGATTGAAGAGCCCATTATCAAATTTTTGTTCCCCCTGTAGGTTCCCGTATGGTCTGTGATTGAGTCCTTTGTTTGATCTAATCCTAAACTCTTGGCCTCAGTGATATTTGTGGTGATGAGTTAGCTATGTGCCAGTATACAAAAATGTTTCTTTTGATCACTTTTAATAGTGTTGCCTCTCATGTTCATTGAATGATTTGCTGAGAGAGGGTAAAGAAGAGAGTTCACTTTATCTTCTCTACACCATTCCTTGTTCTCTCTTTCTCTGTCATGTCCTCTTTTAATCGCCACTTCTCTAAGTTAAACAGCACCAATCTTTTCAATCTCTCTTCATGTACAAGTCTTTCCACCAGCTCTCTGAGCAGTGTCCCAGCTCTGGATTCTTTTATTTCTGCTATGGCTTTTGATTTGGGGTGACCAGAACTGAAGCCAGTATTCAAGGTGAGCGTGTGCTGTCAATTGATATAGTTGCATCATAACATTTTCACTCTGACTTTTTTATTCCCTCCTTTATGCATCCTGACATTTTGTTTGCTTTTAATTTTAATTTTTTTTTTTTTTGGCTGCTGCTGCACAAAGAGCAGAGGTTTTCACTGAGTGGCCCACGGTGGCGCTCAGATCTTTTTCCTGAGTGGCCACATTTAATTTAGAACACAGCAGTGTGTATAAGTAGTTCCAGTGATGCCTTCCAGTGTGAGTTACCTTGCACTTATCTGTCACCATGCTGTCCAGTCGACTATCTTTTTTGGTCCCTCTGGAATTTCTGTTTTCAATAGCTTGACTAACCAACAAAATGTTGTGTCATTGGCACATTTTGCCACTTCACCCTTCACCTCCTTTCCTGATCACTAATAAATAAACGAACAACACTGATTCTAGCACAGCACGTTGGGGCACCTCCTAGTAACATTTTGCCATGTTGAAAATTGACCATTTGTCCCTACTGTTTGTCTTCTGTCTCTCAACCAGTTTCTAGTCCATTGCAGTATTTGATCTCTCATGCCATGACTATTTATTTCCCTTAATAGCTGCATAGAGAGGACTTTGTCAAAGGCTTTTTGAATAGCTAGATAAATTATATCAACCGGGTCGTCTTTATCCACCTTTTTGTTGACATCCCCAAAGAATTCTAAAAAATGAGAGCGATATGGCTTTCCTTTGCACAGCCTGTGCTGGTTTGTCCCTAGCAGAGCATGTTCATCTAAGTTATATTATAACGCTACCTGGTAGTGACGTGAGTGTAATTTTGCCCGGATCACTCATAGCACCTTTTTGAAGAGAAGTACACGTGCAAACCTCCAGTCCTCTCGTGCAACGGCTGATTTTAATGAGATGACATCTGATGAAGTGAGCTGTAGCTCATGAAAGCTTATGGTCAAATAAATTTGTTAGTCTCTAAGGTGTCACAAGTCCTCCTTTTCTTTTTGCGGATACAGACTAACACGGCTGCTGCTCTGAAACCTGCCATATTTTTGTTAGCAGCTCAATGTCACTCCTCCATTCCTTCAGAGATCCCTGATGAAATATCATTGGGTGCTGGTGACTTGCTCTTCTTTGGTTGATCAGTTTGCCCCAGCCCCTCCTTTTTCAACACCTCAGTCTGATTGCACCTCATCTTGGTTACCTGAATAAAGTAGGTCTGGGTGAAATATCTCTGCAGCGCTGGATACAGTGAAGGATGATGGCAAAGAAATCAAGGCTGCTCTGCCTTATCCTCCTTAGTTGTTTCCCTTACTCTCTGGTAATACAACAGATGCTCCTGATCTTTTGCCGGTTGCCTGTTCCTAATATACTTAAGGAATTTCTTATTGATTTCTATGCCTTTGGCTATTTGCTGTTCCACTTGCTTCTAACCTTTCTAATTTCCACTTCACATTTTACTTGTGGCAGTTTTTGTTCCTTTCTATTGTTTTCCCTTAGGTTGGATTTCCAGGTCTGAAGGGATACCTATTTGGCTCCAATAACCCCTACAACCTTGCCAGTTAACCAGACTGCTTTGCTCCTTGCTTTCCAGCATCCTTTTTTGTCTAGGAGCTGTGATGGGGTCCCCTCACTACAGGGGCAACTCCTTGTGGCTGGGTCTAGGAATTAGCTCTCTCCCTGTCTGGCGCCCCCATTTGTCAGTTGCTCATGCTGTGGCCTCTCTCCATGACTCGGGATGCTCCCTCTTTGTGACTCAGCCCTCCAACTAGGTCATGATGTAGTCCCACCAGACATACTGTCCAGATGCTGCCTCAGACAGTCTTCCAGTTCACATTTCCCAGCCCTGGACCCCTTTGCCAGTGTCTGGTAGGGGAACCTGGGGCTGCCCACTATTCTGGGTTCCAACCCAGAGACCCTATGACTAGCAGACTCAGATCCTGTTGCTGTTTACCAGGTATCTTCCTATCCCACCTCTCTATCTCCTAGCCTATCCCTGGTTTATCATCAGCGATTCCTCTGCTGTCCATGGCTACTCCACCCTTCTCAGTCTCTTGCCAGACTTCCCAGTCCAGGGCAGGATCTAGGTCTTACTCTTCTGCTGGATCTCCTTCTTGTCCCTAACTCCTTTCCCCCTCCAGGGAGTGACTGCAGTTGTCCTCCCTGCAGCCTCTTCCTGTACTCACTTCCAGGCTTATAATGCTAGCCCAGCTCCTCCCCCAGCTCGGCTTCATCTGCCATTAGGCCCTGTCAGTCTCTGGTTCCCCTCCAGGTGAAACATCTAAGGTTAATTGGCCTCTCCTTGCCCACATTAACCTGCTCAGGGTTTGTGTGGGGCAGACACCCCAGCACAGGGGCATGCATGCCTTCTGTGACTTTGATGGGCAGCTTGCCGTTGACTTCAGTGGAGTCAGGATATCATCCCAGAAGCCTCCAGGATGAGTCTAAGGACTGTAGTGTCCTGGGGTTTTGACTATAGTGTCTTTTTGCCTGGTTTCCTCTTTATTTCTTTAAATCCCCTTTTCTACTATTTAGTACCACAGTGGTCACTTTCGGATGATGTCTCCCTAGAAGATGCTGCTCTAGTTATATGGAAGATCCCTATTACTTAGTGGCTCAGTTATGGCTACGTCTTGAACTAGCTTCTGTGGGTTGCTGAGGAGTAAGACTCCAATTCAGCAAAGCACCTAAGCATATGCTTACAGGCCAGATCCTCAAAGGCATTTAGGCACCTAATGCTAATTGATTTCAATGGGAATTAGGTGCCTAAATCCCTTTGAGCATCTGGGCCTAAGTGCTTCTCTGAGTCAGGGCCTAAACTGAGAATAGCCTCTCCTTGGCTGTGGCTGCCACAGACGTAGCCTTAAAATTTCCCACCCGAGCTAGCACCAGACACAGCTCCATGAGCAGAAGCAACAGTGGAGAGCTTGTGCAGACTGGCTGCCAGTATTTTAACCACCATCTCGTCTAGCCCTGCTCAGAGCAGGTTCGGATGATACTATGGGTAAAACTCTAGCAGATGCCAGTGCCTCATCTCTACTAGCACCCCCACTATTGCTACCCCTGGTGGAGCTGTGCCAGTGACAGCAATGGTGAGAAATATTAAGGAAAAAAGTTTAGCGTAGACCCAGCCATTGTTTGCTTTCAAACCAGCTGTTCTAAGAAGTTTCTCCTGTCAACCTTGTCCCTGGTATGACCAGTTTACTTGTGGGTAGCTAAAAACACCCGTTATTACTGTATGATTGGATTTCTTGCTCAGCTGAACTCCCTCAGCATGGGAGCACATGAGCACGACACATACACACATACTCAATGCTATTTTCTGATCGAGAGGCTGGTAGCACCATCCTCCTCGTAGATTTGTATTCTAGCATTTGTATTCCTACCGCTTTCATCAGATAGTCCTCTCTGTGCAGAAGTGTTCTCTTTTGATCCTATAGAATCTGTTCCTCTTCCACTTGGGCCCCTAGCTAGTCAGTTCTTCCTGTATAGTTTATACCAAAGCACGACAGTATCCCATTGATTTTGTTTGTTTCAGAAATGTCTGTTATAACAAGCGCCTCTCCCATCTAGTTCACGTCTGTTTTGTCTTTATGCTTTCCACATTGGTCTATGGATATTTATAGCTTTTATTTGTGACAGTGCACCTATTTTTAATTAGCCCCTTTATCTGACACCCTGTTACTTTTCTAGAAAGTCCCTCTCTTTGATCCAGCTCTGCTTCTCCTCCATGGCAGCTGAAATTTCTGTCCTAGTATCAAATAGAGAGTCAACTTTGTAGGCCTGACATCCCCAACAGACACCTTGCTCCAACCTGAATGCGCCTTGACAACTGTCAGCTTTCTCTCTGCTTGTAGGCTAAATAAATCTTGGCATTTTGCTGCACCAGCAACCTGGTTCCACTTTGGTTAAGGTGAGGCCCACCACTTCTATAGCAGCTCTCTCCTTTCTCAAAAGTGCCCTGGTGCCTTACATTTGGATGAAGTGAGCTGTAGCTCATGAAAGCTTATGCTCAAATAAATTTGTTAGTCTCTAAGGTGCCACAAGTCCTCCTTTTCTTTTTGCGGATACAGACTAACACGGCTGCTATCTGAAACATTACATTTAGACTGTGAGCTCTTTAGGCAGGGATCCTCTCTTTGTGCTGTGTTTGTATCGCATCTAGTACAATGGGGTCCTGGTCCAGGACTAGGGCTCCCAGGTGCTACCCCAATACACATTAGCCCCTTCTTCTATATGTTTTCTGATCCATGTGTTGAGTCCCGGATGGTCCTTCTGTCTAGCTTGCCCTTTGTGAGGAACTGGAAGCATTACAGAGAAAGCTACCATACCTGTCATAAAAGCCCTGGATTTAAGCCTTCGTCCCAATAATCTAAGGGCTTGGCTACACTTGCGAGTTAGAGCGCATTAAAGCAGCCCCAGGTGCCCTCGCTCACTATCCGACCACACTGGCAAGGCACGTAGAGCGCCCGGACTCCACAGCTAGAGAGCTCCTGGTACTCCACCTCGGCGAGAAGATTAACGCTTGCTGCATCTTGGCTGAAACGCTCGGGTGTCAGGGTGAAAGGAGGTGTTGCATTACTGCACTCTGATCAACCTCCGGAAATGTCCCACAATCCCCTTAAGTCAAGTGGCCACTCTTGTCATTGTTTTTGAATCACTGCAGGAATGCAGATATGTCCTTTGAAAGCTCCGTTTCTGACAGCTGGCTGCTTATCTTTGCTTCGAGACAAAGCAATCATTAGTGTGAAATGCTGTGTGAGAGAGAGAGAAGCCGGGGGCAGGGGGTTCTGCTGCTGTCTGAACTTACAAGACAGCATACTGACATGCTCTCAGCCCCCCCAAAACCCACTCTCTTCCCCCCACATACACACAACACACTCCCTGTCACACTCCACCCCACCCCCCCCCATTTGAAAAGCACGTTGCAGCACTTGCATGCTGGGACAGCTGCCCATAATGCACTGCTCCCAATGCAGCTGCAAGTGCCGCAAATGTGGCCACGCCAATGCGCTGTCAGCTGTCAGTGTGGACAGACTGCAGCGCTTTCCCTACTGCACTCTCCGAAGGCTGGTTTAACTCAAAGCGCTCTACATTTGCAACTGTAGCCATGCCCTAAGTTTAGCTTCCAGGACCTCTCCCTCATACCAATCCGCACCAGGAACGCGGCGCTCACTAGCCATTGTCTAGGTGTCTCGGCAGCTCCACCACCTTTGCCTCAAGTTGGCAAGTCACTGGATGGTTCTTAAGCCCCCAGAGGAAATCAAACATAAACGTCACGTTTATTGTTCACAGCTTTACAAAAGAAAAATAGATATGATACATATACACACGTGCGCACGTGGAATCTCATGTCACGGATGTACAAAAGAGAGAGAGAGAGGGAGCGACTTGGCGTAGTTGTTTCCCTCCCCCCCCCCAGTCATGGTGCACTAAGATCACAGTGTTTTACAATTTGAACATGATTGTGTTTGAGCCCCCCCACATACGTCCCTCCCTCCAGCAGGGCGTTAGCTGCATCTCAGTGTGAACATAGGGCAGCTAGAGGAGAGGTAGGAGATCCAGTCAGAACAGACACTAGAATAATCCAGGAAACAACAATGTATTTGTCTGTCTCCCCTGCACCCCCACTTCCCCACCCTGTGTAGTTGAGAGAGAAAATGGAAAAGATCCTGCAGGTGGAACCACCAGACATGGAAAGTGGAAGGTTTTGAGGAGGGGAAAGCAAAACACGACACGAGCAATCACAAAACCCCAAAGTACCGCCCCCCGCCCAACAGTGTATGCAGACATCAGTGGCTTCACGCAGCTTGGAAACACTGAGTGGTCATGCACTCCAAAGGAAAATGAACTCCCCCACCTGCAGCTTCAAGTCCAGCAGCTTTCAATCCCGCGCCCCCCAAGCTGCTTCCCCTCTAAGGGTGCTGGCTCTTTCCCTGCACTCTGGTGAAAGTCCATCCTCAACTCCCCTTTTCTCCCACACCTGCTGAGCAGCTAAGAAGCACAGGCAGGCTACCTCCACATGTCATTAGCAAGTGACGGGGCTATGGAGCAGGCATGACTACTCAGACTGGACTATCTATCCTTTGGGATATTGTTTTCCCTTCCTTTCTGTACTCTGGCCCCAGGGAATTCATCTTGGATTCCACCTACTCTCCTTCTTGCTCTCTAATGTTGATCTGGAAAACATGCCCCAGGGAGCACCTCTTCCCCCTTTCCTTTGGTTAGCTCACTACAGAGGTGGCACCCACCACTTGGTGGGCAGCCCAGGAAAGCATTGTCCTAGCTAACCCAGCCATGCTGGCCCTTTCCCAACTCCCAACTGCCTTTGAACTTGATATGCAGAACCTTTTCTGCCCCAAAGATCCTCCACCAGAAGGCAGCACAGAGTCTAGCAAAGCAGGTGCAATGGCCAACCATGAGCACTCCCACCAAGGAAAATACCCTCTGCCCGCAGCCTACCAAGGGGAGTCAGTGAAGAAGGGGAAATGCAGATTGTTGGCCAAATGGAAAGAGGAAACAAATTGGCTCTATTTCAGAAGAGACTCCAGTTGCAACCCTGAGACCAGGGTGTAACGACTTGCTTCGCTTTTCCCCACCAAGGGCTGTAACTGAGGCCTTTCCAGCAGCAGAGTGGGGAACAGCTGGTTACTGACCCAGCATCTAAGTGTTCAGGGTCAGATAAAATACAAGAAGAAGCCTTCAAACCCCAAAGGGCCTGATTCATCTCTCACTCTACCAGTGACACTCCAAAGCAACTTCAGTCAAGTCAGTGGAGTTACATCAGGCTGGTGCCAGAGAGAAGAATCAGGCCCTGAACTTGTTTTAGGGGGAAAGATTTGGGATCACAGTTTGCTTTTTGTCTGCATGCTTCCCAGTCCTGGCTGCAAGTGGGACATGCCCACCCCAAATCCCTGCATGGCTGGGGGGTGGAGAAAGAAGGCTGAGCAAAGGAACACACCCAGCTGCAATCCCAGGTTTGAAAAGCTGCATTCTGAGTGGCTCAGAGAGAACACACCCAGTTTCTACGCTACAGCCAATCAGATTTGGACCTGGTGCAAATGAAACTCAGTTGACTACAATGGAGCTGCTTTAACATAAGCCAGAGTTGAATCTGGCTCAATCTCTCCATACATACAGCAGATATGAAAATATATAGCATAGAAAGAGAACGCATGCTGGTGTGGTAGAGAGGCTTGAGCAGCATGGGATGACCACATTATTCCTGGGTGGCACAGCGCTGAGCGAGTTATTCAGGTCATCCTAATTCAGTACCAATAGAAGACTCAGAGCACCCTACCCCCTCAGAGAGCCTGTTTAGGCCACAGAAAAATGCTTTAAGAAATGGTGGAGAGGTGCTAACAACATTATTGGAACTACCTTGTATCCCTCTGCTTGTAGTCAGGTTCCCTGCATACCAGGAGTCTAACTGTACTTGTCTCAAAGGCAGGGGTGAAAGTAAAGGACAGAGCACAGTTCCATCCCCCCTGCAAAAAGCAGAGGGAGCGCTCCCCTCTCTCTCCTTGCCTAGAGCAAACGTGCGGCCTCCCAGCTCCCCCATCCCTCTCCCCTGGTGCAGAGAAAGCTCCTTGTGCTGTTTCCATCTACTTTTTTTACCGCCCAGAGGGAAAGGTCAACTTGTGCTTTTCTAAAACCTCTAAAAGGCCTTTCTAATACACCATCACGTCATGGTTTTGAGGTCAAGATACCTCCTGATCTATTAGAGCTGGAAACAGAAACTCCTTGTCAGTAGTAAAAGCATCTGATTTTAACTTTGGTGTGTCACAAGATATTGGACCTTGTCCGTGGGTGGGCATCCTGAGCACTCCAGCTTTGTAATTTTGGTGGGGGGAACATTCCACCTCTAGAGCAGGGAGAATTAGGGAACATTTCTTGGCAGGTTGGCTGGTTTTTAAAGGCAGCTGTTTAAATTGCTTCAGAGGTTTGGAATGTTCGAAGTATTTCCAGTGGAGATGGCTTATTGGACAGAGTGCAGGGGAGGAAGCCAACAGTGCCTGATAAATGCATCTTTCATGTGGCTAGCACCACTCCCTATATATTATAAATGTGTGTGTGTGTTTGCATTTACTGTATTCTTAGGACTAAAAAGGGTTTGCTGATGAGATGGAGTTTGAGTCGTATTATATAAATATAGCTATCCATAAAAAAAATTATCAGTAAAGTTGGCATTAGCTTTGCCACCCATCATATTGGCTGTAACTACCTGCTTTCCAAGAGGGTGTAAGATGTATTTGATTGACTAGGATTGGAGGGGGTTGATGGGTAGGGACAGTAATAGATTGATGGTAATGCTGTCAAGTAGCTTTAGGCCCAGCATTTAAGTGTGGTAAAAGCACGGCCTCACAAAATTTACAATGACAAATGTCAGGGCATTGGGGGGGGGGGGGGGGAGACAATGCTTTTCAAGGAGGACTGGACTATTGGAAACCCAAACACAACAGCCAGGGCCGGCTCTACCAATTTTGCCTCCCCAAGCAGTCACCGCCGAATTGCCGCTGCACCCGGAAGAGCGGCGGGCTGCTGCCCAAAAGCCGCTGCGGTGGGAAGAGCGGCGGAGCTGCCGCCGAATTGCCACTGCGGGACACGGACTGCCGCCCCATTCTGAATGCCGCCCCAAGCACCTGCTTGGAAAGCTGGTGCCTGGAGCTGGCCCTGACAACAGCATCAGGCTGGGGTATAGGAATTAGGAAGTGAAACTAAAGCAGAAAGTGAAACTGACTAGGCTTGTTTCCTGGTCCCAGTTCAGTGACATGCAAAAAGCAAACAAACTGCATCAGTGAGAATAAGGCAATCAGGCTGGGATTTGGAGAAGAGCCTAAAGGAGTTATGTGCCCAAATCCCATTGAATTTCAATGGGAACTGAGTGCCTAGCTCCCTTAGGTTCCTTTGCAAAACGCAGTCAAAGGCCTGGTCTACATGTAAAAGTTTTACAGGATAACCATGTTGGATGGGGATGTGTGTGATTTTTTTTAACAAAAGTAGTTATAGTTGTACCAATATAAAGTGCCTTATACAAGCAGAGCTTATTCCACTCCCTGAACCAGAATAAGCCATACCAGTACAAGTATTTTGATACCCGTATAACTGCATCCACACTACGGTCGGGGTTAATTTGTTTTGTTTGCTACTTTAACTATGCGGGTACAGTTAACCCAGCAAAACTTTCTGGGGTACTCAAGCCCTTCGCATGTTCTGACTCTGTTGGCTTCAGTATTAGGAGGAGCTAGCAGGTGTAACACAGTCAAGGCTTTGGTTTGAAGTCTGTGGGACAGATTTGCCCCCTGCTTCTGCAGGCAGTGCCAGGCTGAGGGGAGAGAGCACCTCCAGGAGAAGGCAATTAGTGTCCCCAATGTGTGCTCCATGGGAGGAAGGGCGGGGGGGGGGGAGGGGGTCCACACAGTCTGCCCGCAGCTCCAGCACACTGAGGCCGCACCAGCTGTTACCCTGTGCTGCTTTTACCCTTCCCCTACCCAGCACCATTCACTTCTGAGACTGGATTGATCCCAGGCAGGGAGTTCCTTGCATCACCCTCCCCCCCCGCCCCCCCCCCCCCCCCGTATTTCAGGCTGACTTCCTCCTACTGTGAGCTGTCCACCAGGGCTTGGGCCAGTGGAATGAATCTGGCCCTGTGAGTTTTGCATTGACAGTCTCCCTTTCAGGGGATTTAAAGGGGATGTGGGAGGAGTGGAGGGAATGAACACTCCTATTTTAAGAAAGGAAACAAGAATGGGACAGCTTTTGAGAATCGATCAGGGGCTTGTTCTTGTCCCACATCGTTCAGAGGCTACAAGACTTTTTCATGTAGTGAATATTAAAAGTCTGAGTTTCTCAAATCTGCCGACAGGATGGAGAAGCCCAAACTAAATGGGATTTGAGCATCCAAATGCCCCTAGGGCAGCTGTGAGAAACTCAGCCTTAAAGTATTAAGTTCTACCCAGGATGAGTTTGGCCCATTTGTGGGGGAAATGAACAAAACCTGTTGAGTCCTCTGTGGAACCCAGGCGTTGGTATCTATAGCAGACGGGGGGAATCCAAGGGGAATCCCAGCTGGCAGGACCATGGAGCTAATATCTGGAAGAGGGTTTTTCACTGTGACACTCCCAGTGGAACATGCAGTGACCAGAGAAATATTAGCTTGGGTATTCCCAGTCAGCCAGTGGCTTCCCCAGGACCAATGCCCCGCCAGCTAGGCTCCATGGCCTTTGCAGTTCCACCTAGTACCCACGCCAGACTATGCGATGCTAGCAATAGGATGTGCAGAGAGGAGAAATGTTAGCTTGGGAGTTCCCAGTGTACCTATGGCTCCCTCATCCTCACACCAGAGCCACCCCTGGTGGTGCCATTGTATGGATGGTTGGTGGAGGGCCTTGCCACTCACTTATTACGAGTCAAATAGGCCTTAACTGGCACAATCAAACAGACAGCGTCAAATTTCTTTGAGTTCAGATGGTTTTCTTGCTCCTCCCTCCTCCCTCCCCGAGTGGATTCAGAACTCAAGATGTTTCTATTTGGGAAAAAGGGGATCCCTGCCGCCTCATTCCTTAGGTGATGTGGAGACAGGGGAAGTCGCTGTCATGCTCCTTTCCATGGGTGGGGGTGGAGGGGGGTTCTCATGCCTTCATCCTCTCCTCACACATCTCAAAGCTCCACTTGGTGGCACCCCCAAGGACCTCCACTAGTTCGTCGTCCCACTGGATCACGTTGCCTTGCAGGTGGGAGGTGCAGTTGGCCAGGCCCAGGATCTCCGTGGGCGTCAGGATGTGGTCCCATATGTTGAACTGAGCTATCTCACCGACGAAGGCCTGGGTTGCGTCAAATCGACCGCCCAGCGTATCCTGCACCAGCACATTGGGGGTGGGGGATATCAGCCCATTAACAGAGAAATGGTAGAAAGTTAGAGGGAGAGACAGTGAATGAGAGACATACAAAGGAAACGAGGGGGAGGGAAAGAGAGAGAGAGAGAAAGGAAAAGTGAGAGGAGAGAAAAGGTGAAATAGAGAGGGAAAAAGAAGAAACAAACAGAAATGGAGAAAAAACAAAGGAAATTAAATGGCAAGAGTGAACAAACGAAAGAGAGAGACATAGAGAGAAAGTGAGAGAGAGACAGACCAGGGTAGAGCGAATACAATGAATGAATATGGCCACTGCATTACTCGTGACTACCTCAGATTTCTCTTCTGGGGGATCCCCTTTCCCAGGTGATCTGGAGGGGCGCTGTTACTGTAAACACACCCAGCCAACAATGGCTGCAGACTGAATATGGCATTGCCAAGCGAACTCCCACCCAAACTCCCAGGTGCTCTACAACCATCCGGGGGCTATAACTGAGCTTGAACCTGGAAGCAATCAGGGAGGGGATTCCAAAAAGAACCCGGGCTCTTGCTGTGCAGGGCTGACACGGGCAGTATGCTCAACACCCTCCCCTCCACCCCCTCCCAGCACCATTGAGGAGAGGATGAGGGAGGCGGACACTGCATCAGTCAACAGTGGTCCCTCTGATCAGCTGAGGAGCTGTCCTGACCAGCTCCAGATAGGGTGGTAGCTGCAGTCTGGGCAAAGTGCTAGAGGGGACACCAGTTTTCTGCTTTTGCAGCTTACAAATACCCCAGAAGGATGTGCATATTCCACAGAATACCAGGTTAATTGTTCCCAAGATGATGCAGCAACTGCAACCTACCTGCTCCTGGCCCAGGATTATCACCCCGTGGGGTTTGATGGGATGCCAGGCGGCCAGGCTCTCACTGGACCCGCGCTGCTCACCATCCTCATATGCCCACCACACACCATCCCGGGTGGTCCAGGCAATGCAGATGTGATGCCATTTCCCATCCTTCAGATTTAGGGGCAGCTGGGCAACCTTAAAAAAACCCAAAACCAAACCAGGGGTGTCATGGGGCTGCCTTAAAAGCCTCTGCGCACCCTTGGCATGTTGTGGGACAATCTCTCCCAGCAGTCACTTGCAGCAGCAGGTCAGGAGTCCTGCACAGACCTTCTCCCACTGGCTCTGACATGCAGCAGCCTGATGTTCAGGGATAGTGTAGAGGGGAACTGGGAGACGCAGGGAGGAGGCGAGGAGAGATCCTCAGGACTGTGCCTGGAAAGAGGAGGATCCCCTCAGGAGGGAGGAGGTGGAGAGAGGGAAACAGAAAGGAGACAAATAAGAGAGGAAGGGAGAGGTAGGAAAGGGGAGGGGGAAGGAGCAGGGAGAAGGAAAGAGCAGGGGTGGGTAAATAAGGTTTCTGAATTAGAAACAATAGGATCTGGTAGTCACGCCTCTCCCCTCTCCAGGACAAGGGGAAGCATGGATGTAATCCCGATCAATGGGAGTAGGGTGGGAGGCTCCTCCCTCCCCCGGCTCCCTCTCCCCAGGAAAGGGTGGCATACACGCTTACTTCCGCCTATGCTCCCTGCTCGGAGGCTCTAACCCCTCCTGACCTTGTCGTTGATGAGCAGCTCCATGGGGTTGTGTCCCCACTCCATCAGCACAATCTCATTGGCTTGTCCAGGGGCAGAATAGGAGAAAGGAGTGCCCAGCCCAGAGGAGGCCTTGGACTTCAGCCACATGCAGATTGTGAAGGCGAAAAGCTCCGGCAGGCTCTTCTTCATGCGTGCATACATGTAGTTGGTCCGTACAGGGATGGTCACCTTGTAGGCATCTGGAGGGTTGAAGTCTGGTGCTACTGGATGCTCTTGGGCAAACAAGGAGAGGGGGGAAAGAAACAGGGCTACAGGTGAGTAACAGTGGGAGCTGCAGAGGGACTGTCCCACATGGAAACACTGAAAATTAAACCAATCCAACACTAAAATCAACCCTACAGAATGGAACCCTCGCTGACAAAGGCCACTGACAGCACTTGCAGCTCAGCACCATCCTGCCTCCACGTACAGCACCAGCTCAGCTGCAACTGTTAACAACCACTGTCAGTGGTGGTTCTGTTTCGTGGCATAGACAAGGCTGCATTGAAAGGGCATGGTGCAATCAAACAGGCCAGGCAGCAATAGCCCAATGAGCACAGTGCATAGGAGAGATTTGAAAGAACACCCTTACTGCTCAATGTCTGGCCCTTCAGACTCTGTGCCCTATATTTGAACCTGGCCTGAGTCCAGGTTAGATTGTAATCTCTTTAGGCCACAGGCTGTGTTTCCACTTATTTGTACAGAGTCAGATACACTGATAAATAATCGTTAGAGTGACACGGTATTTCATCTCTAGCCCAAAGCTACCCTTCCTCCTGATTAAGAATGGTGAGGCACCGTCATGTGCATAGATGGCAGGCGGGGGATAGGATTTTTTGAATCAGCCACGAGCAGATCACGGTTTAATCAGACTCTCCCCTACCAGTACTGACCCTGTTCCAACTCAGAGACCCGACTCTGGAGAACACTCAGCTCCTTCTCCACCTCTTGTTGCTGCTGGTCATTGTTGCTGGTAACGGAGGAGTGCTCTTTCTCCAGAGACAGTATCTTGGAGAGGAGCTGCTCCTCTAGCTCCTCCATCTCGGTGTGGAGCACATCTCGGGTCAGCACAGGGGAGGAGGTGGTGGAGATGTTGGCTCGTGCTGGGAGCTCCTGCTGCACTCCGGAAGAGAGGTGAAGAACGGGGAGGGGAGAGGGAAAGGAAGAAAGACAAAAATCAGGGATAAACATAACCACAAAGATGGAAACAAATTACCCAGCCCCATCACTTCAGAGTCACCTGGGGATAAAGCCCTGGACTTCCAAGTCAAACTGGTTGGTCTTTAAGGGCCTCTGTCTTCATGTGACCCTCACCTTTAGGAGACTCCATTAGTTTCATTACAAACATATCTGACATTAAGCACGTCAACTGGTTACCCTTCATGATCCTTCCCTGTTACCTTGGGGTTGAATAGAGAAAGGGACTTCCATGGATGTCAGTTCTGTCTTTGGACAAACTTTCTCAGGAGACCATGGGGCTGTGACTGGAAATTTTGTGAGGATTTTCCCAATGGCCAGCGTTGGACACTAGATGGGGGGGCTCTGAGTTACTACAGAGAATACTTTCCCAGGTGTGTGGCTGGTGGGTCTTGCCCACGTGCTCAGGGTCCAACAAATCGCCATATTTGGGGTCGGGAAGGAACGTTCCTCCGTGTCAGATTGGGATTTTTTCGCCTTCCCCTTCAGCGCGGCACATGGGTCATTTGGTGGTTTAAACTGGTGTAAATGGTGAATTCGCTGTAACTTGAAGTCTTTAAATCATGATTTGAGGACTCCAGTAACTCAGCCAGTGGTTAGGGGGTCTATCACAAGAGAGGGAGGGTGAAGTTCTGTAGCCTGCGACGTGTGGGAAGTCCGACTAGATGATCACAATGGTCCCTTTTGACCTTAAAGGCTCTGAGTCTATAACAGTGGCTGGGGCTGAGCAAGGAAAGATCAGAGGTCCTCTCCCTCCCTGCCGCTCTCATCTCCGACTTTCAGGCGACTGTCATTGTAACATCACAAAGTGGTGCTGTAATCCTCTTAGCTCAGCTCAGTCGCTGCTCTCTCTCTGTGTTTGTGTGTGAGGTCACAGCAGTTAGTACACGGCAAGGTGTGGGGAGGACCCCAACAGGAGATAAGGCCCCAGCTGGTAAAGCTCCCCACCAGGGTGTGTATTAACTTGTATAACAGAATCTTGGGGTGCAGTGGCCGCACCTACAGTGTCTCCAGTTGCTGGGAGTTTAAATCCCAGTGCTGAGATTTACAGATCATGCCTGCACTGCCCACCCCAAACTCTCGAAGTCCTACCTCCCCATGGACCAGGCTCAGAGTAAAACCTGCACTGGACTCTTTGAGGCAGGCTCTGCTTTGGCTATTGCAAAGCCCTAGTCAGGAACATTGAGGGCATGTCCCAAGATGTTACGGCATTTTCAAAAGACCCAACCATCATCCTGCAGGCTCCCTTGCGGACACCAGGCCAGATGGGAGAAGGGGATGGTATTACTCAGTGGTGGTGGAAGCTGCGGTGAGAGGGGAGAGCTGAATGAAAGGGTGTTGCCCTTGGGGGGCCCTGCTGCACAGCGTTTGTCTATGCCCCTGTCCATTCTGGCAGAAGGGCTCAGTTCAGCCAGAGAAACCCTCCTATTCAACCCCATCCCCAGCTGACACTGTTCACAAGGGCAGGGTATTGTCTTAGCCTAAAATGTGCTGCCTCCTGTACGTAATCAGTTCGGTGATGGCAGATGGTGCTGTGGGAGTCGGCGCTCGACACCATCCCACACGCCTCCTGCTCTTAACGCTAGCGTGGTGAAGGCGAGGTGGCTGCTGCCGAGATTCATTCCCCCTCCAATATTAGCTCTTCTCTGGACTAGCTTACATTCTCTGCCTCCCTTTGTGCTGGGCTTCACAAATCCTCTCAAGGCTACTGATGCCAGGGCCGGAGTGCCTGTATGTGTGTGTGTATGTAACTGTGGTCACCTTTCACCCTCTTCCCGTTCCAGCCCTCCTCCTGCCCATGCGGAATTGAGGAGCTGCCTCATGCTATCTCCCATTCTCTTCCCCCAGAGAAACAAACTTCTTTTATTTCCCCCGTGTATCCCTCTCGCTATGTTAAGCTTAGTGCTCTCCTACAGACGCAGGGTCGGGTGGGAAAGAACAGCTGTGACGCTCAGCCTTTGCCCCCCAGAGCTGGCCTGAGATGAGGTCATGGCACTCAAGGCTTGTGGATAATCACTGCTTAGTTAATGACTTGGGGAGAGGGCATTTGGGGGTACGACCAGCTCAGGTGAGCGCTGATATCGGCTCAAAGTGGCAGGCGAGGAAGGAAAACGTGCCACGGGCAGGGAAACTGACCTGAAAGATCAAACACTGTCTCTGTCTCTTGCTTTCTTTCCAGGTGTCTGGAGCACAGGTTCTTCCCCCACCTAGTTTGTCTGTTTACAGGTAACCAATCCATCTCTGCCTGCCTGCCCCGCCCCTGCCTGTGGCGTATTGGTCTGTTTTTATACACATGTACATCTGTCCTGCTTTTCCATCAACGCCTCCTGCCTCTTTTCGAGTTGGATTTGCAAGAAGTATTGATGGTTGGAAAAACCTTCCTCATTGAGACATCCCTCAATTGATAATTCCTGCTACAGACCTAGACTAGAGAGAGGAAGGATACAAAACACCATTCACTGACCAGCTGGGATGTCAAACTAAGCGCCTTGCACCCACCTCCAATGAAGCATTACATGAAAGTCCCTTCCACTCATCTCTAGTGAGATGTTACACCAATGTCGCTTCTGCCCCTCTCCAGTGGCTTGTCCAGTTGGGAGTGAAAGATCCTCTGGCCCTTTTGGAAAAATTCGGGGGCTAATTCTGATACCCAAGCAAATCTTTTCCTCACAATAAAACAGGCTCCATTATCCCAGGCCATGTGCTCGCTCTGTCAGTTGCTGTGCTCCGAGGTCTGACTGGGGATAGGGCACGGCAGGGGGAGTGGTGAAGCCTTCCCCACGCCCCACCAAAAATCCCCAACTCCACCCACAATCCCAGAGTAGCTAGAGATCTGATAAAAGGACCAGACATGAAATAGTTCATAACTGAAACTGACATCTTTAGGGTTAGAATCAACTCCCCAGTGACAGGAACAGAAGCTCTTAATGCCACTCTCAAGACCAAAAGTCTACTTTGTGCATAGGATCAATGAGCAGAGGGGAATGGAAAAGGAATCTCTGTACACACCACATGGTGGGCTGGGCCACAGCTGCTCCTCTGCAGGACTGTGATTGAGGATGAGACCCCTGGGCATGCAGTGCTGGGGTTCTTGCACTGTCCTCTGAAGCACCTGCTGCTGCTGACGGTCAGAGACAAGATACTGGGGTAGACGGTCTGGCAATTCCTGTGCTCCTATGAATCTGCAGGCCACTTCACTGCACCTCCACCTGCCCACACCTTGACATAGGGTCACCGTACATGACCTGCCTCCCCACCCCAACACACAGCGGAACCCACAGCAGTTAGTTCCACTGTACTTAAGACCATCAGTGCTGACAGGATTGGGGCAGCATTTGCAACATAAGAGCAGCAGCAATGTCTAATGTTCTTCATCAGTAGATCTCAAAGCACATTTCATGACTGTCCCCATTTTACAGATGGGAAAACAGAGGCACAGAGAGGTGAAGGGATTTACCCAAGTCACCCATCAGGCCAATGGCAGAGCTGGGAATAGAACCCAGGTGTCCTAAGTCCTTGTCCATGCTCTAACCACTAGGCCACCCCCCCACACATAGCATTATCATTTCTCTCCACACTGCATTGGGTCTGTCTTCTGAAGGTCTTTTCCACAGCCCTAAAGACTAGAAACTGAATGCTAATGTTCAGTGAGAGTTTCAGTGTAGAGCTGGTTGAAAAAAAGGAAATTATTTTCCATACATATTTTGAATGAAATGAATTTGTTTTAATTTTTGTGTGTGTGGAATTTTCCACTTCATCAACCAAATGACTCAGAATGATTTTTTTCTTTTAAATTCTTTAGTGGGAAAAATGGAAACATTTCAAACACATTTTTCACACTGTTCAAAAATCCATTTGTCATCAACAGAAAAAACCTTTTAAACAAGTTATTTTCCTTCCACCCTGCTTAGATGTTAAAGAAACTGATGGGCCTGTAGGCTGTTTTACTGCAAACTGGCTTGGTCTGAGCCCAGACTGCACTGCCAACAGGCACCTCACCACCATGTGGGCTAGGAAAGGGATCCAGAGAAAATTCTCCATTTTCTGCTTTGCTTCATTGGAAACTGTTACAGGGTGGTCACTTCCTGTGTTTTCACAGCCTAGAAGCTTCTGCAAAGGCCAGCAAAAGTGGATTTCTGGCTGATTTCTATTATCACTGCCAGCAGCACGTCCGGTTCCCTAGCTGGGAAGAACTGGTATTGCCCAGAATCCAAATGGGGATCTCCAGCAGTGCCCTCTAAGCCAAGCATTTCTATTCACACGCAAAGCGGGCCCCACCCAGGCTAGCTCCATTCTGTGCTCCACTCCTCCGGCACCCAGAGCTTAGGGAGGAACACTGAGACTCAGAAGTGTGGCTAGTAGACACCAGTGTGTGACGCATTAACATGTTGAAATCCATCTTTCCTTGGACTCCAGAATCCAATGCCAGCATAATTTCATCCCATGCTACAGGACAGTTTCTATTTCCCTGTCAATGCCCTGAGGATTCCGCACCATCATTTATCTCTGCTTCTTGGAATATATCGACACAGCAAACCTCCCCCGACCCTCCAGGGGTAGCAAGTCTCCAAGCCTGGATCAACTGACTTGGGCTCATGGGGCTCGCACTGTGCGGCTAAAAGTAGCAGTGTAGATGTTCCGGCTCAGGCTGGAGCTCAGGCTCTGAGACCCTCCCCAGTCGCCAGGTTTTGGAGCCCAGGCTCCAGCCAGAGCACAAACATTGACACTGCTCTTTTTAGCCCCACAACCTGAGCTCCGTGAGCCCAAATCAGTTGACCTGGGCTCTGAGTCTTGCTTCTGTGTTTCTTTTTTTTGCTGTGTAGACATACCCTTTACTGGCCAGAAGGGGATTGGCTGTTAAGGGGACACGAGGCCCTTTTCCTGCACTGGGGGCTAAGAACACTGTTCCACAGTATTTCAGCCTGTGGAACAAAGACCAGAGCTGGGAATTAAACCAAGGTCCACTGGACCGCTGTGCAAAGTGCTGACACTTGGATAGACAGATGTGTTGTTTGACTTGTGCCCTATTTATCTATCTAATCTATCTATCAGCAATTATATTTTTATAAGGGTGACATACATTGCTGTGCTGGGCCAAAGAGAGATCCCAGCTGGATTCCTGTCCTAGACCTCTGGCTCAGGGGGAAGGGGAAGGAGGTTCCTGCACCCCTGTGGTGGCCCCTTTGGCTAACATGAGAACAGCTCTCTCAGGGTTCTAAGAGAAGTCTATTCAATTTGATAAACAGGCACAGAAGATTCCAGGCCTGGTTCTGATTTCCCTCACATTGGTGCAAATCAGGAGTCCTGCTGCTGAGCTCAGTGGAGTCACACTGGCATAAAGCCGGTGTGAGTGAGAGGAGAGTCAGGCCCTCTGTCTGGGAGTCTAACTGGAAGGTTTAAACAGGTAGGAGACCCTATCTGGGAAAGTCTTGCATGCAGCTTTCCCACTGCTGGCAACAAAAGTAACTCCCAAGGGAATCACAGACTTGGAATAGGAGTTATTCAAGCTAAGCAGCAACAAAAGAACTCATTAGCATGCCCGGAAATTTAAAACAAAGCGGCTCTGTGTAATTAGATTGAAATAAGCAAATAGGCTGTAGGGACTCCATCCAAAGTGGACTCCATTCAAGCAAACCTATACAAATGGAACAGCTCCTCCACCTCCTTCTCCTCCTACCAGCTCTTCCCTAAGCTCTCACTAGCATGCTCAGGTACATATTGAATTTCCTCACTCCTGCTCTCTTCAGTTAGTGGTGGCTAGAATAGTCTCTTCCTGTAGTTAATCCACACACGGTCTTTTTCCCCTGAAAGGGAGATCAGTGTTTGGCATTCTCTGCCCCCCTTCCAGGTTTTGGTGCAGGAGCTCTTGCGGGTCTCAGATCATGTATGTTGTGAGCTCTCAGATCTTGACTGAAGTGTTGGGTGGTGTTGAAACTTTAACAAGGATGTTCCTTCATCAAAATCTTCATTAGTCATAGGAGTTATGTAGGTGTCCAGATAAACAAACTAAAATTATAGAGCCAGCTCTTCAGATGATGGTCTGGTCCAAAGGGTTTTTAAACAGTCTGACTAAAATCGCCTTCTCCTCTCTACTGGTTGCGTGAAGTCACTAGTTCAAGAGTTTTCCAGGGCAAACAAGACCTGAATTTTTAATGTAAACAAACAAGCAGAAACCTCTCACACACACACTTTCAGACCTTCTTTATTCATCATCAGTAGAGCTGGGTGGAGAAAGGGAGTCCCCTTTCACACAGGCTTTAGATACTTTGAAATCTGGTGTCATTCCAATTAGGAATGAAAACAAAATTCTTTGCAAATGAAGCCCCTGCCCCGGAGAAGTCCACCTTGTGTGTTGCCATGGAGCCATGGGCCCTGTAAGCCCTGGGCTTCCCAGCCCCAAGGCAGTCTGGCGAGATACCCTGAAGCTGCAGACCCAGGAAGTACTGGGGTCTCCAGCCCTGGGCAGTCCAGCAGGCAGGCTGCTGAGGAGCCAGGAGGGGGCAATCTTGTGGGAAATGAGGCAGTTTTGAAACCTACCTGGCAAAACATTTTGACTCTATGAATGAGCAAATTCTGATGAAAAAATGTTTGGTCAGAAATTTGCCGACCGGCTCTGATCCAAAAGAAGCAAAGAAAGGGCACAAGCTCATTTTAATATTAAGTTTTGCAGGTCACCTTAGTAAATCATTAGATTCATTGAGTTTAAGGCCAGGAGGAACCTTCATGGTCAAATAGTATGACCTCCTGCAAAACACAAGCCAGAAAACCTCACCCAGTAATTCCTGAATCAAGCTCATAACTTCTGTTTGAGAGAAAGATATCCAGTCTTGATTTAAAGACTTCAAGCAATGGAGAATTCACCACATTCCTTGGTAATTTATTCACTGGTTAATTACCTCACTGTTAAAAATGTGGACCTTATTTCTAGTCTAAATTTGTCTGACTTCATTCTCCAACCACTGGGTCTTGCTCTGCCTTGTTCTGCTAGGTCAAAGATCTGTCTCCTCTCAGACCAGAAGTCAGGATGGAGTCCTGCCCGTCAGCATGTTGGGTGTGTCTCCTTTCTTTGGAATGGTGTACTGGGATGGTCTAGGATCAGGAAGGCATATTCCACACAATCTATTTCCTGAGAAAGAGCAGGGAGGGCTACTGGTGAACAACTTTCTTTCTCATCTTCTTTGCATTAATAATAACAGCATTAATAATAGAGCAACAATTCCAGGACTGTCCGGCAAAGACTCATGCAGAGAGATGGACTTCCTAGCAACCTAGTAGGTGGGAGAAGACCAGCTGCCTCTGCTGTGCTTTTTTAGCTAAGCCGGTGATAGCGGAACCTCTTTCTGAATAATAATCATTTTAAAAAAACCATCACAAACTGCATCACTTCTCTGGTTATTCTATCAAGGGAAAAAACATCCCCACTGTGGGTAAAATGAGGCATAGAATATACTTTTAAAATACAGATGAATTGACAAGAAAATGATCCATCAGCAAAGACGTGATGGTTAGAGGGGGGTGAATTCTCTCTTTAGTCAACTGCCTGCTGAGTACTTCTCTATCCTGGCCTCCTTCAGGGCAAAAGATGCTTTAATTGCAATTACAGTCATAGAATTGTAAGCATTAAAGATGAAAAAGATCTATTCTGCTATCTAGTTCCACCCCCTGCCACCAGCCAATGCAGGATTGTCTTCTAAAATCTATTCCCTGGTGGTATTTCCATTCTAGCTTTAATTGTCCCAAACAACAGGGCTCCCACCACTTTCCTTGGGAGACTATTCTATAGCCTTTGAAGTTCTCACTGTTAGGAAAACATTTCCTGATCTCCAGCCACATTTTCCCTTTGCTCAAATTTGTGCCATTACTTCTAGTTACTCCCCATTGGGCACATGGTGCTTTTGGTGCGGGCAAAATGACACATTGATAAAGACACAGAAAGGAGAAGAGAAAGCTGAGGAGAGGAACATCAGGGAAGGGGGATGGATGGAGAGGAGGGAAAGCTGAATGAGTCATTTACATGCCCATGAGAGGAATAATTTATGATCAGGTGTGTGTGGGGGGTGCCCTGCTTTGTTTTGGTGGGGTTATTTACTTGTGCTCCCTGTTGGTTTTAGCTTTTATTTATTTATTTACTATTACTGTTGCTGCGGATTTTGAGGGCTTTTCTAATCCATTTAGGCTGCTTGGATATTACAAAGGCTGCAGAGATACTGTCTGCTACACCCTTTGATTGTTCTAGCTCTGGATTTAAATGCCATGTCCCTGTTTATATGTTCAGCTCCACCTGTTAATAGAAAAGAGCTCTTGTCACTGTTGTTAGCATCATGACAATCTGCCCTACACTGATCAATAAAGGTTTGTTTCTCTCCCTCATTCCCTCTGACTGACTGCCTTTTCTTTCTTTTCCTTCTTTCCTTTCTTTCTCTGTAACATCCTTTCTTTCTTCTGGCAGCTTCCTCCATTTCTCTCTCTCTCTGAAACTTTTCTCTCTTTCTCTAGCTCCCTTCATACCACGTTCTCTCTCTAATTATTTTTGTCTCTCTCCCCTACCTTTTCTGTCTCTTTTTGTATTGATCTCTCTAGCTCAGTTTATCTGTTCTCTCCCCTGACTCCACTGATTCCTGGATGGGTCACAAAGATGATCTTGTATCCGATCTAAGGAGAACCAGTCTGCAGTATTGGCTCTGGCACTGCCAGCATATGGGACGATGAGCCCTCGTAACCTGCCCACACACGGAGCATTCACTTGTCACCACTTTCCCTGTGTGCTGACTGAAAGGGACAGTAAGAATGTCATCCCACTTCCCTAGCAGAGAACCTCAATCAACCCTAGCAGGGGGGCAGTGCAAAATCGGACCTGCGGAGCCCCAGACAACTTCAGAAAGCAACAGAAATCAGTGGTGGGTGGGAAGGGCTTGGCAACTGGGCAGGAGACAGTGGAAACTGTCACTGTGGAGCAGAGCATAAGGTTTTGGCAGCTGGGAGGGGGTTTGTCTCTGGAGAGCGGGGAGGGAAGATTTCAGAAGCTGTGAGAGGGTCAGTTTGGGGCTGCAAGGAGAGAGGGCTTCAGAAGCTGGTTGGGGTTTTGGATGATGGTGCTTGTCCCTGGGAGTGTTAAAGAGGGTTCCACTCTACATCACCTTTCACATGGAGGTGGGGGGGTCAGCCAGATGGGAAGGTTTGTGCTAGGTTGGGAGATGCCAACAAGGGCCCCTGCACCTCAAAACTTGGCTTGTGCTTGGGGTTGGCAGCAAAGAGCATGATTTTTGGACAGGCTCCTCTGGGTTAGCTCATCTCCTAGGAGAGGGTGAGGAGCAGTTAGGATTGACTAGTGGGATCTGTCTGGCCATTCCTATAAGGACTCTGCTTGGCCCAGGTGGGAAGCAAGACAGGAGGTTTACGGAGTATGAGGACATCATTTACAGCTCTCCCTGGAACTATCATGTTAGCCTCACTCTTTGTGGGAAGAGACAAAAACGAATTTGCCAAACGATTGGATGGTGAATGGTTCCCGCAGGCTTTCACCTCCAGGTCAGCAGTTCCAGCCTGGTCCCAGGCCAGTGGACCAGGAAATAAATACCTCCTGACATGTGGTCAGTGGCTTGTGCAGAATTAGCTGAGGGGTGTTTCAATCCCATTCCTAGTAGGACAGATTTTCACAGCACAAAACCATCATCCCATCGGGGGCTTAATTGCCCAGCTCACCAGAGAGGCCCAGGATTGACAGGGCCATGGACACTGAACTCCCCACATCAAACATAAAGGGCTTCCCCTACAGTCAGCATTAAGATAGAGTGGAGTGATGGAAATTTTCACTGCCGCCGGCTGAGCTGTGCCCTGTGCTGGCAATTTCAGTTTCCAGGGCTGCCAGTCTAGCACCTTTCCCCTCAGACCAAATGACTTCAGAGCCGTAACTGCTGCACTAATGTCATTTTCCACTGCCCTTTTGGGAGGAGGGAATGTACGGAATGAATTCTGAAAAGCTGTTCATTCAGCTCAGTGCTACCCACCTGCCAAAGCGAAGGCAGCAAGTGGGGGGTGGGCAGCGGGAGCTTCGTTATGCTTTTGTGCTGCCAAACCAACAAAAAGATTGAAATTTGCCAGTTAATATTAACCACATTAAATGTCAACGTCTGGAGTGGCGGGGGGAAGCCAACACCTTGGCAATCTGTGAGTCTTGGGACTTGATTGGTTTCTATTCATTGTCAAGCAAATGCACTTTCATTTATATAAGGAGATCAAAGCCCCTCGTTTAACTAATGCATTACAAAATCTGTTCCCACTGCTTTTGTTACAATCTCCCCCCCCTTCCCTTCCTCCAATATGTTCACCTTAACTGCTAAGATAAAGAGGACAGGACAAAGGACTAATGCCCCGTATACTCATGGGAAACCTCTCAGTCTAGATTGCATCACTTGGGAGCCATGGGACCAGTCCTCCTCCTGTCTTTGCAGAGACTCCTCTGGAAGCAACACCATTGTGGTTCCACTGTGCAAGTGGGTGTAGCAGAGGTCCATAAAGGGAGCTCAGCTTTGTGGGGACCCATGCACACTGGCATGCAGGAGACAGGTGGAATTGAAGTGGTTTGCGGAAAAAATGGGGCTGGAGAATTCTTGTTATCACAGTAGGACCTAGAGGCTCCAGCTGAGACTAGGGCTCCATTGTGCTAGGCACTGTACGTACACATAGCAAAAGAGATTCTGCTCCTACATGGATTCCCCCCCCTCCGCCCCGCCAAGCCTCACTTCCTCCTCTCCCCCATGGAGATGGCCACAGGTGCTACTGTAGCATTAGGACTGCATTAGCCTGAGCACAGCCGTTCTACAGCCACTCTGCAGCCTGGGGCTGGGCACTGCCTCAGTACACTCGCTCCATATGAATGACAAGAAACCATTCCTATCAGAGAGGCTTGTTAGACTGCAGACCAGTCTCCCAGGGGAAGAGGTAGAAAGCCCTGGTGCTGAAGTCACTTAAAACTCACTGAGACAAAGCCACTACAGATGTACCATAGAGAACCACCTTACAGTGGAGGTGGGGGTGGAGAGTGGACCAGATGTGACAAAATAGCCTTTTTCCACCTAGGATCTTTTTTTCCTGGTTAGAGGCCCAATGTCTCTGCTTTGCCATGAACTGAAATGGGATGGATGTGCCTGTTTTTCTCCATAGCAGATTCCCTTAGACAAAGGTACGCTAGTAATTTATGTAATGGGCCAAAACATTACAGTTTACAACAATGACATGGCAGTTACTGGGTGATTAGTGTAGAATAGTATTGTGGTTTAATAAGGGTTAGTTCCTTTATAAAACTCTGGATTGGCCTGTCCGTTTCCCTTCCTCCTTTACCCATCTCAGATGGGTGCTGGAGTGGAGAAGGCTCCACAGACTGAAAGCAGCAAATTGGGGTTAAGGTTAATTGTTTTCTCTTAAGTTTGGGGCTGAAATTAAAATAATTTAACTGGTACCTCTGGCATCACTGGCTTTGCAAGCCAAGAACAGATGCCCAAGCATAGGTATGCGTGTGTGTGTCTAGAGAGACATGGAGAGAACGTGAAAAAATGAGAAAAAAATACTGCACAGGAAGAAGAAAGGAAGACTCGCTTGGCAGACTGAGCGGCTGGCGGGATTAAGCAATTGGTTATAGAAGCTTTTATCTCTAGGCACCTGTTTGAATTTAGCCTGAGGTTGGTAGTGTCGGAAGAGTTGTTCCCATCTGACGATGGCTGTCTGATGGCCTATGTGAAATGAGTTAGGTAACCCATTCCATTTCCATAGTGGACAGGTGTCCACATTCCACACACAAATCCAACACAACGGACGCTGTTCTTCCCTTCTCCATCTGCAGTCTCAGCAGGAAGGCTGGGGGCTGAAAGGCCCAAGGATACCCTCAGCTGGTAGGGGTCTCTTCAGAGCGAGCTGGGTGCACAGTTGCTGAGGGTGGTGTGCCTGGGAAGTGTTATTGGTTCTGTCTGTTGTGCCCCTGTTCTTTGGGGATAGGGGATTCCAGCCTCCAGGATTATCAAGCCAGCCTGTCTCACCACAGCTAAATCACTTTAAAAAAAATTAAGAACGAAACTACTTAATAGGGGTTTTTAAAGCACCAATAAATCCTGTTATGTCTGACAGCCACACTAACAGCATCCAGATTATATTAATAATCTTCTTTCAGATCCCTCCCAAAACTCACTTCTCCTGCAAAACCTGCAAATGTTAACCCATGTCAATAAAAAGACTGTCGCTTAATGTGCTTGTTACCAGATAGATGCTCTAAGACAGAACCTTCCTACGAGTCTCCCAGTGCATTTGGTTTTGTCTGTCTATTGAGACTAAGCTCCTGAGGGCAGGGAACAGCTCTTTTTCTATTCCTTATTCAGTGCCAAGAGCTCTGTCAGTCCCAAAGAAAGACTTCTGACATGACATATCCCCACCAATTGATCCTTTCCCCCCACTTTATCCCCCTCCCACACACAGACAGAATTTTTATCTTTAAAAAAAAATCCTTAGCAGAAAGCAAATAAAACTGGAAGCTGAGGTGCAGAGACACAACCCAGCACCACAATCTGGATCGAAAAGCATAGAAATCATAATTAGAAGAGACGTATTAGGCCATATCTTGTCGAACTCCCCTCATCTCCAACTACTGCAGAATATTCCCCATACAGTTTATTTTCTAGAGCTTTGTCCAATCCTATCTAAAAGTGCCAACTTGCTAGGGCTTCCACTACTTCCCTTGGAAGACTGTTCCACAGGCTAAGAAATCTTGCCCTTAAGGAATGTTTCTTAAGATTCAGGTGAAGTTTACCCTTTGCTCAATTCCATCCTATTGCTCCTAGTGATACCCACATTGAACAATTCCTCCCCCTCCTTAAAAACAACACCTTTCAAATACTTGTGGTCTGTTATGTGCTCAGCTCTTTTAATCTTCCTTCTTTGGTCAATCACTCCCATCCCCAATAATTTTGGTTGCTTCCTCCAGGTTGCTGACAACTTCCTCTTCCTCTGCCCTCTTCTTGGCATCAGGTGCCGAAAATTGAATGCAGTATGTTAGAGGCTGACTAATCAAGCTGTGTCAAGAGGGACTATCATTTTTCTGCTTCATAATGGGATGTTTTGTCTTGTATTAGCTGTAGGGTGACCATATTTCCCTATGCTGAATACGGGACACCTGGTAACCATTACTCGTATTCAAGCAAGTTCAATGGCAATCAATTGTACAAACGTTCAAACTAACATCAAGTTGACTGAGCCCCTGTTAAAAAGACATACTGAGTAGTTGGATTATTTTTATTTACTGTCGTATCTTTAAGGCTTTAAGGTTCACATGGGGAGGGGTGACACACATACCCCTTCCCCCCCAACACACATGGGGAGGGGTGACATACACTCACTCCCGTACATGGGAGGGGGGATACCAAATGACCTGACCCTCCCTGCCCAGTGCTCTCCGTCCTCCATGCCTGGCTGAGCCCCCGGGACGGACCTGCTTGTCCTGGTACCTGGCGCCACGTCTTCCCAAGGCAACATACTGGGCAGGGACATGCATGGTCACAAGCCTCCCTCCCCAGATTTCTGACAGGGTTCACACCAGAATGTGGCCAGCAGAAGCCTTTCCACACTGTGCAGGGGGGAAGTGATAGGAGCTGCTTCCAGCCACAGGGGAGCAGGAGGGAGGGAAGAGATGATCTGGCCTATGCCTTTGCAGAGCTCTTCTCTCCCCCACACCTCCGCTCCCATGTGGCTGGAAGCAGCTTGTCCCTTCCTGCATGCACAGTGTCAAGGCAGCTAACACCTCCAGGCTGCTGCTGGCCACCGACATAGGCCAGCTGCCTCCAATCCCCTGGCTACAGTGCGGGCAGGAAGGGGTTAAGCCCTAAGGATGCATTGTGCACCAGGACCCAGGGAACCTGACTGCCCGGCCTTCAGTGAACCCGGCCAGAGAGATGGCTCAGCAGGGGAGGGTGCCTAGGGGATGGAGCAGTCCTGCGCTCCCTGGGGGGGGGCAGGACCCGAGGCGTGGGGGGACAGGGGGATGAAGAGGATGCTAAGCCCCTGCCCTGGGGGCTGCTGTGAAGCCTTCAGGGTCGGGGCGTGAATGGACTGGAAATTGCTTTTCCCTTCCCTCTGCCACCAATCCACAGTTTAGCTGAGGGATGGAGAGGCTTCCCCATGCCAGAGCTGTGCAGGACTTTGGCACATGCAGGGCTTGGCTCCTCCTGGCCAGCACCCTGGGCCAGAGGGTCTTGGACTTTCCCAGAGCACTGGCCCTGCCAGAGGCAGGGCCAGTGGGGGAAGGAAGGAGCCTGCCGGCCAGGCTGTTGATGAACTGAACGCTCCGACCAGGGGCTGGTTCTCCGCACAGTGCTGGGAATGGGACGCGTCCTGCCGGGGTGGATATAGAAGAGCAGCAGGGTTGGGGGGGGGTGAAGGGGCAAAGCAGGGAGAGGACAGCGAGAGGGGAAGCATGAAAAGGGCCGATGGGTGGGCAGCAGAGGGGACATGTCACCAGCCACTGCATGGCACCTGCCCGCACTCAGCAGCCACCGCAGCTCGCAGTGCACAGCCACTGTCTGCTGGAAACAGGACAGGGGGTGGGGCCCTGCTGGCTGAGAGCTGGCATGCAGCAGGGGCTGTGCTGATGGACCAGCTTGGGGAGCAGCTGGCCCCGTGCGCTGCATCTTCGCCCCGCCACCAGCCTTGCACACCCACCTCCATCGTTGGCCACTGGATGCCCACACCCACTGCAGGGGGTGGGCGGCTGGCAAGCAGAGATCTGGCCAGCAGCAGGACCCACCAATACTGACGGGGGCGGGGAGACAGAAAAAACAGGACAATTTGCCTGTTTTTAATAAAAAGTCGGGATGCCTGCAGGAGGGCTTAAATACGGGACTGTCCCTTTAAAAATGGGATGTCTTGTCACCCTAATTAGGTGTGACCAAGTGCAAGCCCATTGTGTGGGCTCTGTAGGAACAGTGAGATCTCAGACTGTGGAATAGCCTCCCAGGGGAAGTGGAGAAGCTCAGTAGTTTCCGACATTTCGTACTGCACCAGACAAACAACTGGATAGTACGTTACAGTCAACAGCCTTGCAGCATGGAGATTAGGTGTAATCTAATAGACTGTCTCCACCTCTGACTTCTAGGGTTTGATATTGTATTGGACCATCACATACAGTAAGTTCTAACTGACATGCTTTTCAGGTTAGAGCCAGGGAAGCCTTATCCCAACCTGTCTGTGACATTCTACCCTATTTATTCAATTGCTTGATCCCTTGGCCTGGGTCTGTGAGGTGCTGAGAATTTACTGCAAAGTATAAACACTCTTGACTCCCAGAAGATACAATACAGAGCACACTCAGTCCACTTGCCATCATCCTTTGATGCATTGATATTAGCCACATCAAGTGGATACTTTTTACATGTTTGTGCCTCTCTGCCAAATGCTGCTTTCATTTGTAGACTCACTGAAGCTATTCAGGTTTCACTGGTGCAACTGAGAGCAGAATTTGGCCCTCTGTGTGCATATCTGTCTCCCTCTTTTTACTATGTCAGTGCAAACAGAAATAAAGAAACAGAAGAAGGAAGGTCCACCAATGACAATACTTTCCCTCACCTTGCCCCCCAACCTCCCGGACACCTTGCAACTGCCATTTGAAATCACAGGAAACAGGTCAAAATAGCTCATACATTATAGAACACCCCACCAGCTCCTGAAATGGGGAGCTGCTTTTTGGAGGCAAAGAACTGTGACTTATGTCATGGCACATAATGGTACAGCTAAAAGGCATCACATTATCCACCTTGTCATCTCATGATGTTCAATGAGATGAAATGTAATGCACACTCACCATCATGTATACTCTCTCTCTCTCTTTGAGTTTCTCTGTGTTGTACTGTCCTTCTGTGTGTGTGTTTGTGTGTGTGTGTGTGAAAGAGAGAGAGAGAGAGAGACTTTTCCTTTCTACCCCTCTGTATGTGTCCAGTTGTGTTTGTGTGTTTCTCTCACTCAGTCTTTGCATCTTTCTGACCCTCTGCCCATGTGTCTCTCCATTCTGAAGGGTTTCTTTGGGTATGGTTTGTCTGGCTCTCTCTCTAGATGGCTCTTTGTCTCCTTGCATGTGTGTCTTGGTGTGTCTGTCTCGCACTGTGTGTGTGACAGTCTTTTCCTCGGTTCCTATGTGTGCCTCTTTCTCTCCTCTGTGTGCATGTTGTTCTCTGGGAGCTCACTAGTTCTTCTCACTCTGCATGTCTGTGTGGATCTGTAATTCCATGCGTGTTTCATAGTCTGTTCCTACGTGTGTGCCCTTGCCTCTCTCTTTGTCTCGCCATCCTGCATATCTGTCTCTCTCTGTGTCTTTGTTTGTCTCTATCTCTTCTTGTGTTTTTCTTCATATCTGTTGCACGGATAATCTGAGTGGCTTCATGTATTGTGTTAGCTCTTTCTCTCTGTGTGTATCAGCCTCTCTCTCTCTCTCACTGTATGTGCCTAAGTGTGTTTCTCTCCTTTTCTCTCTTTCTTGCACCCAGAAAGTTATTCCTGATGACATTGTCTCTGGGAGAGGGATCATCCCTGTCCACCTATCTCTAGATTCCATGCTTATAGGATTCCCCCAACATATAGCTCTCCCCTTTCCTGTGTGGAAGATGATGAGCTGTCTTCATGGCACACTCTTCTCCCCCGTGAATCCACGGAGAGCCCTCCAGGGGGTGAGAGACATTGATGTGGACAGGTGAGTCAGGATAGGCTCTGACATCAGCCTGGGTTAACTTTTCACTCTCCCATGCTGAGAGCCCCCTTTTCATTCATAGATAGAAAAGGGTGGGGAATCCCTTGCAAGGGAGTCAGATGCAGGGGGATGAGTGGGCCCTGGAGTCAGTCATGACATCCAGGTTTCTATACAGATGGCCCTGACCTCTGACAGATCTCCTGAGATCCAAACAGATCTTGGGAAGATCCTTGGGTTCTGAGTGGCAAATTCATGCTCATTCCACAGGGAAGGGGCAACCCTTTACTCGCTATAAGAAACATGTCTCCTCATTAAGTACCCAGATGACATGCTACCCACCTTGAGTAAAATCCTGACCTCACCAAAGTTATGGACTTCAATGGGGCCAGGATTTCACTTCTTGAAGGTACACAAATCCATCAGTATCTCCCAGCTTGAGATCTAGCCAGAGGGCATTTCAGAAAGAAAAGAGACATTTAACTCACTTTGCAAAGGTGTATATCATCTCTGAGATTGCCACCATCCACTAACAACATGAAAATTCAGTTTCCACACACAGACCCTCCCACACCCACCGACCACGGGGAACAGCTGTTGTATGTCTTTATGTAAGGCTGGCTTTCATCCCCTTGTAACCAGACTGGAGACTGAAACACTGGCAGTGACCCCAAAGCAGAGACAAGAAGAGGAATAGCACTGCAGGCAAGCAGAAAATGACACAGAGCCCTTTCTTGATGTCCAAGGCCTCACTTTCATAATTCATTATTTCTTATGTAAGCAATATTCATTATTGTTAGGAAATATTCTGCCACCTTTGCTCCCAGTGAGCAGTACAGAGCCTTATTCTGCAAGCAGTCCCATTGCAATCAGTGACATAACTGGATAACTAAGGAACTACTCATTATGTGCGAAGGCAGCAGAATCTAGCCCTACTAACTCCATGGTGCTACCCTCACCCACAGCAATAGGACTATGGGCAGAGTGAGGTACTACTCTGTGGGAGCATTGGTGGCCTGCTCTGGCCCTGGGCAATTAATAGTATAGCTATGTAGGGAATGGAGAAAACATGGGTTCAAAATAAACTCGATGGTGGAGTTGAAAGGGACACACGTCCGCATTTATGAAGGAGAGATGTCTACAAAATGTTTCAATGGATACCTATAAAATGTCCTAAGGTCTTTTACATAAGTAATAGTCTTTGAAGGGAAGTGATGAAAGCCCCATCCCCTGAGAGTCAATTAAAACTAGGCTGGAATATTCTGTGGGGAACAATCCAACATTGGTGGGGCATCTGGAAGCGTGAGAGGAGGGCATGAAATATCCATTTTTATGTATTATATACACACATATTATATTATATTATATACACACATATATGTATATATACACACACACGCAATATCCCTATAATTTCCATCTCTGAATTCTATGAAAGCTACTTATTTTATTTCGATGGAAGCTTTTTATCAGAGGAAATCTCACATCAAAGAGTAGGGAGAAACCAGAGAAAAGGTGGCAAGGAATCAAACACACACTCACACATATTCAATCCATTATACTGTGTCCCCATTTCACCACCACCGCCCACACAGCCAGCCACCCACCCATGGGCCCACAGTTCCCAGAGCCAACAGTCAGGACTTGCCTGGCTGGCTCTGATTTACCACAGTACATTACATCTCTGATTTAATTACATGAAGTATTCCAATACACTAACCCCCTCTCCCCCCAACCCCTCAGGCATTGGCAATCTAGGAAAAGCCTGGAGAGGGCCGTGCAAAGCAGGGGAGGAGAAGGCTCAGCCGTGGGAGCTGACAGGCTGAGGGGCACGGAGTGGGGAGGAAGGAGAGGAGGGGGAAGAGGGGAGATCGGCAGGGGAGGGCGCGGGGCTGCGGGGGGACGGGATGGGGGGGGTGTTTCACGCCTTGCCTCTATCTTGTCGATCCTGTCTTTCAGCGACCGGACAGCATCCTCCATCTCCTGGACCATGGCCGGCGAGTCCCAGGGCAGGTCGCCCATGGTGTCTTTCCGGGGCCCGCCCCAGAGAGAGGCGCTGTCCTGGAAGCTCCGCTCCAGCCCGTTCTCGCACTGGCTCAGCTTGCCCGTCAGCTCGCGGATGGTCTCCTGGTGGCTCAGGATCTGGTCCTTCTGCTGCAGCGCCGTCTGCCTCAGCTGCTCGGCCGCGGCGTGCAGGAAGAAGAGGTCCCCGGCGGGCGCGGGGCCGTCCCCCGGCGGGGGGCTGTCGGAGGGGCACTCGGCCGGCAGCGGGGTGCAGAGGAAGCGGCTGAAGAGCTGCTGCTGCTGCTGGCGGGGCCGGGCGCTGCTGGAGAGCAGCTCCAGCAGGGAGTCCTGGGGGCCGCCCGAGAAGCTCTGCCCAGCACCGTGGAGAGCGCCCGGCCCCTTGTCGGCGGCGGAGGCCGGCAGCAGGGCGGCGGCGGCGGCGCTGGAGTCATTGTCAGCACCCTGGAGAGCCTCGGCGGGGCTGGCCGCAGGGTGGACGCTCGCGATGATGCAAATGATTGCACCAAGGAAAGCGAGCATCCCTGCGGCCAGGAGCACGGCCAGAAACTTCAGGGTGGCAGCTGCGCGGGGGGCCCGGCCAGGAGAAAACAAGGCGGGCGGGCGGCCGGGGGGAGCGGAGGGAGGGCGCCCCGGGAGCGAGAGAGCGCGAGGCGGAGCGGGCGCTGCCTGAGGAGCCCCCGGCTGCCTTGTGCCGCTGGAACCAGCGCGGCGCCGAGTGTCTCCGGCTGGGGCTGGAGCTGGGGGGGGGGGGGGGGGGGGCTGATGGGCACGTCACTGACTCTGCCCCTCCGGGTCCCCTCCCCGCCCTTCCCCGCACCCGTTCGGCGCCGGCCCCGGAGCGCAGCCCGCTGCCGGGGCTGCCCCGCCTCGCTCCCGCGCTCAGAGGCGCGAGAGGGGAAGGAGAAGAGACCCAGCCTGGGAGCTGCTGCTGCTGAGCACCGCAGCCCCAGCCAGCGCAGGAAATCAAATACAATCCTCGGAACCCTCCCACCCAGCTGGGAGCTGGCATCGCCCCCTCCCTGGGCAAACGGGGGCTGCCACTTCATGGACTGGGGCCCCACTCCCAGAATCCACCACCTGGCCCCCTGCAGCCCACCTAGCCCGGGCTGTTAAACACATTTCTTTAAGCAAGGGGGTAGGGTTGCCAATTTCGGTAGGTTTCATCACATAACATCGTCTTTAATTAAAGATTAATCTTTAATGCCTGGAGACTCCAGGACAGTCCTGGAGGGTTGGCAAGCCTGCAAGGGGGTGGAGGTGGGGAATCATACAATAAGAATAATTTTAAAGCAACAGCTAAGAGCTGCCAACGGGAACCCATCAGAACCCAACAAGAAGCTGCCAATAAGAACCCATAAGAGGTTTGTTCTATTTCCTTTTATTTTCTTTATTGCTATGTCAAATAGGAAAAGGCTTTGTCTTCTGGGAGGTGTTGAGCGTTTCAAAATGTTAGACACATGAGTGGGGTTGTTAGGTGTCTCTGAGTCTAAAACGAATTGCTTTCTTCCTTTAAAAATTATTAAAGGTAAATAACTATACCCAGAAATATAAAGCAGCTCCTCCCCTAGCCAACATTACTGAAGTGCCATGCACACCGGTAGCCTAAAGACAATTAAATAAAATCATAGCAGCCCACAGGCAGCCTTCCCAGGATCACATGTGTTCAGGAGTTTGGGAGATGTCTATGGGTAGGACTGTATATTGTATAGGAAGGATTAGATTTTTATTGGTAAATGTTGATTTTACTATACCTGCACAGAACAATGAGAACATGTTTCCATTAAATAATAATTAAATAATAAGAAAATGCTGCTTGAGACCTTATTAAATTATTTAGACTTTTGAATTGGGCTTTCTATAAAGGGACTAGCAACTGGACAGTAAAAACAGGTCTGAATTGTTGACTTAAGGATATTTACTTTGTGTATTTGGACACATGATGTTGACAAATCATGTTTTCACAGCTTATAAAGCTTTAAATTTTTGAATTGCAGCATCAGCTGTCATTAAATAATGATCTGATCCCACTCCCAGTTTTCTACATTTGTGAACATTTAAACTGATAAAAATTAAAAATGCTTTAAAATAAACCTTGATCTTTTCAGTCAAAATTATATGGTCAAAAATCAAACTCTGCCAAGGTTGTTTATGTGCCTGACCCAGAGCCCAGTGATGTCAGTGGAAAGACTCCCATTGGCTGCAATGGGCTGTGGATCCAGCCCCATCTGGTGGGTGCCTGAAGGTCTGTGTGTCCTCTTGGTGGGTGGGTGCCAGCATGAGTGTAGATGTGTCATGTGAGGAGCCATCCATGTGGCATCTTGTCATCACATGGATGCAGGAGAGTGTGTTGGCATGCTTGGGTGTTGGAACCTCGAGTGTGATGGGGTCTAGCTTTTGGATGTCAGTAGCTGGATGGCTCTCCTTGCTTTATTTGACTGTAAACTGTTGGCCTGTCTTCCCAGCCCAGGAAGGAATCAGCACCATGTCCAGATCTCTTTCAGGTCCGTCCCTCAGGGAATGGTTTATTAACTCAAGCAAAAACTCACAAAGAAACACATGACAAAGTTATTTTGCTAACCAACAACTATCCATAGAGGCCTAGAGGCCTTTCACTCTGCCTGCCTCCCTCTGCTCCAGGGCCACTCACAGGAGCTTACCCCCATCCCACAGCTCTCCCTGAGCTCTCTCAGTCCTTTATAGGGATCTCCTGCCTCCTTCCCAGCTGGGTGTGATAACAGAACAAGGCTGGCTGCTCCTAGGCCCCCTGACCCTTAATGGGGCAGACCACCTTGTTACATCTACACTCTCCAGCTCCTTGCTTTTCTTGCTACACCCTCTCTTTCTGCCCTGTTGGAGTGTAAGTTCATCCACTTCAACCAGCTTGCGCTGACTTACCAACATGTAATCTGCTACACCATTTGTCATCTTTGAATTTGGCCTATTAGGATGATGAGGGTTTACAGGTATAAAAGCCACAGTCAACATTAACAGAGACAAAAGGAGAGCAAGAAGCCTCAATTCCCATGGAGAAGCAGCCTCCAATGGGATGTTCTAAACATGCATTTCTCTATATTCTTCACAAATTGGTCACTAGTTACCAAGGAATTAAAGTCTTAAGTAGTTCAAATATAAATGAAATACCCAAATTTTAGAACCTCGGGGAAGATAAGTTATCAGAATTCTCAGTGAAAACTTGTGGTACCAATTATCCTTAACATAAAAGTAAATACGCCCTCAGTCTTTTCCTTTAGAACATGAACAATTTCCCTGGACTAGGCAATAGGTTTTGGAGGAATTTGACTTATGAGAAAAGACTAAACTACCTAAATATGTCTAGATTTGCCAAAGTTTAGTGCTTTCCTGAGGGAGGATCCCAATGAAGATATGATAATTCCCTTCAAGCATATGAAAGGTGTAAACACCAAGGAGAAGTAGGCATTGTTCAGAGTGTTCTTCTTTGGTCCACAAATGAAAGGGGCTGGAGATCTTGTGAGATGCATGTTTTCCCCTCCCTGCAAGAGTGCTTGTTCTTCCTGATTTCAGCTGACCCATAAGGCCTGAGTTAGAGGTCTAAACTCCTATACAATGAATAGGGAGAAATAGGCACCTTAGTTCATGACCCATAAAAGCCAACATGCTAGGTAGGGAGCCACCTAAGCTAGCCAATGGGGGGTGCTGAGGAGAAGGGTGTGTACTAAGGAGGTGCCTATCTCTGCTTAGTTATCCATGAATGGGGAGACACTGCCTGGAGTCCGGCTGCTCAGGCATCCAAGGCATTTCTTGTGGCAATGAGTTAGGTGCCGGCCTTGCACCACACAGTATGTCTAGAGGAGGAGGTAGCACTACCCATGTTATAACTTTAGCCCAGTGTTTAAAGCACTTGCTTGGGATGTCAGGCTTGACAAAGCCCTGGCTGGGATGATTTAATTGGGGGTTGGTCCTGCTTTGAGCAGGGGGTTGGACTAGATGACCTCCTGAGGTCCCTTCCAACCCTGATATTCTATGATTCTATGTAGGAGACCTAGGTTCAATTTCCCCCTCTCTGACAGAGTGGGAGAAGGGAGCTCCCGTCAAGGCTGAATCCTCACTCTGGCACTTTGAGTGCAGAAGGTGGGGGACTACAAGGATTTTAAAAATTAATACTGGCCACTCCAGGCTTGTGTTAAACTCCCAAGGTTACAGGTTTTCTCTGACCTTGGCTTGGTAAACGCTGCCACCACCCAAATGCAAAAAAACCCCTTAGACCCAGAAAGGAGCACTTGGGAATTCCTCCCTGTGGGGTACCCTAAAGCCCTTTCACACAAACCCCCTCCAGGGAAGAGCTGAGAAAAAAAACAAAGGAAATTAGCTGTTGCTACTAGCTAATCAAACAACATGTACAAACCTCTTAGGATACCAAAATTCAATCCTGCTCTTAAAAAAGGTAAATTTTATTAAAAACAAAAAAGAAAGAAAATACATCTGGAATTTAGGCTTTCGCTAGATTTTAAAAAGAGCAATTCCAAAAATTAAGCACCCAAAATAGCTTTCTTGGGGGGTTCAGATTAAAGGTTACAAGCAAACCAAAGCATCTGGGGTTAGCACAGAGGCGTCCATTAGCCATAAGAAATAAACAGAAATAACCCTAATCGCGTCTTTCTAAACATTCCTGATCTACTTACACATTTGGGAGTTTCAGATAAGTAATTCTAAATATGATCTGATAATTTATGATTATACCTGGCTTAAAGCTGCTTACAGCATTGCTTCTTTGTGTGTCCGCTCTCCGGAGAACAACCACAGACACAAATGGAAAGCTTCTTTTCTGATTTTAAAAAGTTCTAGCCTTCCCATTGGCTCTTTTGGTCAGGTGCCTTTTCTTTACCTGGGGGACTTTGTTAACCCTTTACAGCTAAAGCAAGCAGAGAACAGCCACCAAGAGGGACTTTATATTAGGGTGACCAGATGTCCTGTTTTTAAAGGGACAGTCCCGTATTTAAGACCTCCTGCGGGTCTCCCAACTTTTTCTTAAAAACTGGCAAATTGTCCCATATTTTCTGTCTCCCCTTCCCTTCAGTACTGGTGGGTCCCATGAGCAGTGGGGAGGGGGGTCCAGTGGCCGGCGATGGGGGTGGTTGTGCAAGGCTGGTGTTGGGGCAAAGCTGCAGCGCACAGGGCTGGCCATCAGCACAGCCCCCACTGTGTGCCAGGGCCTCCCCCCCCCCCCCCCCGCATTCTGTTTCTGACCAGCACTGGCTATGGGCTGCGGTGGCTGGTGAGTGCGGGCAGGCGCCAGGTGTCAGCCAGTTACATGTCACCCATCAGCCCTTTATGTGCTCCCCCTCTTGCTGTCCTCTTCCTGCTTTGCCCTTCACTCCCCCCAACCCCACTGTCCTCCATATGCCTCCCATCCCCTGTTGGGGCACCTCCCGCTCCCAGTGCTGTGTGGAGAACCAGCCCCTGATCGGAGCGCTCAGCTCACCAACAGCCTGGCTGGCAGATGTTATGACTCTTTCCTTCCCACAGTGCCTGTGGCTGGGTCGGTGACCCAGAAAAGCCCAAGACCCTCCGGCTTAGGGTGCTGGCCAGGAGGAGCTGAGTTCTGCATGTGCGAAAGCCCTGCATAGTACTGACACAAGGAAGCCTCTTTGCTCCTCAGCTAAGCTCTTGAGTGGCAGGGGGAGCAATTTCCAGCCTGTTTGCACCCCAACCCTGCAGACTCCACAGCAGCCCCCTGGGCAGGGGCTTAGCACCCTCTTCACTCTCCAGCCCTCTGCCCTAGGTCTTGCCCCCAGGGAGCGCTGGACTGCTCTGTCCCCTAGATACCCTCACCTGCTGAGCCACCTCTCTGGCCGGATTTGCTGAAGCCCCTGCAGTCAGGTTTCCTGAGCCCTGGTGCACAATGCATCCTTAGGACTTAACCCCTTCCTGCCTGCGCTGTAGCTGGAGGACAGGAGGAGGCTATGTATGTTGGTGGCCAGCAGCAGCCTGGAGGTGTTAGCTGCCTTTCAACACTGTTAAGGCAGGAAAGGACAAGCTGCTTCCAGCCATAGGAGAGTGGGGAGGTGGGGGGAAGAGATGAGCTCTGCAAAGCACAGGCCAAGTCATCCCTTCCCCTGACTCCCCTGCGGCTGGAAGCAGCTCCCGTCCCTTCCCTCCCACAAAGTCCCGAAAGGCTGCTGCTGGCCACATTCTGGTGTGAATCCTGGCAGAAATCTGGGGAGGGGGGCATGTGAACCTGTGTGCCCCCTGCCCATGTGTTGCCTTGAGAAGATGTGTTGCCAGGCACCAGGAGAGGCGGGTCCAAGGCATGGAGGGCAGAGAGTGCCAGGCAGGGAGGGTCAGGTCGGTTAGTCACCTCCCTGTGTGAGAGAGGTGTACGGGAGTGTGTGTGTCACGTCTCCCTGTGTGAACTCTACAGCCTTAAAGATAAAAGGTAAATAAAAAGAATCTAACTACACAGTATTTCTTTTTAACAGGGGCTCAGTCAACTTGATGTTAATTTGAATATTTGTACTGCAGAATTCTGATTGCCACTGAATTCGCTTGAATATGAGTAATTTTACCAGGTCCCATATTCAGCATAGGGAAATATGGTCACCCTACTTATAGCTAACTGGCTGCCTGGGTGTCCATAAATGGGAGCTCCCGCCCCTTCATTTATCACTTGGCCTCCCCATTCAAATCCTATCGCTAACTCTAAGCACTGAGCTATGGGGTAGGCCGATGTGAGGCTCCCTCAGCCTCTCCTGCCAAAGCTTATTTACAGTGGAACAATTAACAACTCCTGGAGCAGGAGGACTGGCTGCCCCGGCTCTCCTACCTCACAGGTGGGTGGGCTAAACACTGGACTACAGAGTCACTCTCTCTCTTTGGCCTATTGACTGTTCCACTAGGGATAAATAGTTAAATAGTCACTAGGCCAGAGAGAGAGAGAGACTGAGCTGAATGACTTCAACCGGAGAGACTGAGGGAACCCTACATCAGAATGTCCCCTAGCCCAGTGGTTAGAGGAACTCTCTGCTGAGAGACAGGATTTGAACGAGGTGTCTCGTCTCCTCCTCTGGCAGAGTGGGGGGAATTGAACCTGGGTCTCCCACATCCAAGGTGAGTTCTCTAACCACTGGGCTAAAAGCTATTAAGTGGGCAGCACCACCTCCTCCTACTTCTCATCTTGAATGGTAAGCAACACACCTACTGGATTGAGCCCCATGCAACTTAGGTGGCTGAATGCCTGTCTTCCCCAGGTTTGTGAATAGCTCTGGGGCCTAGGAAGGAGATAGGCACCCGGACAGCTAGCGTGAAGCAGCAGTGCGTATACACAGAGGCAGAAACTTAAGCACCTAGGGAACTTTTACCCTGCAAATTAAGGCACCAAGTGAGTTTAGGTGCCTATGGGTTTGGCAGGATTTTGTGGATGTAGCAGAGCTTAAAATTGTGACTTCGGCATCAATATCCCAGACTTAGGCACTTAAGTAACTTTGTGGATCCTACCCCCAGTGACTTGACTCATTTAAAAAAGGATTGAATGGAGCACTGGAGAATATACTATAGGGAATAGACCTGCATTAGCCAGAGGTGGGGAAGTACAGACAAGACGTGACCTACATTAATAAGTATTTTCTCTAACTCCTGTGAAAGAGAGAGCATAGTGAGCAGAGCTCTCTTCCTTGGAGGAAAGATGTCAGGGCAACTTAACAGAGAATATCAGACTGACAAGTTTATATTCAGAAATACAAGGAAATCTGCTGCTATCTTGAGAGTAATAACCCTGTGTTAATGTTCCCCTTATAAGTGTCCTTTACATTAAGTACGACTTTAAAGTCCTTTGCACTGCAGTGTTTGACTTATACAAAGGTACACACGCTTTTCCTGTCCCTGTACTGCCTATTTCTATTCTCCCCTCTCTGCAAGTACAAGAGAAGCAGTAGGTGCAAAGTTTTCAGGCAATTTATCCAAGTGATTTTTTTAATCAGAAGAGCCTATTCAGAGATTGCCTCCTTCTGCTGGTTTGATAGCTACCACTCTGCTCTTGTGCTCAAGACTTACGCCACCCAGAGAAGGAGTGAGATGTTTTTTCTGTATTTGAGAAATAAAAAACCACCACCATCACATTACAGTGGACCTAAACAACATGCTCTGTACCCATGGTTTCTTTCTCCTTGATAGCTTCTCTTGTAGCAGTTACTGTTAATAACCAAGCCTGTTATAGGCCATGAACACACACACTTCCCCTCCTCGACAGGCTGATATCACCAATATGCCAGTATACAAATGAAGAACTAAAGCAGAGAGAAGAGATGGATGGAAACCAAATGAAATTGATTTTAAGCACCACTCAATAACAGCATGAAATATTCTTCCAGTTGGCAGAGGGGGTGAAAACAGCTCTAACAGTGGACATGAAATATCGAAGTCTACATCTTCTAGTACCACAAGCAGTAAGTGCCCAGGCTTGTTTTACTGGATATAAGCAGAATGAGGAGGCACAAATCCTCCCCAGGGCCAGCATGACACTTTGGGGTTAGGTCAAATTTAGCCGTGTTAGGTCAATTTTAAAATGAATGCGTCTACACAACCAACCCCGTTCCGTCGACCTAAAGGGCTCTTAAAATTGACTTCTGTACTCCTCCCCGGTGAGGGGAGTAGTGCTAAAATCGACCTTGCTGGGTCGAATTTGGGGTAGTGCACACACAATTCGACAGTATTGGCCTCCAGGAGTTATCCCAGAGTGCTCCAGTATGACCGCTCTGGACAGCACTTTGAACTCTGATGCACAGGTACACAGTAAAAGCCCCGGGAAATTTTGAATTTCATTTCCTGTTTGGTCAGCGTGTCAAGCTCAGCAGCACAGGTGACCATGCAGTCCCCTGTATGGGGAGAAGAATCTGTGCAGGCCGAACTCCAATCAAAAAGAAGAAATGCTAATATAAATGCCAAAATTGCACAGAGCATGGTGGAGAGAGGCTACAACAGGGACACACAGCAGTGCTGCATGAAAGTTAAGGAGCTCAGGCAAGCCTACCAAAAGACAAAGGAGGCAAACGGTTGCTCCAGGTCAGAGCCCCATACATGCCGCTTCTATGATCAGCTGCATGGCATTCTAGGGGGGGACCCTACCACTACCCCACCACTGTCCATGGACACCTGCAAGGGGGGAGTCTCACGCAACAGGGAGGAGGATTTTGTGGATGAGGAAGAGGAGGAGGAGGAGAATGAGCAACAGACAAGCAGTGAATCTGTTCTCCCCGGCAGCTAGGACCTTTTCATCACCCTGGAGCCAATACCCTCCCAAGGCGGGATCCCCGACCCTGAAGCCGGGGAAGGCACCTCTGGTGAGTGTACATTTGTAACTACAGTACAGGGTTTAAAAACAATAGTGTTTAATGTTTGATTTGCCCTGAAGAATTGGGATGCATTCGCAGCCAGTACAGCTACTGAAAAAGTCTGTTAACGTGTCTGGGGATGGTGCGGGAATCCTCCAGGGACATCTCCATGACGCTCTCCTGGAGGTACTCTGAAAGCCTTTGCAGAAGGTTTCTGGGGAGGGCTGCCTGATTTCGTCCTCCACGGCAGAACACTTTACCACGCCAAGCCAGTAGCAAGTAGTCTGGAATCATTGCAGCACAAAGCATGGCAGCGAATGGTCCTGGGTTTTGGTTGCATTCAAGCAACATTTGGTCTTTATCTTTCTGTGTTAGCCTCACGAGAGTGATATCATTCATGGTCACCTGGTTGAAATAGGGGAATTTTTGTAAGGGAACAGTAAAAGGACCCTGTTCATGCTGGGTTGTTTGCGGTTGGCTAAAAGGGATCATCCCAGAGAATAGCCATGTGGTGGGGTGGGGGAAGGTGTGTGCTGCACATCCACCCGAAAACCGTATCCCCTCCTTTTAAATGTGAAACCCAACTGGCATTGCTTGCTATGGGAAAGGATGGCGCTGCAGTTTGAAACCATTCCCACACGTTATGAAGGCGGAAGAAGCCAACCCCGCATACCAAAAGGCTTACCATGGCTGCCTGGAAAACAAATTCTGTTGCCCAGCCTTTGTGATGTGTCACCATACCAGCAGGCGCTCAATATAAAAGGCAAAATGCGACCTTGTACCTAAAGCACATGTGCTGTCTTTGGTGAATTGCTTGATTCACTGTGAAAGAGTCTCCCTTTTGTTCTCAGAAATGTATCATCTTAAATTTTACTCTCCCTTTTTATCTCCCCCCAGGTGCAAATGTTTCTATGCTTCCCCTATCATCTCTATCCCTGAGGTTATCGCAGATTAGAAGGTGAAAAAAACGCACTTGCGATGACATGTTTTCTGAGCTCATGCAGTCCTCCCGCACTGATAGGGCACAGCTTAATGCATGGAGGCATTCAGTGGCAGAGGCCAGGAAAGCATTAAGTGAGCGCAAAGAGCAGAAGCAGGAGGCGATGCTGAGGCTAATGGGGGAGCAAATGGACATGATGAGGCATCTGTTGGAGCTGCAGGAAAGCCAACAAGAGCACAGACCCCCGCTGCATCCATTGTATAACCACCTGCCCTCCTCCCCAAGTTCCATATCCTCCTCACCCAAATGCCCAAGAACGTGGGGTGGGAGGCTCTAGGCACCGAGCCACTCCACTACAGAGGATGGCCAAGCAACAGAAGGCTGTCATTCAAACAGTTTGATTTTTAGTGTGGCTACAATAAGCAACGTGGCCTTGTCCTTCCCTCCTCCCGCACCACACCCCACCTGGGCTACCTTGTCAGTTACCTCACTTTTTTTTTAATTAATAAAGAAAGAATGCATGGTTTCAAAACAATAGTTACTTTATTTCCTTTGCCAGCTGTGATTGAAGGGGGGAGGGTGGTTGGCTTACAGGGAATTAAAATCAACAAAGGGGGCAGATTTGCAGCAAGGAGAAACACACACAGCTGTCACACCGTAGCCTGGCCAGTCATGAAACTGGTTTTCAAAGCCTCTCTGATGTGCAGTGCACCTAGCTGTGCTCTTCTAATCGCCCTGGTCTCTGGCTAATCAAAATCGGCTGCCAGGCGATTTGCCTCAACCTCCCACCCCGCCATAAATGTCTCCCCCTTACTCTCACAGATAGTAAGAAGCACACAGCAAGCAGCAATAACAATGGGAATGTTGGTTGCGCTGAGGTCTAACCTAGTCAGCAAACAGCGCCAGCGAGCTTTTAAACGTCCAAAGGCACATTCTACCACCATTCTGAACTTGCTCAGCCTATAGTTGAACTGCTCCTTACTACTGTCCAGGCTGCCTGTGTATGGCTTCATGAGCCATGGGAGCAAGGGGTAGGCTGGGTCCCCAAGGATAACTATTGGCATTTCAACATCCCCAACGGTAATTTTCTGGTCTGGGAAATAAGTCCCTTCTTGCAACTGCTCGAACAGCCCAGAGTTCCTAAAGATGCGAGTGTCATGCACCTTTCCTGGCCATCCCACGTTGATGTCGGTGAAACATCCCTTGTGATCCACCAGTGCTTGCAGCACCATTGAGAAGTACCCCTTGCGGTTTATATACTGGTTGGCAAGGTGGTCTGGAGCCAAGATAGGGATATGTGTTCCGTCTATCACCCCACCACAGTTAGGGATCCCCATTGCAGCAAAGCCATCCAGTATGAGCTGCACATTTCCCAGAGTCACTACCCTTGATAGCAGAACGTCAGTGATTGGATTGGCTACTTGGATCACAGCAGTCCCCACAGTAGACTTTCCCACTCCAAACTGATTCCTGACTGACCGGTAGCAGTGAGGCGTTGCAAGCTTCCACAGGGCTATCGCCACTCGCTTCTTAACTGTCAGGGCAGCTCTCATCTTGGTATTCCTGCTCTTCAGGGCGGGGTAAAGCAACTCACAGAGTTCCAGGAAAGTGGTCTTACGCATGCGAAAGTTTCGCAGCCACTGTGAATCATCCCATACCTGCAACACTATGTGGTCCCACCAGTCTGTGCTTGTTTGCTGGGCCCAGAATTGGTGTTCCACTGTATCAATCAGCCCCACTGCCTCCATGATATCCCAATTGCCACAGCCCATGCTTTCAGGAATGTCTGTGTCCATGTCCTCATCACAATCATCCTCGTGCTGGTGTCTCTTAGCCCGGTTCTGCATATACTCCAGGATAATGTGTGAGGTGTTTACAATGCTCACAACAGCAGTGGTGAGCTGAACGGTCTCCATGCTTGCTGTGGTATGGTGTCTGCACGTGTAACCCAGGAAAAAAGGTGCGAAATGATTGTCTGCCGTTGCTTTCACGGAGGGATGGAGGGGCAACTGATGACATGTGCCAAAAGCACCCTCGACAATGTTTTTGCCCCATCAGGCACTGGGAGCTTAACCCAGAATTCCAATGGGCAGTGGAGACTGCGGGAACTGTGGGATAGCTACCCATAGTGCACCGCTCCGTAAGTCGATGCTAGCCACGGTATTGAGGACACACTCCGTCGACTTGATGCGCTTAGTGGGGACATACCCAATTGATTGTATAAAATCGATTCCTAAAAATTGACTTGTATAAAATCGACCTAATTTCATAGTGTAGACATAGCCACAGAGTCAGTGTTCATAGAATCAAAAGAGATGGAAACAGAATATTGAACTCTGGCTAGTGCAGAATTGTTCCCTACAGAACCAGTACATTCTTTCCAGCTACTGTAAGCAACCCACCCCATCACTGTGATTGCTTCTTGCATTGTACAATACCCACAGGAACTGCCAGACCAGTTCAAACCAGATGTCTATCTAGGCCAATACCACTTCTCAGACAGCAACCGGGACCACATGCTCCAGAGGCAAGAAATCCTATAGTGGACAATTATAGAATCATAGACTTTAAGGCCAGAAGGGCCATTGTGATCATCTAGTCTGACCTCCTGCTTATTGCAGGCCACATAACCTCACCCACCCACTCCTGTAACAGACATCTAACCTCCAGCTGAATTACTGAAGTCCTCAAATCATGGTTTAAAGACTTCAAGTTACAGAAAATCCACCATTTACTCTCATTTAAACCTGCAAGTGACCCGTGCCCCATGCTGCAGAGGAAGGCGAAATCTCCTCTCCGCCCAGGGACTCTGCCGATCTGACCTGGGGGGAAATTCCTTCCTGAACCCAAATATGGCAGTCCATATGAAAAGTTCCTTTCTAACCTTATCAGTCAGCAACTGGCTTATGCTCTGATGCATGAAGATTTATGCCTGTGAGAGCCACCAGGCAGGGATTCTGTTTGCCAGTAGTGAGCCAAGGATGGATTCAGATCCTAGCCCGGACCCTGGCTTACCAAAATGCAGGATGAACTCTCACTATCAAGAGCTATTTCCTGCTATTCTTTATAATCCCATTTGTTCTGTTCCATTACTACCAGATCTCCTTTGGCCCTGCCATACAGAATCTCTTTCATACCTTAGGATTCACACCCTTCAGATATAATTGCAGAGAGTTAGTCATTGTTATCCAGGGTTTTTGGCACTCTCTCTACTTTTGGAAATCCATCCTCACTGGAAGAAAGCCTCCTGGGAGATGCACTCATGGGATGGAACGAGCAAAAACTGCAGTCCTCCATTATCAAAGAAGAGATGAGGTTGTTGTGATCCCAAGGGGAAGGGTAGAGAGATGAAGTTGTCAAGTGAAGAGACTGGCAGGAGAAAGGATTGGGAGAATGGGACCATGGAGAAGTAGACAAAGCAAGGGGAAGAGCAATACACAGCACCACAGAGGAGAGGAGCAGGGAAGCAGGATGGAAAAGGGAAAGTCTGGTGAGTAAAAGAGAAGATGGAAAAAGATGTTGGGGCGGGGGGTGGGGGGATTAAAAGCCAGAAAGAAGGGAGAGACACGAGGAAAACTTCAGGAGAAAAACAAGAGACGTGGAAATAAAGAGAAAGGATGAAAGGAGCTTGGACTATAGAAATGGGAGGAGAAAGGCAGAGTGAGGATGCACCCAAATGAAAGGTTGTATACTCATCGAATGTTAAAACCCATTGCAAAGAAAGGTGTATCATTGGCAGAAAAGGGGAGCTGAGAAGCAAGAGGTGCACTGGTTGCAGCTGCTGGGTGTGGGTGGAACATCTGTCTAGAGCCTTGGGATGTCGTAGGGGAAATGTAACCGAGTGCTAGCAGCTGCATCCGGATCGCTGACGTTGCTGCAGTATGAGGTTGGCTTCAGGCTCAGCTGTGAGCAATTAAACCCTCTGTTGGGAGATTGCCAGCACCTGAGTGGTAACTACTGGGGCTAATGATGTCATTGGGAGGATCTAAGTAGAAGGAACAGGAAGGAAGGGGCAGTTCAGAAGCTGAGCTGTGCTGGGGAGGGAGGCTGGCTGTGTGGAAAGTGCCAGTTACATGGTCAAGGTGTTTAAAAAAAAAAAAAAAAGCAGAGGAACAGAGGAATAAAAGACACACACGGTGCAAGGAAACCAGCTGTGAGCTGACAGAATTGGGCTATACTGTAGAGCACACTGGGTAGCTGAGAGAGCCCCCTGTGACAGGAGGGATCCCAGCGTCTTAACATTTTTCAAAGGCTGATAGGTAATTTCATCCTGACTTCAGCTGGTGATCAGCGTGTGATGCCCTGAAGCATGAGGGTTAATAGCCCTTGTCATTTGATCCTAGCTAATGTTACTGCAGATGCTCAGGGTGACCATAGATCCCGTTTTGGCCAGGACAGTCCCTTTTTTAAGCCCTGTCCTGACTTTTTTGGCCGAAGTGGGCATTTGTCCCATTTGCTCTGGCCAATTTGATCAGTTGTAAGAGCAACGAGGACAAATGCCCACTTTTGTCAAAAAAGTGTGATGTAGTGCAGAGGAATGTGCGGGGGAGGGGTGAGTGGCAATGCCAGCCCTGTGCAGTGGGGGAGGCAGGCAGGGCTCGGGCCAGCGACCAGGCAAGCCCTGCACAGAGGTGGGGGATGGAAGGGCTCAGGCCAGCCCTGCGCAGAATCCT